>NC_092819.1:180668470-180977970 GCF_023375885.2 Dermacentor andersoni
CTGATTGCTATTGCTGGTTTTACGTGATATGCGCATCGATTTATACTTGTTAGCGCTAAGTTTCATGAGCCATTTTTTAGACCAGAGTGATACAATGTGAAAATCTCCTTGCAGTTTATCTGAATCATCAGGGTTAGTGATCTGTTGGTATATTACGCAATCGTCTGCGAACAGATTAATTGATGATGACTTTACACAGTTAGGGAGATCATTAATAAAAATCAAGAGAAGTAGAGGCCCCAAGACGGAGCCTTGTGGCACTCCGGATGTAACTGTTGACAAAGCAGATGAAGAGTTATTGGTTGTGACATATTGAGTTCGATTAGAAAGAAACTGTTTATTCCACGACAACAAATTTGGGTCAATATCAAGCTGATTAAGTTTATGGATAAGTAGGTTATGACATACGGTGTCGAAAGTTTTGACACAATCTAAAAAAACTACAGTGAATATCGAATCCTTGACTAAGGTGGCAAACAAATCGTTAGTGAAAGAATAAGCGCAGTATCGCCTGAAAAAGTTTTCCTAAAACCGTGTTGAGATGGATGGAAGAACGAGTTGCTTTCCAGGAAATCGATGAGGTAAGAATATATTACGTGTTCTAAGGGTTTGCATGGAATGCTGGTTTTTGAGATGGGTCGGTAGTTCTCGGGACATACTGCGTTACCTGATTTATGGACTGGAACCACCCTCGCCGTTTTCCAGTCTGAAGAAAGCGATGAGCACTGTACTGACTGAGTATACAGTTTAGATAGAATAATAGATGAAAATAATGCAGTTCATCTTAACATTTTTGAATTAATAAGATCAGGACCTGCAGAAGCTGAGATCATTTGATTATCAATAAAACGGCTAATACTAGCCCAATCAAATTTTATGGGATCCATAGCACAAAACAAGGAATCAGGAATATTTGGTAAATCGGCAAAGTTATCATCACAAGAAAATGAGGTAAAGACTTCACTTACCACAGTGCAACACTGGTTTTTGTCAACATCACTGCCATCTACATACATATACATTGGCAGCACTAGCAGCAGTGTGCATCTCAGCTCTCTAAGCCCGAACCTCTGTACTTTTGCAGACTGCACTCAGGTGTGACGTCGACAGTTCTACGCTTGGATCTTCAAGTATCCAACAAGAAAGATCACGGAGCGCCTATATGCAATGAATCTTCACCGTATCAGCCGCAGCTGGCGCTGTCATCTACCAGAAGGCTATAAGACTGATCCCCGAGGGCACGCCCATCACACTGGCAGCAGTATCAGCAGTCTACATCTCAGCGTTCTAAGCCCTAACCGCTGTACTTTTGCAGACTGCACTCAGGTGTGACGTCGACAGTCCTACGCTTCGATCTTCAAGTATCCAACAAGAAAGATAAGGGAGCGCATATCTGCAGTGAATCTTCGCCGTATCAGCCGCTGCTGGACTCTCATCTACCAGGAAGCTATCAGATTTATCCCCGAGGGCACGCCCATCACATTGGCAGCAGTAGCAGCAGTGTGCATCTCAGTGCTCGAAGCCCGAACCTCTGTATTTTTGCAGATTGCACTCAGGTGTGACTTCGACAGTTCTACGCTTGGATCTTCAAGTATCCAACAAGAAAAATCACGGAGCGCCTATCTGCAGTGAATCTTCGCCGTATCAGCCGCTGCTGGCGCTGTCATCTACCAGGAGGCTATAAGACTGATCCCCGAGGGCACGCCCATCACATTGGCAGCAGTAGCAGCAATCTCAGCGCTCTAAGCCTGAACCTCTGTACTTTTGCAGACTGCACTCAGGTATGAACGCGACAGTTCTACGCTTGCATCATCAAGTATTCAACAAGAAAGGTCACGGAGCGCCTATCTGCAGTGAATCTTCGTCGTTTCAGCCGCTGCTCGCCCTGTCATCTACCAGGAGGCTATAATACTGATCCCCGAGGGCACGCCCATCACATTGGCTGCAGTAGCAACAGTCTACATCTCAGCGCTCTAAGCCCGAACCGCTGTACTTTTGCAGACTGCACTCAGGTGTGACGTCGACAGTCCTACGCTTCGATCTTCAAGTATCCAACAAGAAAGATAAGGGAGCGCCTATCTGCAGTGAATCTTCACCGTATCAGCCGCTGCTGGACTCTCATCTACCAGGAAGCTATCAGACTTATCCCCGAGGGCACGCCCATCACATTGATAGCAGTAGCAGTAGTGTGCATCTCAGCCCTCTAAGCCCGAACCGCTGTACTTTTGCAGACTGCACTCAGGTGTGATGTCGACAGTCCTACGCTTCGATCATCAAGTATCCAACAAGAAAGATAAGGGAGCGCCTGTCTGCAGTGAATCTTCGCCGTATCAACCGCTGCTGGACTCTCATCTACCAGGAAGCTATGAGACTTAACCCCGAGGGCACGCCCATCACATTGGCAGCAGTAGCAGCAGTGTGCATCTCAGCGCTCGAAGCCCGAACCTCTGTACTTTTTGCAGACTGCACCCAGGTATGACGTCGACAGTTCTGCGCTTGGATATTCAATTATCCAACAAGAAAGATCACGGAGCGCCTATCTGCCGTGAATCTTCGCGGTATCAGCCGCTGCTGGCGCTGTCATCGACCAGATGGCTATAGGACTGATCCCCGAAGGCACGCCTATCACATTGGCAGCAGTAGCAGCAGTGTGCATCTCAGCGCTCTAAGCCCGAACCTCTGTACTTTTGCAGACTGCACAGGTGTGACGTCGACAGTTCTACGCTTGGCTCTTCAAGTATCCAACAAGAAAGATAAGGGAGCGCCTATCTGCAGTGAATCTTCGCCGTATCAGGCGCTGCTGGACTCTCATATACCAGGAAGCTATGAGACTTAACCCCGAGGGCACGCCCATCACATTGGCAGCAGTAGCAACAGTGTGCATCTCAGCGCTCGAAGCCCGAACCTCTGTATTTTTTGCAGACTGCACTCAGGTGTGACGTCGACAGATCTACGCTTGCATCTTCAAGTATCCAACAAGAAAAATCACGGAGCGGCTATCTGCAGTGAATCTCCGCCGTATCAGCCGCTGCTGGCGCTGTCATCTACCAGAAGGCTATAGGACTGATCCCCGAAGGCGCGCCTATCACATTGGCAGCAGTAGCAGCCGTGTGCATCTCAGCGCTCTAAGCCCGAACCTGTGTACTTTTGCAGACTGCACTCAGGTGTGACGTCGACAGTTCTACGCTTGGATCTTCAAGTATCCAACAAGAAAGATCACGGAGCGCCTATCTGCAGTGAATCTTCGCCGTATGAGCCGCTGCTGGCGCTGTCATCTACCAGGAGGCTATAAGACTGATCCCCGAGGGCACGCCCATCACATTGGCAGCAGTAGCAGCAATCTCAGCGCTCTAAGCCTGAACCTCTGTACTTTTGCAGACTGCACTCAGGTATGAACGCGACAGTTCTACGCTTGCATCATCAAGTATTCAACAAGAAAGGTCACGGAGCGCCTATCTGCAGTGAATCTTCGTCGTTTCAGCCGCTGCTCGCCCTGTCATCTACCAGGAGGCTATAATACTGATCCCCGAGGGCACGCCCATCACATTGGCTGCAGTAGCAACAGTCTACATCTCAGCGCTCTAAGCCCGAACCGCTGTACTTTTGCAGACTGCACTCAGGTGTGACGTCGACAGTCCTACGCTTCGATCTTCAAGTATCCAACAAGAAAGATAAGGGAGCGCCTATCTGCAGTGAATCTTCACCGTATCAGCCGCTGCTGGACTCTCATCTACCAGGAAGCTATCAGACTTATCCCCGAGGGCACGCCCATCACATTGATAGCAGTAGCAGTAGTGTGCATCTCAGCCCTCTAAGCCCGAACCGCTGTACTTTTGCAGACTGCACTCAGGTGTGATGTCGACAGTCCTACGCTTCGATCATCAAGTATCCAACAAGAAAGATAAGGGAGCGCCTGTCTGCAGTGAATCTTCGCCGTATCAACCGCTGCTGGACTCTCATCTACCAGGAAGCTATGAGACTTAACCCCGAGGGCACGCCCATCACATTGGCAGCAGTAGCAGCAGTGTGCATCTCAGCGCTCGAAGCCCGAACCTCTGTACTTTTTGCAGACTGCACCCAGGTATGACGTCGACAGTTCTGCGCTTGGATATTCAATTATCCAACAAGAAAGATCACGGAGCGCCTATCTGCCGTGAATCTTCGCGGTATCAGCCGCTGCTGGCGCTGTCATCGACCAGATGGCTATAGGACTGATCCCCGAAGGCACGCCTATCACATTGGCAGCAGTAGCAGCAGTGTGCATCTCAGCGCTCTAAGCCCGAACCTCTGTACTTTTGCAGACTGCACAGGTGTGACGTCGACAGTTCTACGCTTGGCTCTTCAAGTATCCAACAAGAAAGATAAGGGAGCGCCTATCTGCAGTGAATCTTCGCCGTCTCAGGCGCTGCTGGACTCTCATATACCAGGAAGCTATGAGACTTAACCCCGAGGGCACGCCCATCACATTGGCAGCAGTAGCAACAGTGTGCATCTCAGCGCTCGAAGCCCGAACCTCTGTATTTTTTGCAGACTGCACTCAGGTGTGACGTCGACAGATCTACGCTTGCATCTTCAAGTATCCAACAAGAAAAATCACGGAGCGGCTATCTGCAGTGAATCTCCGCCGTATCAGCCGCTGCTGGCGCTGTCATCTACCAGAAGGCTATAGGACTGATCCCCGAAGGCGCGCCTATCACATTGGCAGCAGTAGCAGCCGTGTGCATCTCAGCGCTCTAAGCCCGAACCTGTGTACTTTTGCAGACTGCACTCAGGTGTGACGTCGACAGTTCTACGCTTGGATCTTCAAGTATCCAACAAGAAAGATCACGGAGCGCCTATCTGCAGTGAATCTTCGCCGTATGAGCCGCTGCTGGTGTTGGCATCTACCAGGAGGCTATAAGACTGATCCCCGAGGGCACGCCCATCACATTGGCAGCTGAAGCAGCATTCTACATCTCAGCGCTCTAAGCCCGAACCGCTGTACGTTTGGAGACTGCACTCAGGTGTGACGTCGACAGTCCTACGCTTCGATCTTCAAGTATCCAACAAAAAAGATAAGGGAGCGCCTATCTGCAGTGATTCTTCACCGTATCAGCCGCTGCTGGACTCTCATCTACCAGTAAGCTATCAGACTTATCCCCGAGAGCACGCCCATCATATTGGCAGCAGTAGCAGCAGTGTGCATCTCAGCGCTCGAAGCCCGAACCTCTGTACTTTTGCAGACTGCACTCAGGTGTGACGTCTACAGTTCTACGCTTGGATCTTCAAGTATCCAACATGAAAGATCAGGCAGCGCCTATCTGCAGTGAATCTTCGCCGTATAAGCAGCTGCTGGCGCTGTCATCTACAAGGAAGTTATCAGACTGATCCCCGAGGACACACCCATCACATTGGCAGCAATAGCAGCAGCGTGCGTCTCAGCGCTGTAAGCCCGAACCTCTGTACTTTTGCAGACTGCACTCAGGTGTAACGTCGACAGTCCTACGCTGGGATCTTCATGTATCCAACAAGAAAGATCAGGGAGCGCCTATCTGCAGTGAAACTTCGCCGTATCAGCCGCTGCTGGCGCTGTCATCTACCAGGAAGTTATCAGACTCATCCCCGAGGACACACCCATCACATTGGCAGCAGTAGCAGCAGTGTGCATCTCAGCGCTCTAGGCTAGAACCTCTATGCTTTTGCAGACTGCTCTCAGGTGTGACGTCGACAGTTCAACGCTGGGATCTTCAAGTATCCAACAAGAAAGATCAGGGAGCGCCTATCTGCAGTGAATCTTCGCCGTATCAGCCGCTGCTGGCGCTGTCATCTACCAGGAGTCTATGAGACTGATCCCCGAGGGCACGCACATCACATCGGCAGAACTAGCTGCAGCGTGCGTCTCAGCGCTCTAAGCCCGAACCTCTGTACTTTTGCAACCTGCACTCAGGTGTGACGTCGACAGTCCTACGCTGGGATCTTCAAGTATCCAACAAGAAAGATCAGGGAGCACCTATCTGCAGTGAAACTTCGCCGTATCAGCCGCTGCTGGCGCTGTCATCTACCAGGAAGTTATCAGACTGATCCCCGAGGGCACGCCCATCACAATGGCAGCAGTAGCAGCAGTGTACATCTAAGCGCTCTAAGCCTGAACCTCTCTACTTTTGCAGACTGCACTCAGGTGTGACGTCGACAGTTCTACGCTTGGATCTTCAAGTATCCAACAAGAAAGATCAGGGAGCGCCTATCTGCAGTGAAACTTCGCCGTATGAGCCGCTGCTGGCGCTGTCATCTACCAGGAAGTTATCAGACTGATCCCCGAGGACACACCCATCACATTGGCAGCAGTAGCAGCAGTGTGCATCTCAGCGCTCTAAGCCCGAACCTCTGTACTTTTGCAGACTGCACTCAGGTGTAACGTCGACAGTCCTACGCTGGGATTTTCAAGTATCCAACAAGAAAGATCAGGGAGTGCCTATCTGCAGTGAAACTGCGCCGTATCAACCGCTGCTGGACTCTCATCTACCAGGAAGCTATGAGACTTAACCCCGAGGGCACGCCCATCACATTGGCAGCAGTAGCAGCAGTGTGCATCTCAGCGCTCGAAGCCCGAACCTCTGTACTTTTTGCAGACTGCACCCAGGTATGACGTCGACAGTTCTGCGCTTGGATATTCAATTATCCAACAAGAAAGATCACGGAGCGCCTATCTGCCGTGAATCTTCGCGGTATAAGCCGCTGCTGGCGCTGTCATCGAACAGATGGCTATAGGACTGATCCCCGAAGGCACGCCTATCACATTGGCAGCAGTAGCAGCAGTGTGCATCTCAGCGCTCTAAGCCCGATCCTCTGTACTTTTGCAGACTGCACAGGTGTGACGTCGACAGTTCTACGCTTGGCTCTTCAAGTATCCAACAAGAAAGATAAGGGAGCGCCTATCTGCAGTGAATCTTCGCCGTATCAGGCGCTGCTGGACTCTCATATACCAGGAAGCTATGAGACTTAACGCCGAGGGCACGCCCATCACATTGGCAGCAGTAGCAGCAGTGTGCATCTCAGCGCTCGAAGCCCGAACCTCTGTATTTTTGCAGACTGCACTCAGGTGTGACGTCGACAGATCTACGCTTGCATCTTCAAGTATCCAACAAGAAAAATCACGGAGCGGCTATCTGCAGTGAATCTCCGCCGTATCAGCCGCTGCTGGCGCTGTCATCTACCAGAAGGCTATAGGACTGATCCCCGAAGGCGCGCCTATCACATTGGCAGCAGTAGCAGCCGTGTGCATCTCAGCGCTCTAAGCCCGAACCTGTGTACTTTTGCAGACTGCACTCAGGTGTGACGTCGACAGTTCTACGCTTGGATCTTCAAGTATCCAACAAGAAAGATCACGGAGCGCCTATCTGCAGTGAATCTTCGCCGTATCAGCCGCTGCTCGCCCTGTCATCTACCAGGAGGCTATAATACTGATCCCCGAGGGCACGCCCATCAGATTGGCCGCAGAAGCAGCAGTCTACATCTCAGCGCTCTAAGCCCAAACCGCCGTACTTTTGCAGACTGCACTCAGGTGTGACGTCCACAGTCCTACGCTTCGATCTTCAAGTATCTAACAAGAAAGATAAGGGAGCGCCTATCTGCAGTGAATCTTCGCCGTATCAGCCGCTGCTGGACTCTCATCTACCAGGAAGCTATCAGATTTATCCCCGAGGGCACGCCCATCACATTGGCAGCAGTAGCAGCAGTGTGCATCTCAGCGCTCCAAGCCCGAACATCTGTACTTTTGCAGACTGCACTCAAGTGTGACGTCGACAGTTCTACGCTTGGATCTTCAAGTATCCAACAAGAAAGATCACGGAGCACCTATCTGCAGTAAAACTTCGCCGTATCAGCCGCTGCTCGCCCTGTCATCTACCAGGAGGCTATAAGACTGATCCCCGAGGGCACGCCCATCACATTGGCCGCAGAAGCAGCATTCTACATCTCAGCGCTCTAAGCCCGAACCGCTGTACGTTTGGAGACTGCACTCAGGTGTGACGTCGACAGTCCTACGCTTCGATCTTCAAGTATCCAACAAAAAAGATAAGGGAGCGCCTATCTGCAGTGATTCTTCGCCGTATCAGCCGCTGCTGGACTCTCATCTACCAGTAAGCTATAAGACTGATCCCCAAGGGCACGCCCATCACATTGGCAGCAGTAGCAGCAGTGTGCATCTCAGCGCTCTAAGCTAGAACCTCTGTACTTTTGCAAACTGCTCTCAGGTGTGACGTCGACAGTTCTACGCTTGGATCTTCAAGTACCCAACAAGAAAGATCACGGAGCGCCTATCTGCAGTGAATCTTCGACGTATCAGCCGCTGCTGGCGCTGTCATCTACCAGGAGTCTATGAGACTGATCCCCGAGGGCACACCCATCTCACTGGCAGCAGTAGCAGCAGTGTGCATCTCAGCGCTCTAAGCCCTAACCCCTGTACTTTTGCAGTCTGCACTCAGGTGTGACGTCGACAGTTCTACACTTGGAACTTCAAGTATCCAACAAGAAAGATCACGGAGCACCTATCTGCAGTGAAACTTCGCCGCATGAGCCGCTGCTGGCGCTGTCATCTACCAGAAGGCTATAAGACTGATTCCGAGGTCACGCCCATCACATTGGCAGCAGAAGCAGCAGTGTGCATCTCAGCGCTCTAAGCCCGAACCTCTGTACTTTTGCAGACAGCACTCAGGTGTGACGTCGACAGTCCTACGCTGGGATCTTCAAGTCCCCAACAAGAAAGATCAGGCAGCGCTTATGTGAAGTGAAACTTCGCCGTATCAACCGCTGCTGGCGCTGTCATCGACAAGGAAGTTATCAGACTGATCCCCGATGACACACCCATCACATTGGCAGCAATAGCAGCAGTGTGCATCTCAGCGCTCTAAGCCCGAACCTCTGTACTTTTGCAGACTGCACTCAGGTGTGACGTCGACAGTCCTACGCTGCGATCTTCATGTATCAACAAGAAAGATCAGGGAGCGCCTATCTGCAGTGAAACTTCGCCGTATCAACCGCTGCTGGCGCTGTCATCTACAAGGAAGTTATCAGACTGATCCCCGAGGACACACCCATCACATTGGCAGCAATAGCAGCAGTGTGCATCTCAGCGCTCTAAGCCCGAACCTCTGTACTTTTGCAGACTGCACTCAGGTGTAACGTCGACAGTCCTACGCTGGGATCTTCATGTATCCAACAAGAAAGATCAGGGAGCGCCTATCTGCAGTGAAACTTCGCCGTATCAACCGCTGCTGGCGCTGTCATCTACCAGGAAGTTATCAGACTCATCCCCGAGGACACACCCATCACATTGGCAGCAGTAGCAGCAGTGTGCATCTCAGCGCTCTAGGCTAGAACCTCTGTACCTTTGCAGACTGCTCTCAGGTATGACGTCGACAGTTCAACGCTGGGATCTTCAAGTATCCAACAAGAAAGATCAGGGAGCGCCTATCTGCAGTGAAACTTCGCCGTATTAGCCGCTGCTGGCGCTGTCATCTACCAGGAGTCTATTAGACTGATCCCCGAGGACACGCCCATCACATTGGCAGCAGAAGCAGCAGTGTGCATCTCAGCGCTCTAGGCTAGAACCTCTGTACTTTTGCAGACTGCTCTCAGGTGTGACGTCGACAGTTCTACGCTGGGATCTTCAAGTATCCAACAAGAAAGGTCAGGGAGCGCCTATCTGCAGTGAAACTTCGCCGTATTAGCCGCTGCTGGCGCTGTCATCTACCAGGAGTCTATTAGACTGATTCCCGAGGACACGCCCATCACATTGGCAGCAGTAGCAGCAGTGTGCATCTCAGCGCTCTAGGCTAGAACCTCTGTACTTTTGCAGACTGCTCTCAGGTGTGACGTCGACAGTTGTACGCTGGGATCTTCAAGTATCCAACAAGAAAGATAAGGGAGCGCCTATCTGCATTGATTCTTCGCCGTATCAACCGCTGCTGGAGTCTCATCTACCAGTAAGCTATCAGACGATGATGGGCGTGCCCGAGGGCACGCCCATCATATTGGCAGCAGTAGCAGCAGTGTGCATCTCAGCGCTCGAAGCCCGAACCTCTGTACTTTTGCAGACTGCACTCAGGTGTGACGTCGACAGTTCTACGCTTGGATCTTCAAGTATCCAGCAAGAAAGATCACGGAGCGCCTATCTGCAGTGAATCTTCGCCGTATCAGCCGCTGCTGGCGCTGTCATCTACCAGGAGTCTATGAGACTGATCCCCGAGGGCACGCACATCACATTGGCAGAACTAGCTGCAGCGTGCATCTCAGCGCTCTAAGCCCGAACCTCTGTACTTTTGCAACCTGCACTCAGGTGTGACGTAGACAGTCCTACGCTGGGATCTTCAAGTATCCAACAAGAAAGATCAGGGAGCACCTATCTGCAGTGAAACTTCGCCGTATAAGCCGCTGCTGGCGCTGTCATCTACCAGGAAGTTATCAGACTGATCCCCGAGGGCACGCCCATCACATTGGCAGCAGTACCAGCAGTGTACATCTAAGCGCTCTAAGCCTGAACCTCTGTACTTTTGCAGACTGCACTCAGGTGTGACGTCGACAGTTCTACGCTTGGATCTTCAAGTATCCAACAAGAAAGATCAGGGAGCGCCTATCTGCAGTGAAACTTCGCCGTATGAGCCGCTGCTGGCGCTGTCATCTACCAGGAACTTATCAGACTGATCCCCGAGGACACACCCATCACATTGGCAGCAGTAGCAGCAGTGTGCATCTCAGCGCTCTAAGCCTGAACCTCTGTACTTTTGCAGACCGCACTCAGGTGTGACGTCGACAGTTCTACGCTTGGATCTTCAAGTATCCAACAAGAAAGATCAGGGAGCGCCTATCTGCAGTGAAACTTCGCCGTATGAGCCGCTGCTGGCGCTGTCATCTACCCGGAACTTATCAGACTGATCCCCGAGGACACACCCATCACATTGGCAGCAGTAGCAGCAGTGTGCATCTCAGCGCTCTAAGCCCGAACCTCTGTACTTTTGCAGACTGCACTCAGGTGTAACGTCGACAGTCCTACGCTGGGATCTTCAAGTATCCAACAAGAAAGATCAGGGAGCGCCTATCTGCAGTGAAACTTCGCCGTATCAACCGCTGCTGGCGCTGTCATCTACCAGGAAGTTATCGGACTCATCCCCGAGGACACACCCATCACATTGGCAGCAGTAGCAGCAGTGTGCATCTCAGCGCTCTAGGCTAGAACCTCTGTACTTTTGCAGACTGCTCTCAGGTGTGACGTCGACAGTTCCACGCTGGGATCTTCAAGTATCCAACAAGAAAGATCAGGGAGCGCCTATCTGCAGTGAAACTTCGCCGTATCAGCCGCTGCTGGACTCTCATCTACCAGTAAGCTATCAGACTTATCCCCGAGGGCACGCCCATCATATTGGCAGCAGTAGCAGCAGTGTGCATCTCAGCGCTCGAAGCCCGAACCTCTGTACTTTTGCAGACTGCACTCAGGTGTGACGTCGAGAGTTCTACGCTTGGATCTTCAAGTATCCAACAAGAAAGATCAGGGAGCGCCTATCTGCAGTGAAACTTCGCCGTATCAACCGTTGCTGGCGCTGTCATCTACGAGGAAGTTATCAGACTCATCCCCGAGGACACACCCATCACATTGGCAGCAGTAGCAGCAGTGTGCATCTCAGCGCTCGAAGCCCGAACCTCTGTACTTTTGCAGACTGCTCTCAGGTGTGACGTCGACAGTTCTACGCTGGGATCTTCAAGTATCCAACATGAAAGATCACGGAGCGCCTATCTGCAGTGAATCTTCGCCGTATAAGCAGCTGCTGGCGCTGTCATCTACGAGCAGGCTATAAGACTGATCCCCAAGGGCACGCCCATCACATTGGCAGCAGTAGCAGCAGTGTGCATCTCAGCGCTCGAAGCCCTAACCTCTGTACTTTTGCAGACTGCACTCAGGTGTGACGTCTACAGTCCTACGCTGCGATCTTCAAGTCCCCAACATGAAAGATCAGGCAGCGCCTATCTGAAGTGAAACTTCGCCGTATCAACCGCTGCTGGCGCTGTCATCTACAAGGAAGTTATCAGACTGATCCCCGAGGACACACCCATCACATTGGCAGCAATAGCAGCAGTGTGCATCTCAGCGCTCTAAGCCCGAACCTCTGTACTTTTGCAGACTGCACTCAGGTGTAACGTCGACAGTCCTACGCTGGGATCTTCAAGTATCCAACAAGAAAGATCAGGGAGCGCCTATCTGCAGTGAAACTTCGCCGTATCAACCGCTGCTGGCGCTGTCATCTACGAGGAAGTTATCAGACTCATCCCCGAGGGCACACCCATCACATTGGCAGCAGTAGCAGCAGTGTGCATCTCAGCGCTCTAGGCTAGAACCTCTGTACTTTTGCAGACTGCTCTCAGGTGTGACGCCGACAGTTCTACGCTGCGATCTTCAAGTCCCCAACATGAAAGATCAGGCAGCGCCTATCTGAAGTGAAACTTCGCCGTATCAACCGCTGCTGGCGCTGTCATCTACAAGGAAGTTATCAGACTGATCCCCGAGGACACACCCATCACATTGGCAGCAGTAGCAACATTGTGCATCTCAGCGCTCTAGGCTAGAACCTCTGTACTTTTGCAGACTGCTCTCAGGTGTGACGTCGACAGTTCTACGCTGGGATCTTCAAGTATCCAACAAGAAAGATCAGGGAGCGCCTATCTGCAGTGAAACTTCGCCGTATCAACCGCTGCTGGCGCTGTCATCTACAAGGAAGTTATCAGACTGATCCCCGAGGACACACCCATCACATTGGCAGCAATAGCAGCAGTGTGCATCTCAGCGCTCTAAGCCCGAACCTCTGTACTTTTGCAGACTGCACTCAGGTGTGACGTCGACAGTCCTACGCTGCGATCTTCATGTATCAACAAGAAAGATCAGGGAGCGCCTATCTGCAGTGAAACTTCGCCGTATCAGACGCTACTCGCCCTGTTATCTACCAGGAAGTTATCAGACTGATCCCCGAGGACACACCCATCGTATTGGCAGCAGTAGCAGCAGTGTGCATCTCAGTGCTCTAAGCCCAAACGTCTGTACTTTTGCAGACTGCTCTCAGGTGTGACGTCGGCAGTTCTACGCTGGGATCTTCAAGTATCCAACAAGAAAGATCAGGGAGCGCCAATCTGCAGTGAAACTTCGCCGTATTAGCCGCTGCTGGCGCTGTCATCTACCAGGAGTCTATTAGACGGATCCCCGAGGACACGCCCATCACATTGGCAGCAGTAGCAGCTGTGTGCATCTCAGCGCTCGAAGCCCTAACCTCTGTACTTTTGCAGACTGCACTCAGGTGTGACGTCTACAGTCCTACGCTGGGATCTTCAAGTCCCCAACATGAAAGATCAGGCAGCGCCTATCTGAAGTGAAACTTCGCCGTATCAACCGCTGCTGGCGCTGTCATCTACAAGGAAGTTATCAGACTGATCCCCGAGGACACACCCATCACATTGGCAGCAATAGCAGCAGTGTGCATCTCAGCGCTCTAAGCCCGAACCTCTGTACTTTTGCAGACTGCACTCAGGTGTAACGTCGACAGTCCTACGCTGGGATCTTCATGTATCCAACAAGAAAGATCAGGGAGCGCCTATCTGCAGTGAAACTTCGCCGTATCAACCGCTGCTGGCGCTGTCATCTACCAGGAAGTTATCAGACTCATCCCCGAGGACACACCCATCACATTGGCAGCAGTAGCAGCAGTGTGCATCTCAGCGCTCTAGGCTAGAACCTCTGTACCTTTGCAGACTGCTCTCAGGTATGACGTCGACAGTTCAACGCTGGGATCTTCAAGTATCCAACAAGAAAGATCAGGGAGCGCCTATCTGCAGTGAAACTTCGCCGTATTAGCCGCTGCTGGCGCTGTCATCTACCAGGAGTCTATTAGACTGATCCCCGAGGACACGCCCATCACATTGGCAGCAGAAGCAGCAGTGTGCATCTCAGCGCTCTAGGCTAGAACCTCTGTACTTTTGCAGACTGCTCTCAGGTGTGACGTCGACAGTTCTACGCTGGGATCTTCAAGTATCCAACAAGAAAGGTCAGGGAGCGCCTATCTGCAGTGAAACTTCGCCGTATTAGCCGCTGCTGGCGCTGTCATCTACCAGGAGTCTATTAGACTGATTCCCGAGGACACGCCCATCACATTGGCAGCAGTAGCAGCAGTGTGCATCTCAGCGCTCTAGGCTAGAACCTCTGTACTTTTGCAGACTGCTCTCAGGTGTGACGTCGACAGTTCTACGCTGGGATCTTCAAGTATCCAACAAGAAAGATAAGGGAGCGCCTATCTGCATTGATTCTTCGCCGTATCAACCGCTGCTGGAGTCTCATCTACCAGTAAGCTATCAGACTTATCCCCGAGGGCACGCCCATCATATTGGCAGCAGTAGCAGCAGTGTGCATCTCAGCGCTCGAAGCCCGAACCTCTGTACTTTTGCAGACTGCACTCAGGTGTGACGTCGACAGTTCTACGCTTGGATCTTCAAGTATCCAGCAAGAAAGATCACGGAGCGCCTATCTGCAGTGAATCTTCGCCGTATCAGCCGCTGCTGGCGCTGTCATCTACCAGGAGTCTATGAGACTGATCCCCGAGGGCACGCACATCACATTGGCAGAACTAGCTGCAGCGTGCATCTCAGCGCTCTAAGCCCGAACCTCTGTACTTTTGCAACCTGCACTCAGGTGTGACGTAGACAGTCCTACGCTGGGATCTTCAAGTATCCAACAAGAAAGATCAGGGAGCACCTATCTGCAGTGAAACTTCGCCGTATCAGCCGCTGCTGGCGCTGTCATCTACCAGGAAGTTATCAGACTGATCCCCGAGGGCACGCCCATCACATTGGCAGCAGTACCAGCAGTGTACATCTAAGCGCTCTAAGCCTGAACCTCTGTACTTTTGCAGACTGCACTCAGGTGTGACGTCGACAGTTCTACGCTTGGATCTTCAAGTATCCAACAAGAAAGATCAGGGAGCGCCTATCTGCAGTGAAACTTCGCCGTATGAGCCGCTGCTGGCGCTGTCATCTACCAGGAACTTATCAGACTGATCCCCGAGGACACACCCATCACATTGGCAGCAGTAGCAGCAGTGTGCATCTCAGCGCTCTAAGCCTGAACCTCTGTACTTTTGCAGACCGCACTCAGGTGTGACGTCGACAGTTCTACGCTTGGATCTTCAAGTATCCAACAAGAAAGATCAGGGAGCGCCTATCTGCAGTGAAACTTCGCCGTATGAGCCGCTGCTGGCGCTGTCATCTACCCGGAACTTATCAGACTGATCCCCGAGGACACACCCATCACATTGGCAGCAGTAGCAGCAGTGTGCATCTCAGCGCTCTAAGCCCGAACCTCTGTACTTTTGCAGACTGCACTCAGGTGTAACGTCGACAGTCCTACGCTGGGATCTTCAAGTATCCAACAAGAAAGATCAGGGAGCGCCTATCTGCAGTGAAACTTCGCCGTATCAACCGCTGCTGGCGCTGTCATCTACCAGGAAGTTATCAGACTCATCCCCGAGGACACACCCATCACATTGGCAGCAGTAGCAGCAGTGTGCATCTCAGCGCTCTAGGCTAGAACCTCTGTACTTTTGCAGACTGCTCTCAGGTGTGACGTCGACAGTTCCACGCTGGGATCTTCAAGTATCCAACAAGAAAGATCAGGGAGCGCCTATCTGCAGTGAAACTTCGCCGTATCAGCCGCTGCTGGACTCTCATCTACCAGTAAGCTATCAGACTTATCCCCGAGGGCACGCCCATCATATTGGCAGCAGTAGCAGCAGTGTGCATCTCAGCGCTCGAAGCCCGAACCTCTGTACTTTTGCAGACTGCACTCAGGTGTGACGTCGAGAGTTCTACGCTTGGATCTTCAAGTATCCAACAAGAAAGATCAGGGAGCGCCTATCTGCAGTGAAACTTCGCCGTATCAACCGTTGCTGGCGCTGTCATCTACGAGGAAGTTATCAGACTCATCCCCGAGGACACACCCATCACATTGGCAGCAGTAGCAGCAGTGTGCATCTCAGCGCTCTAGGCTAGAACCTCTGTACTTTTGCGGACTGCTCTCAGGTGTGACGTCGACAGTTCTACGCTGGGATCTTCAAGTATCCAACATGAAAGATCACGGAGCGCCTATCTGCAGTGAATCTTCGCCGTATAAGCAGCTGCTGGAGCTGTCATCTACCAGCAGGCTATAAGACTGATCCCCAAGGGCACGCCCATCACATTGGCAGCAGTAGCAGCAGTGTGCATCTCAGCGCTCGAAGCCCTAACCTCTGTACTTTTGCAGACTGCACTCAGGTGTGACGTCTACAGTCCTACGCTGCGATCTTCAAGTCCCCAACATGAAAGATCAGGCAGCGCCTATCTGAAGTGAAACTTCGCCGTATCAACCGCTGCTGGCGCTGTCATCTACAAGGAAGTTATCAGACTGATCCCCGAGGACACACCCATCACATTGGCAGCAATAGCAGCAGTGTGCATCTCAGCGCTCTAAGCCCGAACCTCTGTACTTTTGCAGACTGCACTCAGGTGTAACGTCGACAGTCCTACGCTGGGATCTTCAAGTATCCAACAAGAAAGATCAGGGAGCGCCTATCTGCAGTGAAACTTCGCCGTATCAACCGCTGCTGGCGCTGTCATCTACGAGGAAGTTATCAGACTCATCCCCGAGGACACACCCATCACATTGGCAGCAGTAGCAGCAGTGTGCATCTCAGCGCTCTAGGCTAGAACATCTGTACTTTTGCAGACTGCTCTCAGGTGTGACGTCGACAGTTCTACGCTGCGATCTTCAAGTCCCCAACATGAAAGATCAGGCAGCGCCTATCTGAAGTGAAACTTCGCCGTATCAACCGCTGCTGGCGCTGTCATCTACAAGGAAGTTATCAGACTGATCCCCGAGGACACACCCATCACATTGGCAGCAGTAGCAGCAGTGTGCATCTCAGCGCTCTAGGCTAGAACCTCTGTACTTTTGCAGACTGCTCTCAGGTGTGACGTCGACAGTTCTACGCTGGGATCTTCAAGTATCCAACAAGAAAGATCAGGGAGCGCCTATCTGCAGTGAAACTTCGCCGTATCAACCGCTGCTGGCGCTGTCATCTACAAGGAAGTTATCAGACTGATCCCCGAGGACACACCCATCACATTGGCAGCAATAGCAGCAGTGTGCATCTCAGCGCTCTAAGCCCGAACCTCTGTACTTTTGCAGACTGCACTCAGGTGTAACGTCGACAGTCCTACGCTGCGATCTTCAAGTCCCCAACATGAAAGATCAGGCAGCGCCTATCTGAAGTGAAACTTCGCCGTATCAACCGCTGCTGGCGCTGTCATCTACAAGGAAGTTATCAGACTGATCCCCGAGGACACACCCATCACATTGGCAGCAGTAGCAGCAGTGTGCATCTCAGCGCTCTAGGCTAGAACCTCTGTACTTTTGCAGACTGCTCTCAGGTGTGACGTCGACAGTTCTACGCTGGGATCTTCAAGTATCCAATATGAAAGATCACGGAGCGCCTATCTGCAGTGAAACTTCGCCGTATTAGCCGCTGCTGGCGCTGTCATCTACCAGGAGTCTATTAGACTGATCCCCGAGGACACGCCCATCACATTGGCAGCAGAAGCAGCAGTGTGCATCTCAGCGCTCTAGGCTAGAACCTCTGTACTTTTGCAGACTGCTCTCAGGTGTGACGTCGACAGTTCTACGCTGGGATCTTCAAGTATCCAACAAGAAAGGTCAGGGAGCGCCTATCTGCAGTGAAACTTCGCCGTATTAGCCGCTGCTGGCGCTGTCATCTACCAGGAGTCTATTAGACTGATTCCCGAGGACACGCCCATCACATTGGCAGCAGTAGCAGCAGTGTGCATCTCAGCGCTCTAGGCTAGAACCTCTGTACTTTTGCAGACTGCTCTCAGGTGTGACGTCGACAGTTCTACGCTGGGATCTTCAAGTATCCAACAAGAAAGATAAGGGAGCGCCTATCTGCATTGATTCTTCGCCGTATCAACCGCTGCTGGAGTCTCATCTACCAGTAAGCTATCAGACTTATCCCCGAGGGCACGCCCATCATATTGGCAGCAGTAGCAGCAGTGTGCATCTCAGCGCTCGAAGCCCGAACCTCTGTACTTTTGCAGACTGCACTCAGGTGTGACGTCGACAGTTCTACGCTGGGATCTTCAAGTATCCAACAAGAAAGATCAGGGAGCACCTATCTGCAGTGAAACTTCGCCGTATCAGCCGCTGCTGGCGCTGTCATCTACCAGGAAGTTATCAGACTGATCCCCGAGGGCACGCCCATCACATTGGCAGCAGTACCAGCAGTGTACATCTAAGCGCTCTAAGCCTGAACCTCTGTACGTTTGCAGACTGCACTCAGGTGTGACGTCGACAGTTCTACGCTTGGATCTTCAAGTATCCAACAAGAAAGATCAGGGAGCGCCTATCTGCAGTGAAACTTCGCCGTATGAGCCGCTGCTGGCGCTGTCATCTACCAGGAACTTATCAGACTGATCCCCGAGGACACACCCATCACATTGGCAGCAGTAGCAGCAGTGTGCATCTCAGCGCTCTAAGCCTGAACCTCTGTACTTTTGCAGACCGCACTCAGGTGTGACGTCGACAGTTCTACGCTTGGATCTTCAAGTATCCAACAAGAAAGATCAGGGAGCGCCTATCTGCAGTGAAACTTCGCCGTATGAGCCGCTGCTGGCGCTGTCATCTACCCGGAACTTATCAGACTGATCCCCGAGGACACACCCATCACATTGGCAGCAGTAGCAGCAGTGTGCATCTCAGCGCTCTAAGCCCGAACCTCTGTACTTTTGCAGACTGCACTCAGGTGTAACGTCGACAGTCCTACGCTGGGATCTTCAAGTATCCAACAAGAAAGATCAGGGAGCGCCTATCTGCAGTGAAACTTCGCCGTATCAACCGCTGCTGGCGCTGTCATCTACCAGGAAGTTATCAGACTCATCCCCGAGGACACACCCATCACATTGGCAGCAGTAGCAGCAGTGTGCATCTAAGCGCTCTAAGCCTGAACTTCTGTACTTTTGCAGACTGCACTCAGGTGTGACGTCGACAGTTCTACGCTTGGATCTTCAAGTATCCAATATGAAAGATCACGGAGCGCCTATCTGCAGTGAATCTTCGCCGTATAAGCAGCTGCTGGCGCTGTCATCTACCAGCAGGCTATAAGACTGATCCCCAAGGGCACGCCCATCACATTGGCAGCAGTAGCAGCAGTGTGCATCTCAGCGCTCGAAGCCCTAACCTCTGTACTTTTGCAGACTGCACTCAGGTGTGACGCATACAGTCCTACGCTGGGATCTTCAAGTCCCCAACAAGAAAGATCAGGGAGCGCCTATCTGCAGTGAAACTTCGCCGTATCAACCGCTGCTGGCGCTGTCATCTACAAGGAAGTTATCAGACTGATCCCCGAGGACACACCCATCACATTGGCAGCAATAGCAGCAGTGTGCATCTCAGCGCTCTAAGCCCGAACCTCTGTACTTTTGCAGACTGCACTCAGGTGTAACGTCGACAGTCCTACGCTGGGATCTTCATGTATCCAACAAGAAAGATCAGGGAGCGCCTATCTGCAGTGAAACTTCGCCGTATCAACCGCTGCTGGCGCTGTCATCTACCAGGAAGTTATCAGACTCATCCCCGAGGACACACCCATCACATTGGCAGCAGTAGCAGCAGTGTGCATCTCAGCGCTCTAGGCTAGAACCTCTGTACCTTTGCAGACTGCTCTCAGGTATGACGTCGACAGTTCAACGCTGGGATCTTCAAGTATCCAACAAGAAAGATCAGGGAGCGCCTATCTGCAGTGAAACTTCGCCGTATTAGCCGCTGCTGGCGCTGTCATCTACCAGGAGTCTATTAGACTGATCCCCGAGGACACGCCCATCACATTGGCAGCAGAAGCAGCAGTGTGCATCTCAGCGCTCTAGGCTAGAACCTCTGTACTTTTGCAGACTGCTCTCAGGTGTGACGTCGACAGTTCTACGCTGGGATCTTCAAGTATCCAACAAGAAAGGTCAGGGAGCGCCTATCTGCAGTGAAACTTCGCCGTATTAGCCGCTGCTGGCGCTGTCATCTACCAGGAGTCTATTAGACTGATTCCCGAGGACACGCCCATCACATTGGCAGCAGTAGCAGCAGTGTGCATCTCAGCGCTCTAGGCTAGAACCTCTGTACTTTTGCAGACTGCACTCAGGTGTAACGTCGACAGTCCTACGCTGGGATCTTCAAGTATCCAACAAGAAAGATCAGGGAGCGCCTATCTGCAGTGAAACTTCGCCGTATTAGCCGGTGCTGGCGCTGTCATCTACCAGGAGTCAATTAGACTGATCCCCGAGGACACGCCCATCACATTGGCAGCAGTAGCAGCAGTGTGCATCTAAGCGCTCTAAGCCTGAACTTCTGTACTTTTGCAGACTGCACTCAGGTGTGACGTCGACAGTTCTACGCTTGGATCTTCAAGTATCCAATATGAAAGATCACGGAGCGCCTATCTGCAGTGAATCTTCGCCGTATAAGCAGCTGCTGGCGCTGTCATCTACCAGCAGGCTATAAGACTGATCCCCAAGGGCACGCCCATCACATTGGCAGCAGTAGCAGCAGTGTGCATCTCAGCGCTCGAAGCCCTAACCTCTGTACTTTTGCAGACTGCACTCAGGTGTGACGCATACAGTCCTACGCTGGGATCTTCAAGTCCCCAACAAGAAAGATCAGGGAGCGCCTATCTGCAGTGAAACTTCGCCGTATCAACCGCTGCTGGCGCTGTCATCTACAAGGAAGTTATCAGACTGATCCCCGAGGACACACCCATCACATTGGCAGCAATAGCAGCAGTGTGCATCTCAGCGCTCTAAGCCCGAACCTCTGTACTTTTGCAGACTGCACTCAGGTGTAACGTCGACAGTCCTACGCTGGGATCTTCATGTATCCAACAAGAAAGATCAGGGAGCGCCTATCTGCAGTGAAACTTCGCCGTATCAACCGCTGCTGGCGCTGTCATCTACCAGGAAGTTATCAGACTCATCCCCGAGGACACACCCATCACATTGGCAGCAGTAGCAGCAGTGTGCATCTCAGCGCTCTAGGCTAGAACCTCTGTACCTTTGCAGACTGCTCTCAGGTATGACGTCGACAGTTCAACGCTGGGATCTTCAAGTATCCAACAAGAAAGATCAGGGAGCGCCTATCTGCAGTGAAACTTCGCCGTATTAGCCGCTGCTGGCGCTGTCATCTACCAGGAGTCTATTAGACTGATCCCCGAGGACACGCCCATCACATTGGCAGCAGAAGCAGCAGTGTGCATCTCAGCGCTCTAGGCTAGAACCTCTGTACTTTTGCAGACTGCTCTCAGGTGTGACGTCGACAGTTCTACGCTGGGATCTTCAAGTATCCAACAAGAAAGGTCAGGGAGCGCCTATCTGCAGTGAAACTTCGCCGTATTAGCCGCTGCTGGCGCTGTCATCTACCAGGAGTCTATTAGACTGATTCCCGAGGACACGCCCATCACATTGGCAGCAGTAGCAGCAGTGTGCATCTCAGCGCTCTAGGCTAGAACCTCTGTACTTTTGCAGACTGCTCTCAGGTGTGACGTCGACAGTTCTACGCTGGGATCTTCAAGTATCCAACAAGAAAGATAAGGGAGCGCCTATCTGCATTGATTCTTCGCCGTATCAACCGCTGCTGGAGTCTCATCTACCAGTAAGCTATCAGACTTATCCCCGAGGGCACGCCCATCATATTGGCAGCAGTAGCAGCAGTGTGCATCTCAGCGCTCGAAGCCCGAACCTCTGTACTTTTGCAGACTGCACTCAGGTGTGACGTCGACAGTTCTACGCTGGGATCTTCAAGTATCCAACAAGAAAGATCAGGGAGCACCTATCTGCAGTGAAACTTCGCCGTATCAGCCGCTGCTGGCGCTGTCATCTACCAGGAAGTTATCAGACTGATCCCCGAGGGCACGCCCATCACATTGGCAGCAGTACCAGCAGTGTACATCTAAGCGCTCTAAGCCTGAACCTCTGTACGTTTGCAGACTGCACTCAGGTGTGACGTCGACAGTTCTACGCTTGGATCTTCAAGTATCCAACAAGAAAGATCAGGGAGCGCCTATCTGCAGTGAAACTTCGCCGTATGAGCCGCTGCTGGCGCTGTCATCTACCAGGAACTTATCAGACTGATCCCCGAGGACACACCCATCACATTGGCAGCAGTAGCAGCAGTGTGCATCTCAGCGCTCTAAGCCTGAACCTCTGTACTTTTGCAGACCGCACTCAGGTGTGACGTCGACAGTTCTACGCTTGGATCTTCAAGTATCCAACAAGAAAGATCAGGGAGCGCCTATCTGCAGTGAAACTTCGCCGTATGAGCCGCTGCTGGCGCTGTCATCTACCCGGAACTTATCAGACTGATCCCCGAGGACACACCCATCACATTGGCAGCAGTAGCAGCAGTGTGCATCTCAGCGCTCTAAGCCCGAACCTCTGTACTTTTGCAGACTGCACTCAGGTGTAACGTCGACAGTCCTACGCTGGGATCTTCAAGTATCCAACAAGAAAGATCAGGGAGCGCCTATCTGCAGTGAAACTTCGCCGTATCAACCGCTGCTGGCGCTGTCATCTACCAGGAAGTTATCAGACTCATCCCCGAGGACACACCCATCACATTGGCAGCAGTAGCAGCAGTGTGCATCTCAGCGCTCTAGGCTAGAACCTCTGTACTTTTGCAGACTGCTCTCAGGTGTGACGTCGACAGTTCCACGCTGGGATCTTCAAGTATCCAACAAGAAAGATCAGGGAGCGCCTATCTGCAGTGAAACTTCGCCGTATCAGCCGCTGCTGGACTCTCATCTACCAGTAAGCTATCAGACTTATCCCCGAGGGCACGCCCATCATATTGGCAGCAGTAGCAGCAGTGTGCATCTCAGCGCTCGAAGCCCGAACCTCTGTACTTTTGCAGACTGCACTCAGGTGTGACGTCGAGAGTTCTACGCTTGGATCTTCAAGTATCCAACAAGAAAGATCAGGGAGCGCCTATCTGCAGTGAAACTTCGCCGTATCAACCGTTGCTGGCGCTGTCATCTACGAGGAAGTTATCAGACTCATCCCCGAGGACACACCCATCACATTGGCAGCAGTAGCAGCAGTGTGCATCTCAGCGCTCTAGGCTAGAACCTCTGTACTTTTGCGGACTGCTCTCAGGTGTGACGTCGACAGTTCTACGCTGGGATCTTCAAGTATCCAACATGAAAGATCACGGAGCGCCTATCTGCAGTGAATCTTCGCCGTATAAGCAGCTGCTGGCGCTGTCATCTACCAGCAGGCTATAAGACTGATCCCCAAGGGCACGCCCATCACATTGGCAGCAGTAGCAGCAGTGTGCATCTCAGCGCTCGAAGCCCTAACCTCTGTACTTTTGCAGACTGCACTCAGGTGTGACGTCTACAGTCCTACGCTGCGATCTTCAAGTCCCCAACATGAAAGATCAGGCAGCGCCTATCTGAAGTGAAACTTCGCCGTATCAACCGCTGCTGGCGCTGTCATCTACAAGGAAGTTATCAGACTGATCCCCGAGGACACACCCATCACATTGGCAGCAATAGCAGCAGTGTGCATCTCAGCGCTCTAAGCCCGAACCTCTGTACTTTTGCAGACTGCACTCAGGTGTAACGTCGACAGTCCTACGCTGGGATCTTCAAGTATCCAACAAGAAAGATCAGGGAGCGCCTATCTGCAGTGAAACTTCGCCGTATCAACCGCTGCTGGCGCTGTCATCTACGAGGAAGTTATCAGACTCATCCCCGAGGACACACCCATCACATTGGCAGCAGTAGCAGCAGTGTGCATCTCAGCGCTCTAGGCTAGAACATCTGTACTTTTGCAGACTGCTCTCAGGTGTGACGTCGACAGTTCTACGCTGCGATCTTCAAGTCCCCAATATGAAAGATCAGGCAGCGCCTATCTGAAGTGAAACTTCGCCGTATCAACCGCTGCTGGCGCTGTCATCTACAAGGAAGTTATCAGACTGATCCCCGAGGACACGCCCATCACATTGGCAGCAGTAGCAGCAGTGTGCATCTCAGCGCTCTAGGCTAGAACCTCTGTACTTTTGCAGACTGCTCTCAGGTGTGACGTCGACAGTTCTACGCTGGGATCTTCAAGTATCCAACAAGAAAGATAAGGGAGCGCCTATCTGCATTGATTCTTCGCCGTATCAACCGCTGCTGGAGTCTCATCTACCAGTAAGCTATCAGACTTATCCCCGAGGGCACGCCCATCATATTGGCAGCAGTAGCAGCAGTGTGCATCTCAGCGCTCGAAGCCCGAACCTCTGTACTTTTGCAGACTGCACTCAGGTGTGACGTCGACAGTTCTACGCTGGGATCTTCAAGTATCCAACAAGAAAGATCAGGGAGCACCTATCTGCAGTGAAACTTCGCCGTATCAGCCGCTGCTGGCGCTGTCATCTACCAGGAAGTTATCAGACTGATCCCCGAGGGCACGCCCATCACATTGGCAGCAGTACCAGCAGTGTACATCTAAGCGCTCTAAGCCTGAACCTCTGTACGTTTGCAGACTGCACTCAGGTGTGACGTCGACAGTTCTACGCTTGGATCTTCAAGTATCCAACAAGAAAGATCAGGGAGCGCCTATCTGCAGTGAAACTTCGCCGTATGAGCCGCTGCTGGCGCTGTCATCTACCAGGAACTTATCAGACTGATCCCCGAGGACACACCCATCACATTGGCAGCAGTAGCAGCAGTGTGCATCTCAGCGCTCTAAGCCTGAACCTCTGTACTTTTGCAGACCGCACTCAGGTGTGACGTCGACAGTTCTACGCTTGGATCTTCAAGTATCCAACAAGAAAGATCAGGGAGCGCCTATCTGCAGTGAAACTTCGCCGTATGAGCCGCTGCTGGCGCTGTCATCTACCCGGAACTTATCAGACTGATCCCCGAGGACACACCCATCACATTGGCAGCAGTAGCAGCAGTGTGCATCTCAGCGCTCTAAGCCCGAACCTCTGTACTTTTGCAGACTGCACTCAGGTGTAACGTCGACAGTCCTACGCTGGGATCTTCAAGTATCCAACAAGAAAGATCAGGGAGCGCCTATCTGCAGTGAAACTTCGCCGTATCAACCGCTGCTGGCGCTGTCATCTACCAGGAAGTTATCAGACTCATCCCCGAGGACACACCCATCACATTGGCAGCAGTAGCAGCAGTGTGCATCTCAGCGCTCTAGGCTAGAACCTCTGTACTTTTGCAGACTGCTCTCAGGTGTGACGTCGACAGTTCCACGCTGGGATCTTCAAGTATCCAACAAGAAAGATCAGGGAGCGCCTATCTGCAGTGAAACTTCGCCGTATCAGCCGCTGCTGGACTCTCATCTACCAGTAAGCTATCAGACTTATCCCCGAGGGCACGCCCATCATATTGGCAGCAGTAGCAGCAGTGTGCATCTCAGCGCTCGAAGCCCGAACCTCTGTACTTTTGCAGACTGCACTCAGGTGTGACGTCGAGAGTTCTACGCTTGGATCTTCAAGTATCCAACAAGAAAGATCAGGGAGCGCCTATCTGCAGTGAAACTTCGCCGTATCAACCGTTGCTGGCGCTGTCATCTACGAGGAAGTTATCAGACTCATCCCCGAGGACACACCCATCACATTGGCAGCAGTAGCAGCAGTGTGCATCTCAGCGCTCTAGGCTAGAACCTCTGTACTTTTGCGGACTGCTCTCAGGTGTGACGTCGACAGTTCTACGCTGGGATCTTCAAGTATCCAACATGAAAGATCACGGAGCGCCTATCTGCAGTGAATCTTCGCCGTATAAGCAGCTGCTGGCGCTGTCATCTACCAGCAGGCTATAAGACTGATCCCCAAGGGCACGCCCATCACATTGGCAGCAGTAGCAGCAGTGTGCATCTCAGCGCTCGAAGCCCTAACCTCTGTACTTTTGCAGACTGCACTCAGGTGTGACGTCTACAGTCCTACGCTGCGATCTTCAAGTCCCCAACATGAAAGATCAGGCAGCGCCTATCTGAAGTGAAACTTCGCCGTATCAACCGCTGCTGGCGCTGTCATCTACAAGGAAGTTATCAGACTGATCCCCGAGGACACACCCATCACATTGGCAGCAATAGCAGCAGTGTGCATCTCAGCGCTCTAAGCCCGAACCTCTGTACTTTTGCAGACTGCACTCAGGTGTAACGTCGACAGTCCTACGCTGGGATCTTCAAGTATCCAACAAGAAAGATCAGGGAGCGCCTATCTGCAGTGAAACTTCGCCGTATCAACCGCTGCTGGCGCTGTCATCTACGAGGAAGTTATCAGACTCATCCCCGAGGACACACCCATCACATTGGCAGCAGTAGCAGCAGTGTGCATCTCAGCGCTCTAGGCTAGAACATCTGTACTTTTGCAGACTGCTCTCAGGTGTGACGTCGACAGTTCTACGCTGCGATCTTCAAGTCCCCAACATGAAAGATCAGGCAGCGCCTATCTGAAGTGAAACTTCGCCGTATCAACCGCTGCTGGCGCTGTCATCTACAAGGAAGTTATCAGACTGATCCCCGAGGACACACCCATCACATTGGCAGCAGTAGCAGCAGTGTGCATCTCAGCGCTCTAGGCTAGAACCTCTGTACTTTTGCAGACTGCTCTCAGGTGTGACGTCGACAGTTCTACGCTGGGATCTTCAAGTATCCAACAAGAAAGATCAGGGAGCGCCTATCTGCAGTGAAACTTCGCCGTATCAACCGCTGCTGGCGCTGTCATCTACAAGGAAGTTATCAGACTGATCCCCGAGGACACACCCATCACATTGGCAGCAATAGCAGCAGTGTGCATCTCAGCGCTCTAAGCCCGAACCTCTGTACTTTTGCAGACTGCACTCAGGTGTAACGTCGACAGTCCTACGCTGCGATCTTCAAGTCCCCAACATGGAAGATCAGGCAGCGCCTATCTGAAGTGAAACTTCGCCGTATCAACCGCTGCTGGCGCTGTCATCTACAAGGAAGTTATCAGACTGATCCCCGAGGACACACCCATCACATTGGCAGCAGTAGCAGCAGTGTGCATCTCAGCGCTCTAGGCTAGAACCTCTGTACTTTTGCAGACTGCTCTCAGGTGTGACGTCGACAGTTCTACGCTGGGATCTTCAAGTATCCAACAAGAAAGATCAGGGAGCGCCTATCTGCAGTGAAACTTCGCCGTATTAGCCGGTGCTGGCGCTGTCATCTACCAGGAGTCAATTAGACTGATCCCCGAGGACACGCCCATCACATTGGCAGCAGTAGCAGCAGTGTGCATCTAAGCGCTCTAAGCCTGAACTTCTGTACTTTTGCAGACTGCACTCAGGTGTGACGTCGACAGTTCTACGCTTGGATCTTCAAGTATCCAATATGAAAGATCACGGAGCGCCTATCTGCAGTGAATCTTCGCCGTATAAGCAGCTGCTGGCGCTGTCATCTACCAGCAGGCTATAAGACTGATCCCCAAGGGCACGCCCATCACATTGGCAGCAGTAGCAGCAGTGTGCATCTCAGCGCTCGAAGCCCTAACCTCTGTACTTTTGCAGACTGCACTCAGGTGTGACGCATACAGTCCTACGCTGGGATCTTCAAGTCCCCAACAAGAAAGATCAGGGAGCGCCTATCTGCAGTGAAACTTCGCCGTATCAACCGCTGCTGGCGCTGTCATCTACAAGGAAGTTATCAGACTGATCCCCGAGGACACACCCATCACATTGGCAGCAATAGCAGCAGTGTGCATCTCAGCGCTCTAAGCCCGAACCTCTGTACTTTTGCAGACTGCACTCAGGTGTAACGTCGACAGTCCTACGCTGGGATCTTCATGTATCCAACAAGAAAGATCAGGGAGCGCCTATCTGCAGTGAAACTTCGCCGTATCAACCGCTGCTGGCGCTGTCATCTACCAGGAAGTTATCAGACTCATCCCCGAGGACACACCCATCACATTGGCAGCAGTAGCAGCAGTGTGCATCTCAGCGCTCTAGGCTAGAACCTCTGTACCTTTGCAGACTGCTCTCAGGTATGACGTCGACAGTTCAACGCTGGGATCTTCAAGTATCCAACAAGAAAGATCAGGGAGCGCCTATCTGCAGTGAAACTTCGCCGTATTAGCCGCTGCTGGCGCTGTCATCTACCAGGAGTCTATTAGACTGATCCCCGAGGACACGCCCATCACATTGGCAGCAGAAGCAGCAGTGTGCATCTCAGCGCTCTAGGCTAGAACCTCTGTACTTTTGCAGACTGCTCTCAGGTGTGACGTCGACAGTTCTACGCTGGGATCTTCAAGTATCCAACAAGAAAGGTCAGGGAGCGCCTATCTGCAGTGAAACTTCGCCGTATTAGCCGCTGCTGGCGCTGTCATCTACCAGGAGTCTATTAGACTGATTCCCGAGGACACGCCCATCACATTGGCAGCAGTAGCAGCAGTGTGCATCTCAGCGCTCTAGGCTAGAACCTCTGTACTTTTGCAGACTGCTCTCAGGTGTGACGTCGACAGTTCTACGCTGGGATCTTCAAGTATCCAACAAGAAAGATAAGGGAGCGCCTATCTGCATTGATTCTTCGCCGTATCAACCGCTGCTGGAGTCTCATCTACCAGTAAGCTATCAGACTTATCCCCGAGGGCACGCCCATCATATTGGCAGCAGTAGCAGCAGTGTGCATCTCAGCGCTCGAAGCCCGAACCTCTGTACTTTTGCAGACTGCACTCAGGTGTGACGTCGACAGTTCTACGCTGGGATCTTCAAGTATCCAACAAGAAAGATCAGGGAGCACCTATCTGCAGTGAAACTTCGCCGTATCAGCCGCTGCTGGCGCTGTCATCTACCAGGAAGTTATCAGACTGATCCCCGAGGGCACGCCCATCACATTGGCAGCAGTACCAGCAGTGTACATCTAAGCGCTCTAAGCCTGAACCTCTGTACGTTTGCAGACTGCACTCAGGTGTGACGTCGACAGTTCTACGCTTGGATCTTCAAGTATCCAACAAGAAAGATCAGGGAGCGCCTATCTGCAGTGAAACTTCGCCGTATGAGCCGCTGCTGGCGCTGTCATCTACCAGGAACTTATCAGACTGATCCCCGAGGACACACCCATCACATTGGCAGCAGTAGCAGCAGTGTGCATCTCAGCGCTCTAAGCCTGAACCTCTGTACTTTTGCAGACCGCACTCAGGTGTGACGTCGACAGTTCTACGCTTGGATCTTCAAGTATCCAACAAGAAAGATCAGGGAGCGCCTATCTGCAGTGAAACTTCGCCGTATGAGCCGCTGCTGGCGCTGTCATCTACCCGGAACTTATCAGACTGATCCCCGAGGACACACCCATCACATTGGCAGCAGTAGCAGCAGTGTGCATCTCAGCGCTCTAAGCCCGAACCTCTGTACTTTTGCAGACTGCACTCAGGTGTAACGTCGACAGTCCTACGCTGGGATCTTCAAGTATCCAACAAGAAAGATCAGGGAGCGCCTATCTGCAGTGAAACTTCGCCGTATCAACCGCTGCTGGCGCTGTCATCTACCAGGAAGTTATCAGACTCATCCCCGAGGACACACCCATCACATTGGCAGCAGTAGCAGCAGTGTGCATCTCAGCGCTCTAGGCTAGAACCTCTGTACTTTTGCAGACTTCTCTCAGGTGTGACGTCGACAGTTCCACGCTGGGATCTTCAAGTATCCAACAAGAAAGATCAGGGAGCGCCTATCTGCAGTGAAACTTCGCCGTATCAGCCGCTGCTGGACTCTCATCTACCAGTAAGCTATCAGACTTATCCCCGAGGACACGCCCATCATATTGGCAGCAGTAGCAGCAGTGTGCATCTCAGCGCTCGAAGCCCGAACCTCTGTACTTTTGCAGACTGCACTCAGGTGTGACGTCGAGAGTTCTACGCTTGGATCTTCAAGTATCCAACAAGAAAGATCAGGGAGCGCCTATCTGCAGTGAAACTTCGCCGTATCAACCGTTGCTGGCGCTGTCATCTACGAGGAAGTTATCAGACTCATCCCCGAGGACACACCCATCACATTGGCAGCAGTAGCAGCAGTGTGCATCTCAGCGCTCTAGGCTAGAACCTCTGTACTTTTGCGGACTGCTCTCAGGTGTGACGTCGACAGTTCTACGCTGGGATCTTCAAGTATCCAACATGAAAGATCACGGAGCGCCTATCTGCAGTGAATCTTCGCCGTATAAGCAGCTGCTGGCGCTGTCATCTACCAGCAGGCTATAAGACTGATCCCCAAGGGCACGCCCATCACATTGGCAGCAGTAGCAGCAGTGTGCATCTCAGCGCTCGAAGCCCTAACCTCTGTACTTTTGCAGACTGCACTCAGGTGTGACGTCTACAGTCCTACGCTGCGATCTTCAAGTCCCCAACATGAAAGATCAGGCAGCGCCTATCTGAAGTGAAACTTCGCCGTATCAACCGCTGCTGGCGCTGTCATCTACAAGGAAGTTATCAGACTGATCCCCGAGGACACACCCATCACATTGGCAGCAATAGCAGCAGTGTGCATCTCAGCGCTCTAAGCCCGAACCTCTGTACTTTTGCAGACTGCACTCAGGTGTAACGTCGACAGTCCTACGCTGGGATCTTCAAGTATCCAACAAGAAAGATCAGGGAGCGCCTATCTGCAGTGAAACTTCGCCGTATCAACCGCTGCTGGCGCTGTCATCTACGAGGAAGTTATCAGACTCATCCCCGAGGACACACCCATCACATTGGCAGCAGTAGCAGCAGTGTGCATCTCAGCGCTCTAGGCTAGAACATCTGTACTTTTGCAGACTGCTCTCAGGTGTGACGTCGACAGTTCTACGCTGCGATCTTCAAGTCCCCAACATTAAAGATCAGGCAGCGCCTATCTGAAGTGAAACTTCGCCGTATCAACCGCTGCTGGCGCTGTCATCTACAAGGAAGTTATCAGACTGATCCCCGAGGACACACCCATCACATTGGCAGCAGTAGCAGCAGTGTGCATCTCAGCGCTCTAGGCTAGAACCTCTGTACTTTTGCAGACTGCTCTCAGGTGTGACGTCGACAGTTCTACGCTGGGATCTTCAAGTATCCAACAAGAAAGATCAGGGAGCGCCTATCTGCAGTGAAACTTCGCCGTATCAACCGCTGCTGGCGCTGTCATCTACAAGGAAGTTATCAGACTGATCCCCGAGGACACACCCATCACATTGGCAGCAATAGCAGCAGTGTGCATCTCAGCGCTCTAAGCCCGAACCTCTGTACTTTTGCAGACTGCACTCAGGTGTAACGTCGACAGTCCTACGCTGCGATCTTCAAGTCCCCAACATGAAAGATCAGGCAGCGCCTATCTGAAGTGAAACTTCGCCGTATCAACCGCTGCTGGCGCTGTCATCTACAAGGAAGTTATCAGACTGATCCCCGAGGACACACCCATCACATTGGCAGCAGTAGCAGCAGTGTGCATCTCAGCGCTCTAGGCTAGAACCTCTGTACTTTTGCAGACTGCTCTCAGGTGTGACGTCGACAGTTCTACGCTGGGATCTTCAAGTATCCAACAAGAAAGATCAGGGAGCGCCTATCTGCAGTGAAACTTCGCCGTATTAGCCGGTGCTGGCGCTGTCATCTACCAGGAGTCAATTAGACTGATCCCCGAGGACACGCCCATCACATTGGCAGCAGTAGCAGCAGTGTGCATCTAAGCGCTCTAAGCCTGAACTTCTGTACTTTTGCAGACTGCACTCAGGTGTGACGTCGACAGTTCTACGCTTGGATCTTCAAGTATCCAATATGAAAGATCACGGAGCGCCTATCTGCAGTGAATCTTCGCCGTATAAGCAGCTGCTGGCGCTGTCATCTACCAGCAGGCTATAAGACTGATCCCCAAGGGCACGCCCATCACATTGGCAGCAGTAGCAGCAGTGTGCATCTCAGCGCTCGAAGCCCTAACCTCTGTACTTTTGCAGACTGCACTCAGGTGTGACGCATACAGTCCTACGCTGGGATCTTCAAGTCCCCAACAAGAAAGATCAGGGAGCGCCTATCTGCAGTGAAACTTCGCCGTATCAACCGCTGCTGGCGCTGTCATCTACAAGGAAGTTATCAGACTGATCCCCGAGGACACACCCATCACATTGGCAGCAATAGCAGCAGTGTGCATCTCAGCGCTCTAAGCCCGAACCTCTGTACTTTTGCAGACTGCACTCAGGTGTAACGTCGACAGTCCTACGCTGCGATCTTCAAGTATCCAACAAGAAAGATCAGGGAGCGCCTATCTACAGTGAAACTTCGCCGTATCAACCGCTGCTGGCGCTGTCATCTACGAGGAAGTTATCAGACTTATCCCCGAGGGCACGCCCATCATATTGGCAGCAGTAGCAGCAGTGTGCATCTCAGCGCTCGAAGCCCGAACCTCTGTACTTTCGCAGACTGCACTCAGGTGTGACGTCGACAGTTCTACGCTTGGATCTTCAAGTATCAATTATGAAAGATCACGGAGCGCCTATCTGCAGTGAATCTTCGCCGTATAAGCAGCTGCTGGCGCTGTCATCTACCAGCAGGCTATAAGACTGATCCCCAAGGGCACGCCCATCACATTGGCAGCAGTAGCAGCAGTGTGCATCTCAGCGCTCGAAGCCCTAACCTCTGTACTTTTGCAGACTGCACTCAGGTGTGACGCCTACAGTCCTACGCTGGGATCTTCAAGTCCCCAACAAGAAAGATCAGGGAGCGCCTATCTGCAGTGAAACTTCGCCGTATCAACCGCTGCTGGCGCTGTCATCTACAAGGAAGTTATCAGACTGATCCCCGAGGACACACCCATCACATTGGCAGCAATAGCAGCAGTGTGCATCTCAGCGCTCTAAGCCCGAACCTCTGTACTTTTGCAGACTGCACTCAGGTGTAACGTCGACAGTCCTACGCTGCGATCTTCAAGTATCCAACAAGAAAGATCAGGGAGCGCCTATCTACAGTGAAACTTCGCCGTATGAACCGCTGCTGGCGCTGTCATCTACGAGGAAGTTATCAGACTTATCCCCGAGGGCACGCCCATCATATTGGCAGCAGTAGCAGCAGTGTGCATCTCAGCGCTCGAAGCCCGAACCTCTGTACTTTTGCAGACTGCACTCAGGTGTGACGTCGACAGTTCTACGCTTGGATCTTCAAGTATCCAACATGAAAGATCACGGAGCGCCTATCTGCAGTGAATCTTCGCCGTATAAGCAGCTGCTGGCACTGTCATCTACCAGCAGGCTATAAGACTGATCCCCAAGGGCACGCCCATCACATTGGCAGCAGTAGCAGCAGTGTGCATCTCAGCGCTCTATTCTAGAACCTCTGTACTTTTGCAGACTGCTCTCAGGTGTGACGTCGACAGTTCTACGCTGGGATCTTCAAGTATCCAACAAGAAAGATCAGGGAGCGCCTATCTGCAGTGAAACTTCGCCGTATTAGCCGGTGCTGGCGCTGTCATCTACCAGGAGTCTATTAGACTGATCCCCGAGGGCACGCACATCACATTGGCAGAACTAGCTGCAGCGTGCATCTCAGCGCTCTAAGCCCGAACCTCTGTACTTTTGCAGACTGCACTCAGGTGTGACGTCGACAGTTCTACGCTTGGATCTTCAAGTATCCAACAAAAAAGATCAGGGAGCGCCTATCTGCAGTGAATCTTCGCCGTATAAGCAGCTGCTGGCGCTGTCATCTACCAGCAGGCTATAAGACTGATCCCCAAGGGCACGCCCATCACATTGGCAGCAGTAGCAGCAGTGTGCATCTCAGCGCTCGAAGCCCTAACCTCTGTACTTTTGCAGACTGCACTCAGGTGTGACGTCTACAGTCCTACGCTGCGATCTTCAAGTCCCCAACATGAAAGATCAGGCAGCGCCTATCTGAAGTGAAACTTCGCCGTATCAACCGCTGCTGGCACTGTCATCTACAAGGAAGTTATCAGACTGATCCCCGAGGACACACCCATCACATTGGCAGCAATAGCAGCAGTGTGCATCTCAGCGCTCTAAGCCCGAACCTCTGTACTTTTGCAGACTGCACTCAGGTGTAACGTCGACAGTCCTACGCTCGGATCTTCAAGTATCCAACAAGAAAGATCAGGGAGCGCCTATCTGCAGTGAAACTTCGCCGTATCAACCGCTGCTGGCGCTGTCATCTACGAGGAAGTTATCAGACTCATCCCCGAGGACACACCCATCACATTGGCAGCAGTAGCAGCAGTGTGCATCTCAGCGCTCTAGGCTAGAACCTCTGTACTTTTGCAGACTGCTCTCAGGTGTGACGTCGACAGTTCTACGCTGCGAACTTCAAGTCCCCAACATGAAAGATCAGGCAGCGCCTATCTGAAGTGAAACTTCGCCGTATCAACCGCTGCTGGCGCTGTCATCTACAAGGAAGTTATCAGACTGATCCCCGAGGACACACCCATCACATTGGCAGCAGTAGCAGCAGTGTGCATCTCAGCGCTCTAGGCTAGAACCTCTGTACTTTTGCAGACTGCTCTCAGGTGTGACGTCGACAGTTCTACGCTGGGATCTTCAAGTATCCAACAAGAAAGATCAGGGAGCGCCTATCTGCAGTGAAACTTCGCCGTATCAACCGCTGCTGGCGCTGTCATCTACAAGGAAGTTATCAGACTGATCTCCGAGGACACACCCATCACATTGGCAGCAATAGCAGCAGTGTGCATCTCAGCGCTCTAAGCCCGAACCTCTGTACTTTTGCAGACTGCACTCAGGTGTAACGTCGACAGTCCTACGCTACGATCTTCAAGTCCCCAACATGAAAGATCAGGCAGCGCCTATCTGAAGTGAAACTTCGCCGTATCAACCGCTGCTGGCGCTGTCATCTACAAGGAAGTTATCAGACTGATCCCCGAGGACACACCCATCACATTGGCAGCAGTAGCAGCACTGTGCATCTCAGCGCTCTAGGCTAGAACCTCTGTACTTTTGCAGACTGCTCTCAGGTGTGACGTCGACAGTTCTACGCTGGGATCTTCAAGTATCCAACAAGAAAGATCAGGGAGCGCCTATCTGCAGTGAAACTTCGCCGTATTAGCCGGTGCTGGCGCTGTCATCTACCAGGAGTCATATAGACTGATCCCCGAGGACACGCCCATCACATTGGCAGCAGTAGCAGCAGTGTGCATCTAAGCGCTCTAAGCCTGAACTTCTGTACTTTTGCATACTGCACTCAGGTGTGACGTCGACAGTTCTACGCTTGGATCTTCAAGTATCCAATATGAAAGATCACGGAGCGCCTATCTGCAGTGAATCTTCGCCGTATAAGCAGCTGCTGGCGCTGTCATCTACCAGCAGGCTATAAGACTGATCCCCAAGGGCACGCCCATCACATTGGCAGCAGTAGCAGCAGTGTGCATCTCAGCGCTCGAAGCCCTAACCTCTGTACTTTTGCAGACTGCACTCAGGTGTGACGCATACAGTCCTACGCTGGGATCTTCAAGTCCCCAACAAGAAAGATCAGGGAGCGCCTATCTGCAGTGAAACTTCGCCGTATCAACCGCTGCTGGCGCTGTCATCTACAAGGAAGTTATCAGACTGATCCCCGAGGACACACCCATCACATTGGCAGCAATAGCAGCAGTGTGCATCTCAGCGCTCTCAGCCCGAACCTCTGTACTTTTGCAGACTGCACTCAGGTGTAACGTCGACAGTCCTACGCTGCGATCTTCAAGTATCCAACAAGAAAGATCAGGGAGCGCCTATCTACAGTGAAACTTCGCCGTATCAACCGCTGCTGGCGCTGTCATCTACGAGGAAGTTATCAGACTTATCCCCGAGGGCACGCCCATCATATTGGCAGCAGTAGCAGCAGTGTGCATCTCAGCGCTCGAAGCCCGAACCTCTGTACTTTTGCAGACTGCACTCAGGTGTGACGTCGACAGTTCTACGCTTGGATCTTCAAGTATCAATTATGAAAGATCACGGAGCGCCTATCTGCAGTGAATCTTCGCCGTATAAGCAGCTGCTGGCGCTGTCATCTACCAGCAGGCTATAAGACTGATCCCCAAGGGCACGCCCATCACATTGGCAGCAGTAGCAGCAGTGTGCATCTCAGCGCTCGAAGCCCTAACCTCTGTACTTTTGCAGACTGCACTCAGGTGTGACGCCTACAGTCCTACGCTGGGATCTTCAAGTCCCCAACAAGAAAGATCAGGGAGCGCCTATCTGCAGTGAAACTTCGCCGTATCAACCGCTGCTGGCGCTGTCATCTACAAGGAAGTTATCAGACTGATCCCCGAGGACACACCCATCACATTGGCAGCAATAGCAGCAGTGTGCATCTCAGCGCTCTAAGCCCGAACCTCTGTACTTTTGCAGACTGCACTCAGGTGTAACGTCGACAGTCCTACGCTGCGATCTTCAAGTATCCAACAAGAAAGATCAGGGAGCGCCTATCTACAGTGAAACTTCGCCGTATGAACCGCTGCTGGCGCTGTCATCTACGAGGAAGTTATCAGACTTATCCCCGAGGGCACGCCCATCATATTGGCAGCAGTAGCAGCAGTGTGCATCTCAGCGCTCGAAGCCCGAACCTCTGTACTTTTGCAGACTGCACTCAGGTGTGACGTCGACAGTTCTACGCTTGGATCTTCAAGTATCCAACATGGAAGATCACGGAGCGCCTATCTGCAGTGAATCTTCGCCGTATAAGCAGCTGCCGGCACTGTCATCTACCAGCAGGCTATAAGACTGATCCCCAAGGGCACGCCCATCACATTGGCAGCAGTAGCAGCAGTGTGCATCTCAGCGCTCTAGGCTAGAACCTCTGTACTTTTGCAGACTGCTCTCAGGTGTGACGTCGACAGTTCTACGCTGGGATCTTCAAGTATCCAACAAGAAAGATCAGGGAGCGCCTATCTGCAGTGAAACTTCGCCGTATTAGCCGGTGCTGGCGCTGTCATCTACCAGGAGTCTATTAGACTGATCCCCGAGGGCACGCACATCACATTGGCAGAACTAGCTGCAGCGTGCATCTCAGCGCTCTAAGCCCGAACCTCTGTACTTTTGCAACCTGCACTCAGGTGTGACGTCGACAGTTCTACGCTGGGATCTTCAAGTATCCAACAAGAAAGATCAGGGAGCACCTATCTGCAGTGAAACTTCGCCGTATCAGCCGCTGCTGGCGCTGTCATCTACCAGGAAGTTATCAGACTGATCCCCGAGGGCACGCCCATCACATTAGCAGCAGTAGCAGCAGTGTGCATCTAAGCGCTCTAAGCCTGAACTTCTGTACTTTTGCAGACTGCACTCAGGTGTGACGTCGACAGTTCTACGCTTGGATCTTCAAGTATCCAACAAAAAAGATCAGGGAGCGCCTATCTGCAGTGAAACTTCGCCGTATGAGCCGCTGCTGGCGCTGTCATCTACCAGGAAGTTATCAGACTGATCCCCGAGGGCACACCCATCACATTGGCAGCAGTAGCAGCAGTGTGCATCTCAGCGCTCTAAGCCCGAACCTCTGTACTTTGGCAGACTGCACTCAGGTGTGACGTCGACCGTCCTACGCTGGGATCTTCAAGTATCCAACAAGAAAGATCACTGAGCGCCTATCTGCAGTGAAACTTTGCCGTATCAGCCGCTGCTAGCGCTGTCATATACCAGGAAGTTATCACACTGATCCCCGAGGGCACACCCATCTCATTGGCAGCAGTAGCAGCAGTGTGCATCTCAGCGCTCTAAGCCCTAACCCCTGTACTTTTGCAGACTGCACTCAGGTGTGACGTCGACAGTTCTGCACTTAGAACTTCAAGTATCCAACAAGAAAGATCACGGAGCACCTATCTGCAGTGAAACTTCGCCGTATGAGCCGCTGCTGGTGCTGTCATCTACCAGAAGGCTATAAGACTGATTCCGAGGTCACGCCCATCACATTGGCAGCAGAAGCAGCAGTGTGCATCTCAGCGCTCTAAGCCCGAACCTCTGTACTTTTGCAGACTGCACTCAGGTGTGACGTCGACAGTCCTACGCTGGGATCTTCAAGTCCCCAACAAGAAAGATCAGGCAGCGCCTATCTGAAGTGAAACTTCGCCGTATCAACCGCTGCTGGCGCTGTCATCGACAAGGAAGTTATCAGACTGATCCCCGATGACACACCCATCGTATTGGCAGCAGTAGCAGCAGTGTGCATCTCAGTGCTCTAAGCCCAAACGTCTGTACTTTTGCAGACTGCTCTCAGGTGTGACGTCGGCAGTTCTACGCTGGGATCTTCAAGTATCCAACAAGAAAGATCAGGGAGCGCCTATCTGCAGTGAAACTTCGCCGTATTTGCCGCTGCTGGCGCTGTCATCTACCAGGAGTCTATTAGACTGATCCCCGAGGACAAGCCCATCACATTGGCAACAGTAGCATCTGTGTGCATCTCAGCGCTCGAAGCCCTAACCTCTGTACTTTTGCAGACTGCACTCAGGTGTGACGTCTACAGTCCTACGCTGGGATCTTCAAGTCCCCAACATGAAAGATCAGGCAGCGCCTATCTGAAGTGAAACTTCGCCGTATCAACCGCTGCTGGCGCTGTCATCTACAAGGAAGGTATCAGACTGATCCCCGAGGACACACCCATCACATTGGCAGCAATAGCAGCAGTGTGCATCTCAGCGCTCTAAGCCCGAACCTCTGTACTTTTGCAGACTGCACTCAGGTGTAACGTCGACAGTCCTACGCTGGGATCTTCAAGTATCCAACAAGAAAGATCAGGGAGCGCCTATCTGCAGTGAAACTTCGCCGTATCAACCGCTGCTGGCGCTGTCATCTACCAGGAAGTTATCAGACTCATCCCCGAGGACACACCCATCACATTGGCAGCAGTAGCAGCAGTGTGCATCTCAGCGTTCTAGCCTAGAACCTCTGTACTTTTGCAGACTGCTCTCAGGTGTGACGTCGACAGTTCTACGCTGGGATCTTCAAGTATCCAACAAGAAAGATCAGGGAGCGCCTATCTGCAGTGAAACTTCGCCGTATTAGCCGCTGCTGGCGCTGTCATCTACCAGGAGTCTATTAGACTGATCCCCGAGGACACGCCCATCACATTGGCAGCAGTAGCAGCAGTCTGCATCTCAGCGCTCGAAGCCCTAACCTCTGTACTTTTGCAGACTGCACTCAGGTGTGACGTCTACAGTCCTACGCTGGGATCTTCAAGTCCCCAACATGAAAGATCACGCAGCGCCTATCTGAAGTGAAACTTCGCCGTATCAACCGCTGCTGGCGCTGTCATCTACAAGGAAGTTATCAGACTGATCCCCGAGGACACACCCATCACATTGGCAGCAGTAGCAGCAGTGTTCATCTCAGCGCTCTAGGCTAGAACCTCTGTACTTTTGCAGACTGCTCTCAGGTGTGACGTCGACAGTTCTATGCTGGGATCTTCAAGTATCCAACAAGAAAGATCAGGGAGCGCCTATCTGCAGGGAAACTTCGCCGTATCAGCCGCTGCTGGCGCTGTCATCTACCAGGAGTCCATTAGACTGATCCCCGAGGGCACGCCCATCACATTGGCAGCAGTAGCAGCAGTGTGCATCTCAGCGCTCGAAGCCCTAACCTCTGTACTTTTGCAGACTGCACTCAGGTGTGACGTCTACAGTTCTACGCTTGGAACTTCAAGTATCCAACAAGAAAGATCACGGAGCGCCTATCGGCAGTGAATCTTCGCCGTATGAGCCGCTGCTGGCGCTGTCATCTCCCAGGAAGTTATCAGACTGATCCCCGAGGGCACACCCATCCCATTGGGAGCAGTAGCAGCAGTGTGCATCTCAGCGCTCTAAGCTAGAACCTCTGTGCTTTTGCAGACTGCTCTCAGGTGTGACGCCCACAGTTCTACGCTTGGATCTTCAAGTACCCAACAAGAAAGATCACGGAGCGCCTATCTGCAGTGAATCTTCGCCGTATCAGCCGCTGCTGGCGCTGTCATCTACCAGGAGGCTATAAGACTGATCCCCGAGGGCACGTCCATCACATTGGCAGCAGTAGCAGCAATCTCAGCGCTCTAAGCCTGAACCTCTGTACTTTTGCAGACTGCACTCAGGTATGAACGCGACAGTTCTACGCTTGCATCATAAAGTATTCAACAAGAAAGGTCACGGAGCGCCTATCTGCAGTGAATCTTCGTCGTTTCAGCCGCTGCTCGCCCTGTCATCTACCAGGAGGCTATAAGACTGATCCCCGAGGGCACGCCCATCACATTGGCTGCAGTAGCAACAGTCTACATCTCAGCGCTCTAAGCCCGAACCGCTGTACTTTTGCAGACTGCACTCAGGTGTGACGTCGACAGTCCTACGCTTCGATCTTCAAGTATCCAACAAGAAAGATAAGGGAGCGCCTATCTGCAGTGAATCTTCGCCGTATCAGCCGCTGCTGGACTCTCATCTACCAGGAAGCTATCAGACTTATCCCCGAGGGCACGCCCATCACATTGGCAGCAGTAGCAGCAGTGTGCACCTCAGCCCTCTAAGCCCGAACCGCTGTACTTTTGCAGACTGCACTCAGGTGTGATGTCGACAGTCCTACGCTTCGATCATCAAGTATCCAACAAGAAAGATAAGGGAGCGCCTGTCTGCAGTGAATCTTTGCCGTATCAACCGCTGCTGGACTCTCATCTACCAGGAAGCTATGAGACAACCCCGAGGGCACGCCCATCACATTGGCAGCAGTAGCAGCAGTGTGCATCTCAGCGCTCGAAGCCCGAACCTCTGTACTTTTTGCACACTGCACCCAGGTATGACGTCGACAGTTCTGCGCTTGGATATTCAATTATCCAACAAGAAAGATCACGGAGCGCCTATCTGCCGTGAATCTTCGCGGTATCAGCCGCTGCTGGCGCTGTCATCGAACAGATGGCTATAGGACTGATCCCCGAAGGCACGCCTATCACATTGGCAGCAGTAGCAGCAGTGTGCATCTCAGCGCTCTAAGCCCGAACCGCTGTACTTTTGCAGACTGCACTCAGGTGTGACGTCGACAGATCTACGCTTGCATCTTCTAGTATCCAACAAGAAAAATCACGGAGCGGCTATCTGCAGTGAATCTCCGCCGTATCAGCCGCTGCTGGCGCTGTCATCTACCAGAAGGCTATAGGACTGATCCCCGAGGACACGACCGTCACATTGGCAGCAGTAGCAGTAGTCTGCATCTCAGCGCTCGAAGCCCTAACCTCTGTACTTTTGCAGACTGCACTCAGGTGTGACGTCTACAGTCCTACGCTGGGATCTTCAAGTCCCCAACATGAAAGATCACGCAGCGCCTATCTGAAGTGAAACTTCGCCGTATCAACCGCTGCTGGCGCTGTCATCTACAAGGAAGTTATCAGACTGATCCCCGAGGACACACCCATCACATTGGCAGCAGTAGCAGCAGTGTTCATCTCAGCGCTCTAGGCTAGAACCTCTGTACTTTTGCAGACTGCTCTCAGGTGTGACGTCGACAGTTCTATGCTGGGATCTTCAAGTATCCAACAAGAAACATCAGGGAGCACCTATCTGCAGGGAAACTTCGCCGTATCAGCCGCTGCTGGCGCTGTCATCTACCAGGAGTCCATTAGACTGATCCCCGAGGGCACGCCCATCACATTGGTAGCAGTAGCAGCAGTGTGCATCTCAGCGCTCGAAGCCCTAACCTCTGTACTTTTGCAGACTGCACTCAGGTGTGACGTCTACAGTTCTACGCTTGGAACTTCAAGTATCCAACAAGAAAGATCACGGAGCGCCTATCGGCAGTGAATCTTCGCCGTATGAGCCGCTGCTGGCGCTGTCATCTACCAGGAAGTTATCAGACTGATCCCCGAGGGCACACCCATCCCATTGGGAGCAGTAGCAGCAGTGTGCATCTCAGCGCTCTAAGCTAGAACCTCTGTGCTTTTGCAGACTGCTGTCAGGTGTGACGCCCACAGTTCTACGCTTGGATCTTCAAGTACCCAACAAGAAAGATCACGGAGCGCCTATCTGCAGTGAATCTTCGCCGTATCAGCCGCTGCTGGCGCTGTCATCTACCAGGAGGCTATAAGACTGATCCCCGAGGGCACGTCCATCACATTGGCAGCAGTAGCAGCAATCTCAGCGCTCTAAGCCTGAACCTCTGTACTTTTGCAGACTGCACTCAGGTATGAACGCGACAGTTCTACGCTTGCATCATCAAGTATTCAACAAGAAAGGTAACGGAGCGCCTATCGGCAGTGAATCTTCGCCGTATGAGCCGCTGCTGGCGCTGTCATCTACCAGGAAGTTATCAGACTGATCCCCGAGGGCACACCCATCCCATTGGGAGCAGTAGCAGCAGTGTGCATCTCAGCGCTCTAAGCTAGAACCTCTGTGCTTTTGCAGACTGCTCTCAGGTGTGACGCCCACAGTTCTACGCTTGGATCTTCAAGTACCCAACAAGAAAGATCACGGAGCGCCTATCTGCAGTGAATCTTCGCCGTATCAGCCGCTGCTGGCGCTGTCATCTACCAGGAGGCTATAAGACTGATCCCCGAGGGCACGCCCATCACATTGGCTGCAGTAGCAACAGTCTACATCTCAGCGCTCTAAGCCCGAACCGCTGTACTTTTGCAGACTGCACTAAGGTGTGACGTCGACAGTCCTACGCTTCGATCTTCAAGTATCCAACAAGAAAGATAAGGGAGCGCCTATCTGCAGTGAATCTTCGCCGTATCAGCCGCTGCTGGACTCTCATCTACCAGGAAGCTATCAGACTTATCCCCGAGGGCACGCCCATCACATTGGCAGCAGTAGCAGCAGTGTGCACGTCAGCCCTCTAAGCCCGAACCGCTGTACTTTTGCAGACTGCACTCAGGTGTGATGTCGACAGTCCTACGCTTCGATCATCAAGTATCCAACAAGAAAGATAAGGGAGCGCCTGTCTGCAGTGAATCTTCGCCGTATCAACCGCTGCTGGACTCTCATCTACCAGGAAGCTATGAGACTTAACCCCGAGGGCACGCCCATCACATTGGCAGCAGTAGCAGCAGTGTGCATCTCAGCGCTCGAAGCCCGAACCTCTGTACTTTTTGCAGACTGCACCCAGGTATGACGTCGACAGTTCTGCGCTTGGATATTCAATTATCCAACAAGAAAGATCACGGAGCGCCTATCTGCCGTGAATCTTCGCGGTATAAGCCGCTGCTGGCGCTGTCATCGAACAGATGGCTATAGGACTGATCCCCGAAGGCACGCCTATCACATTGGCAGCAGTAGCAGCAGTGTGCATCTCAGCGCTCTAAGCCCGATCCTCTGTACTTTTGCAGACTGCACAGGTGTGACGTCGACAGTTCTACGCTTGGCTCTTCAAGTATCCAACAAGAAAGATAAGGGAGCGCCTATCTGCAGTGAATCTTCGCCGTATTAGGCGCTGCTGGACTCTCATATACCAGGAAGCTATGAGACTTAACGCCGAGGGCACGCCCATCACATTGGCAGCAGTAGCAGCAGTGTGCATCTCAGCGCTCGAAGCCCGAACCTCTGTATTTTTGCAGACTGCACTCAGGTGTGACGTCGACAGATCTACGCTTGCATCTTCAAGTATCCAACAAGAAAAATCACGGAGCGGCTATCTGCAGTGAATCTCCGCCGTATCAGCCGCTGCTGGCGCTGTCATCTACCAGAAGGCTATAGGACTGATCCCCGAAGGCGCGCCTATCACATTGGCAGCAGTAGCAGCCGTGTGCATCTCAGCGCTCTAAGCCCGAACCTGTGTACTTTTGCAGACTGCACTCAGGTGTGACGTCGACAGTTCTACGCTTGGATCTTCAAGTATCCAACAAGAAAGATCACGGAGCGCCTATCTGCAGTGAATCTTCGCCGTATCAGCCGCTGCTCGCCCTGTCATCTACCAGGAGGCTATAATACTGATCCCCGAGGGCACGCCCATCAGATTGGCCGCAGAAGCAGCAGTCTACATCTCAGCGCTCTAAGCCCAAACCGCCGTACTTTTGCAGACTGCACTCAGGTGTGACGTCCACAGTCCTACGCTTCGATCTTCAAGTATCTAACAAGAAAGATAAGGGAGCGCCTATCTGCAGTGAATCTTCGCCGTATCAGCCGCTGCTGGACTCTCATCTACCAGGAAGCTATCAGATTTATCCCCGAGGGCACGCCCATCACATTGGCAGCAGTAGCAGCAGTGTGCATCTCAGCGCTCCAAGCCCGAACATCTGTACTTTTGCAGACTGCACTCAAGTGTGACGTCGACAGTTCTACGCTTGGATCTTCAAGTATCCAACAAGAAAGATCACGGAGCACCTATCTGCAGTAAAACTTCGCCGTATCAGCCGCTGCTCGCCCTGTCATCTACCAGGAGGCTATAAGACTGATCCCCGAGGGCACGCCCATCACATTGGCCGCAGAAGCAGCATTCTACATCTCAGCGCTCTAAGCCCGAACCGCTGTACGTTTGGAGACTGCACTCAGGTGTGACGTCGACAGTCCTACGCTTCGATCTTCAAGTATCCAACAAAAAAGATAAGGGAGCGCCTATCTGCAGTGATTCTTCGCCGTATCAGCCGCTGCTGGACTCTCATCTACCAGTAAGCTATAAGACTGATCCCCAAGGGCACGCCCATCACATTGGCAGCAGTAGCAGCAGTGTGCATCTCAGCGCTCTAAGCTAGAACCTCTGTACTTTTGCAAACTGCTCTCAGGTGTGACGTCGACAGTTCTACGCTTGGATCTTCAAGTACCCAACAAGAAAGATCACGGAGCGCCTATCTGCAGTGAATCTTCGACGTATCAGCCGCTGCTGGCGCTGTCATCTACCAGGAGTCTATGAGACTGATCCCCGAGGGCACACCCATCTCACTGGCAGCAGTAGCAGCAGTGTGCATCTCAGCGCTCTAAGCCCTAACCCCTGTACTTTTGCAGTCTGCACTCAGGTGTGACGTCGACAGTTCTACACTTGGAACTTCAAGTATCCAACAAGAAAGATCACGGAGCACCTATCTGCAGTGAAACTTCGCCGCATGAGCCGCTGCTGGCGCTGTCATCTACCAGAAGGCTATAAGACTGATTCCGAGGTCACGCCCATCACATTGGCAGCAGAAGCAGCAGTGTGCATCTCAGCGCTCTAAGCCTGAACCTCTGTACTTTTGCAGACAGCACTCAGGTGTGACGTCGACAGTCCTACGCTGGGATCTTCAAGTCCCCAACAAGAAAGATCAGGCAGCGCTTATGTGAAGTGAAACTTCGCCGTATCAACCGCTGCTGGCGCTGTCATCGACAAGGAAGTTATCAGACTGATCCCCGATGACACACCCATCACATTGGCAGCAATAGCAGCAGTGTGCATCTCAGCGCTCTAAGCCCGAACCTCTGTACTTTTGCAGACTGCTCTCAGGTGTGACGTCGGCAGTTCTACGCTGGGATCTTCAAGTATCCAACAAGAAAGATCAGGGAGCGCCAATCTGCAGTGAAACTTCGCCGTATTAGCCGCTGCTGGCGCTGTCATCTACCAGGAGTCTATTAGACGGATCCCCGAGGACACGCCCATCACATTGGCAGCAGTAGCAGCAGTGTGCATCTCAGCGCTCGAAGCCCTAACCTCTGTACTTTTGCAGACTGCACTCAGGTGTGACGTCGACAGTCCTACGCTGCGATCTTCATGTATCAACAAGAAAGATCAGGGAGCGCCTATCTGCAGTGAAACTTCGCCGTATCAGACGCTGCTCGCCCTGTTATCTACCAGGAAGTTATCAGACTGATCCCCGAGGACACACCCATCGTATTGGCAGCAGTAGCAGCAGTGTGCATCTCAGTGCTCTAAGCCCAAACGTCTGTACTTTTGCAGACTGCTCTCAGGTGTGACGTCGGCAGTTCTACGCTGGGATCTTCAAGTATCCAACAAGAAAGATCAGGGAGCGCCAATCTGCAGTGAAACTTCGCCGTATTAGCCGCTGCTGGCGCTGTCATCTACCAGGAGTCTATTAGACGGATCCCCGAGGACACGCCCATCACATTGGCAGCAGTAGCAACAGTGTGCATCTCAGCGCTCGAAGCCCTAACCTCTGTACTTTTGCAGACTGCACTCAGGTGTGACGTCTACAGTCCTACGCTGGGATCTTCAAGTCCCCAACATGAAAGATCAGGCAGCGCCTATCTGAAGTGAAACTTCGCCGTATCAACCGCTGCTGGCGCTGTCATCTACAAGGAAGTTATCAGACTGATCCCCGAGGACACACCCATCACATTGGCAGCAATAGCAGCAGTGTGCATCTCAGCGCTCTAAGCCCGAACCTCTGTACTTTTGCAGACTGCACTCAGGTGTAACGTCGACAGTCCTACGCTGGGATCTTCATGTATCCAACAAGAAAGATCAGGGAGCGCCTATCTGCAGTGAAACTTCGCCGTATCAACCGCTGCTGGCGCTGTCATCTACCAGGAAGTTATCAGACTCATCCCCGAGGACACACCCATCACATTGGCAGCAGTAGCAGCAGTGTGCATCTCAGCGCTCTAGGCTAGAACCTCTGTACCTTTGCAGACTGCTCTCAGGTATGACGTCGACAGTTCAACGCTGGGATCTTCAAGTATCCAACAAGAAAGATCAGGGAGCGCCTATCTGCAGTGAAACTTCGCCGTATTAGCCGCTGCTGGCGCTGTCATCTACCAGGAGTCTATTAGACTGATCCCCGAGGACACGCCCATCACATTGGCAGCAGAAGCAGCAGTGTGCATCTCAGCGCTCTAGGCTAGAACCTCTGTACTTTTGCAGACTGCTCTCAGGTGTGACGTCGACAGTTCTACGCTGGGATCTTCAAGTATCCAACAAGAAAGGTCAGGGAGCGCCTATCTGCAGTGAAACTTCGCCGTATTAGCCGCTGCTGGCGCTGTCATCTACCAGGAGTCTATTAGACTGATTCCCGAGGACACGCCCATCACATTGGCAGCAGTAGCAGCAGTGTGCATCTCAGCGCTCTAGGCTAGAACCTCTGTACTTTTGCAGACTGCTCCCAGGTGTGACGTCGACAGTTCTACGCTGGGATCTTCAAGTATCCAACAAGAAAGATAAGGGAGCGCCTATCTGCATTGATTCTTCGCCGTATCAACCGCTGCTGGAGTCTCATCTACCAGTAAGCTATCAGACTTATCCCCGAGGGCACGCCCATCATATTGGCAGCAGTAGCAGCAGTGTGCATCTCAGCGCTCGAAGCCCGAACCTCTGTACTTTTGCAGACTGCACTCAGGTGTGACGTCGACAGTTCTACGCTTGGATCTTCAAGTATCCAGCAAGAAAGATCACGGAGCGCCTATCTGCAGTGAATCTTCGCCGTATCAGCCGCTGCTGGCGCTGTCATCTACCAGGCGTCTATGAGACTGATCCCCGAGGGCACGCACATCACATTGGCAGAACTAGCTGCAGCGTGCATCTCAGCGCTCTAAGCCCGAACCTCTGTACTTTTGCAACCTGCACTCAGGTGTGACGTAGACAGTCCTACGCTGGGATCTTCAAGTATCCAACAAGAAAGATCAGGGAGCACCTATCTGCAGTGAAACTTCGCCGTATCAGCCGCTGCTGGCGCTGTCATCTACCAGGAAGTTATCAGACTGATCCCCGAGGGCACGCCCATCACATTGGCAGCAGTACCAGCAGTGTACATCTAAGCGCTCTAAGCCTGAACCTCTGTACTTTTGCAGACTGCACTCAGGTGTGACGTCGACAGTTCTACGCTTGGATCTTCAAGTATCCAACAAGAAAGATCAGGGAGCGCCTATCTGCAGTGAAACTTCGCCGTATGAGCCGCTGCTGGCGCTGTCATCTACCAGGAACTTATCAGACTGATCCCCGAGGACACACCCATCACATTGGCAGCAGTAGCAGCAGTGTGCATCTCAGCGCTCTAAGCCTGAACCTCTGTACTTTTGCAGACCGCACTCAGGTGTGACGTCGACAGTTCTACGCTTGGATCTTCAAGTATCCAACAAGAAAGATCAGGGAGCGCCTATCTGCAGTGAAACTTCGCCGTATGAGCCGCTGCTGGCGCTGTCATCTACCAGGAACTTATCAGACTGATCCCCGAGGACACACCCATCACATTGGCAGCAGTAGCAGCAGTGTGCATCTCAGCGCTCTAAGCCCGAACCTCTGTACTTTTGCAGACTGCACTCAGGTGTAACGTCGACAGTCCTACGCTGGGATCTTCAAGTATCCAACAAGAAAGATCAGGGAGCGCCTATCTGCAGTGAAACTTCGCCGTATCAACCGCTGCTGGCGCTGTCATCTACCAGGAAGTTATCAGACTCATCCCCGAGGACACACCCATCACATTGGCAGCAGTAGCAGCAGTGTGCATCTCAGCGCTCTAGGCTAGAACCTCTGTACTTTTGCAGACTGCTCTCAGGTGTGACGTCGACAGTCCTACGCTGCGATCTTCATGTATCCAACAAGAAAGGTCAGGGAGCGCCTATCTGCAGTGAAACTTCGCCGTATCAGACGCTGCTCGCCCTGTTATCTACCAGGAAGTTATCAGACTGATCCCCGAGGACACACCCATCGTATTGGCAGCAGTAGCAGCAGTGTGCATCTCAGTGCTCTAAGCCCAAACGTCTGTACTTTTGCAGACTGCTCTCAGGTGTGACGTCGGCAGTTCTACGCTGGGATCTTCAAGTATCCAACAAGAAAGATCAGGGAGCGCCAATCTGCAGTGAAACTTCGCCGTATTAGCCGCTGCTGGCGCTGTCATCTACCAGGAGTCTATTAGACGGATCCCCGAGGACACGCCCATCACATTGGCAGCAGTAGCAGCAGTGTGCATCTCAGCGCTCGAAGCCCTAACCTCTGTACTTTTGCAGACTGCACTCAGGTGTGACGTCTACAGTCCTACGCTGGGATCTTCAAGTCCCCAACATGAAAGATCAGGCAGCGCCTATCTGAAGTGAAACTTCGCCGTATCAACCGCTGCTGGCGCTGTCATCTACAAGGAAGTTATCAGACTGATCCCCGAGGACACACCCATCACATTGGCAGCAATAGCAGCAGTGTGCATCTCAGCGCTCTAAGCCCGAACCTCTGTACTTTTGCAGACTGCACTCAGGTGTAACGTCGACAGTCCTACGCTGGGATCTTCATGTATCCAACAAGAAAGATCAGGGAGCGCCTATCTGCAGTGAAACTTCGCCGTATCAACCGCTGCTGGCGCTGTCATCTACCAGGAAGTTATCAGACTCATCCCCGAGGACACACCCATCACATTGGCAGCAGTAGCAGCAGTGTGCATCTCAGCGCTCTAGGCTAGAACCTCTGTACCTTTGCAGACTGCTCTCAGGTATGACGTCGACAGTTCAACGCTGGGATCTTCAAGTATCCAACAAGAAAGATCAGGGAGCGCCTATCTGCAGTGAAACTTCGCCGTATTAGCCGCTGCTGGCGCTGACATCTACCAGGAGTCTATTAGACTGATCCCCGAGGACACGCCCTTCACATTGGCAGCAGAAGCAGCAGTGTGCATCTCAGCGCTCTAGGCTAGAACCTCTGTACTTTTGCAGACTGCTCTCAGGTGTGACGTCGGCAGTTCTACGCTGGGATCTTCAAGTATCCAACAAGAAAGATCAGGGAGCGCCAATCTGCAGTGAAACTTCGCCGTATTAGCCGCTGCTGGCGCTGTCATCTACCAGGAGTCTATTAGACGGATCCCCGAGGACACGCCCATCACATTGGCAGCAGTAGCAGCAGTGTGCATCTCAGCGCTCGAAGCCCTAACCTCTGTACTTTTGCAGACTGCACTCAGGTGTGACGTCTACAGTCCTACGCTGGGATCTTCAAGTCCCCAACATGAAAGATCAGGCAGCGCCTATCTGAAGTGAAACTTCGCCGTATCAACCGCTGCTGGCGCTGTCATCTACAAGGAAGTTATCAGACTGATCCCCGAGGACACACCCATCACATTGGCAGCAATAGCAGCAGTGTGCATCTCAGCGCTCTAAGCCCGAACCTCTGTACTTTTGCAGACTGCACTCAGGTGTAACGTCGACAGTCCTACGCTGGGATCTTCATGTATCCAACAAGAAAGATCAGGGAGCGCCTATCTGCAGTGAAACTTCGCCGTATCAACCGCTGCTGGCGCTGTCATCTACCAGGAAGTTATCAGACTCATCCCCGAGGACACACCCATCACATTGGCAGCAGTAGCAGCAGTGTGCATCTCAGCGCTCTAGGCTAGAACCTCTGTACCTTTGCAGACTGCTCTCAGGTATGACGTCGACAGTTCAACGCTGGGATCTTCAAGTATCCAACAAGAAAGATCAGGGAGCGCCTATCTGCAGTGAAACTTCGCCGTATTAGCCGCTGCTGGCGCTGTCATCTACCAGGAGTCTATTAGACTGATCCCCGAGGACACGCCCTTCACATTGGCAGCAGAAGCAGCAGTGTGCATCTCAGCGCTCTAGGCTAGAACCTCTGTACTTTTGCAGACTGCTCTCAGGTGTGACGTCGACAGTTCTACGCTGGGATCTTCAAGTATCCAACAAGAAAGGTCAGGGAGCGCCTATCTGCAGTGAAACTTCGCCGTATTAGCCGCTGCTGGCGCTGTCATCTACCAGGAGTCTATTAGACTGATTCCCGAGGACACGCCCATCACATTGGCAGCAGTAGCAGCAGTGTGCATCTCAGCGCTCTAGGCTAGAACCTCTGTACTTTTGCAGACTGCTCTCAGGTGTGACGTCGACAGTTCTACGCTGGGATCTTCAAGTATCCAACAAGAAAGATAAGGGAGCGCCTATCTGCATTGATTCTTCGCCGTATCAACCGCTGCTGGAGTCTCATCTACCAGTAAGCTATCAGACTTATCCCCGAGGGCATGCCCATCATATTGGCAGCAGTAGCAGCAGTGTGCATCTTAGCGCTCGAAGCCCGAACCTCTGTACTTTTGCAGACTGCACTCAGGTGTGACGTCGACAGTTCTACGCTTGGATCTTCAAGTATCCAGCAAGAAAGATCACGGAGCGCCTATCTGCAGTGAATCTTCGCCGTATCAGCCGCTGCTGGCGCTGTCATCTACCAGGAGTCTATGAGACTGATCCCCGAGGGCACGCACATCACATTGGCAGAACTAGCTGCAGCGTGCATCTCAGCGCTCTAAGCCCGAACCTCTGTACTTTTGCAACCTGCACTCAGGTGTGACGTAGACAGTCCTACGCTGGGATCTTCAAGTATCCAACAAGAAAGATCAGGGAGCACCTATCTGCAGTGAAACTTCGCCGTATCAGCCGCTGCTGGCGCTGTCATCTACCAGGAAGTTATCAGACTGATCCCCGAGGGCACGCCCATCACATTGGCAGCAGTACCAGCAGTGTACATCTAAGCGCTCTAAGCCTGAACCTCTGTACTTTTGCAGACTGCACTCAGGTGTGACGTCGACAGTTCTACGCTTGGATCTTCAAGTATCCAACAAGAAAGATCAGGGAGCGCCTATCTGCAGTGAAACTTCGCCGTATGAGCCGCTGCTGGCGCTGTCATCTACCAGGAACTTATCAGACTGATCCCCGAGGACACACCCATCACATTGGCAGCAGTAGCAGCAGTGTGCATCTCAGCGCTCTAAGCCTGAACCTCTGTACTTTTGCAGACCGCACTCAGGTGTGACGTCGACAGTTCTACGCTTGGATCTTCAAGTATCCAACAAGAAAGATCAGGGAGCGCCTATCTGCAGTGAAACTTCGCCGTATGAGCCGCTGCTGGCGCTGTCATCTACCAGGAACTTATCAGACTGATCCCCGAGGACACACCCATCACATTGGCAGCAGTAGCAGCAGTGTGCATCTCAGCGCTCTAAGCCCGAACCTCTGTACTTTTGCAGACTGCACTCAGGTGTAACGTCGACAGTCCTACGCTGGGATCTTCAAGTATCCAACAAGAAAGATCAGGGAGCGCCTATCTGCAGTGAAACTTCGCCGTATCAACCGCTGCTGGCGCTGTCATCTACCAGGAAGTTATCAGACTCATCCCCGAGGACACACCCATCACATTGGCAGCAGTAGCAGCAGTGTGCATCTCAGCGCTCTAGGCTAGAACCTCTGTACTTTTGCAGACTGCTCTCAGGTGTGACATCGACAGTTCCACGCTGGGATCTTCAAGTATCCAACAAGAAAGATCAGGGAGCGCCTATCTGCCGTGAAACTTCGCCGTATCAGCCGCTGCTGGACTCTCATCTACCAGTAAGCTATCAGACTTATCCCCGAGGGCACGCCCATCATATTGGCAGCAGTAGCAGCAGTGTGCATCTCAGCGCTCGAAGCCCGAACCTCTGTACTTTTGCAGACTGCACTCAGGTGTGACGTCGAGAGTTCTACGCTTGGATCTTCAAGTATCCAACATGAAAGATCACGGAGCGCCTATCTGCAGTGAAACTTCGCCGTATCAACCGTTGCTGGCGCTGTCATCTACGAGGAAGTTATCAGACTCATCCCCGAGGACACACCCATCACATTGGCAGCAGTAGCAGCAGTGTGCATCTCAGCGCTCTAGGCTAGAACCTCTGTACTTTTGCGGACTGCTCTCAGGTGTGACGTCGACAGTTCTACGCTGGTATCTTCAAGTATCCAACATGAAAGATCACGGAGCGCCTATCTGCAGTGAATCTTCGCCGTATAAGCAGCTGCTGGCGCTGTCATCTACCAGCAGGCTATAAGACTGATCCCCAAGGGCACGCCCATCACATTGGCAGCAGTAGCAGCAGTGTGCATCTCAGCGCTCGAAGCCCTAACCTCTGTACTTTTGCAGACTGCACTCAGGTGTGACGTCTACAGTCCTACGCTGCGATCTTCAAGTCCCCAACATGAAAGATCAGGCAGCGCCTATCTGAAGTGAAACTTCGCCGTATCAACCGCTGCTGGCGCTGTCATCTACAAGGAAGTTATCAGACTGATCCCCGAGGACACACCCATCACATTGGCAGCAATAGCAGCAGTGTGCATCTCAGCGCTCTAAGCCCGAACCTCTGTACTTTTGCACACTGCACTCAGGTGTAACGTCGACAGTCCTACGCTGGGATCTTCAAGTATCCAACAAGAAAGATCAGGGAGCACCTATCTGCAGTGAAACTTCGCCGTATCAACCGCTGCTGGCGCTGTCATCTACGAGGAAGTTATCAGACTCATCCCCGAGGACACACCCATCACATTGGCAGCAGTAGCAGCAGTGTGCATCTCAGCGCTCTAGGCTAGAACCTCTGTACTTTTGCAGACTGCTCTCAGGTGTGACGTCGACAGTTCTACGCTGCGATCTTCAAGTCCCCAACATGAAAGATCAGGCAGCGCCTATCTGAAGTGAAACTTCGCCGTATCAACCGCTGCTGGCGCTGTCATCTACAAGGAAGTTATCAGACTGATCCCCGAGGACACACCCATCACATTGGCAGCAGTAGCAGCAGTGTGCATCTCAGCGCTCTAGGCTAGAACCTCTGTACTTTTGCAGACTGCTCTCAGGTGTGACGTCGACAGTTCTACGCTGGGATCTTCAAGTATCCAACAAGAAAGATCAGGGAGCGCCTATCTGCAGTGGAACTTCGCCGTATCAACCGCTGCTGGCGCTGTCATCTACAAGGAAGTTATCAGACTGATCCCCGAGGACACACCCATCACATTGGCAGCAATAGCAGCAGTGTGCATCTCAGCGCTCTAAGCCCGAACCTCTGTACTTTTCCAGACTGCACTCAGGTGTAACGTCGACAGTCCTACGCTGCGATCTTCAAGTCCCCAACATGAAAGATCAGGCAGCGCCTATCTGAAGTGAAACTTCGCCGTATCAACCGCTGCTGGCGCTGTCATCTACAAGGAAGTTATCAGACTGATCCCCGAGGACACACCCATCACATTGGCAGCAGTAGCAGCAGTGTGCATCTCAGCGCTCTAGGCTAGAACCTCTGTACTTTTGCAGACTGCTCTCAGGTGTGACGTCGACAGTCCTACGCTGGGATCTTCAAGTATCCAACAAGAAAGATCAGGGAGCGCCTATCTGCAGTGAAACTTCGCCGTATCAACCGCTGCTGGCGCTGTCATCTACCAGGAAGTTATCAGACTCATCCCCGAGGACACACCCATCACATTGGCAGCAGTAGCAGCAGTGTGCATCTCAGCGCTCTAGGCTAGAACCTCTGTACTTTTGCAGACTGCTCTCAGGTGTGACGTCGACAGTTCCACGCTGGGATCTTCAAGTATCCAACAAGAAAGATCAGGGAGCGCCTATCTGCAGTGAAACTTCGCCGTATCAGCCGCTGCTGGACTCTCATCTACCAGTAAGCTATCAGACTTATCCCCGAGGGCACGCCCATCATATTGGCAGCAGTAGCAGCAGTGTGCATCTCAGCGCTCGAAGCCCGAACCTCTGTACTTTTGCAGACTGCACTCAGGTGTGACGTCGAGAGTTCTACGCTTGGATCTTCAAGTATCCAACATGAAAGATCACGGAGCGCCTATCTGCAGTGAAACTTCGCCGTATCAACCGTTGCTGGCGCTGTCATCTACGAGGAAGTTATCAGACTCATCCCCGAGGACACACCCATCACATTGGCAGCAGTAGCAGCAGTGTGCATCTCAGCGCTCTAGGCTAGAACCTCTGTACTTTTGCGGACTGCTCTCAGGTGTGACGTCGACAGTTCTACGCTGGTATCTTCAAGTATCCAACATGAAAGATCACGGAGCGCCTATCTGCAGTGAATCTTCGCCGTATAAGCAGCTGCTGGCGCTGTCATCTACCAGCAGGCTATAAGACTGATCCCCAAGGGCACGCCCATCACATTGGCAGCAGTAGCAGCAGTGTGCATCTCAGCGCTCGAAGCCCTAACCTCTGTACTTTTGCAGACTGCACTCAGGTGTGACGTCTACAGTCCTACGCTGCGATCTTCAAGTCCCCAACATGAAAGATCAGGCAGCGCCTATCTGAAGTGAAACTTCGCCGTATCAACCGCTGCTGGCGCTGTCATCTACAAGGAAGTTATCAGACTGATCCCCGAGGACACACCCATCACATTGGCAGCAATAGCAGCAGTGTGCATCTCAGCGCTCTAAGCCCAAACCTCTGTACTTTTGCACACTGCACTCAGGTGTAACGTCGACAGTCCTACGCTGGGATCTTCAAGTATCCAACAAGAAAGATCAGGGAGCGCCTATCTGCAGTGAAACTTCGCCGTATCAACCGCTGCTGGCGCTGTCATCTACGAGGAAGTTATCAGACTCATCCCCGAGGACACACCCATCACATTGGCAGCAGTAGCAGCAGTGTGCATCTCAGCGCTCTAGGCTAGAACCTCTGTACTTTTGCAGACTGCTCTCAGGTGTGACGTCGACAGTTCTACGCTGCGATCTTCAAGTCCCCAACATGAAAGATCAGGCAGCGCCTATCTGAAGTGAAACTTCGCCGTATCAACCGCTGCTGGCGCTGTCATCTACAAGGAAGTTATCAGACTGATCCCCGAGGACACACCCATCACATTGGCAGCAGTAGCAGCAGTGTGCATCTCAGCGCTCTAGGCTAGAACCTCTGTACTTTTGCAGACTGCTCTCAGGTGTGACGTCGACAGTTCTACGCTGGGATCTTCAAGTATCCAACAAGAAAGATCAGGGAGCGCCTATCTGCAGTGGAACTTCGCCGTATCAACCGCTGCTGGCGCTGTCATCTACAAGGAAGTTATCAGACTGATCCCCGAGGACACACCCATCACATTGGCAGCAATAGCAGCAGTGTGCATCTCAGCGCTCTAAGCCCGAACCTCTGTACTTTTCCAGACTGCACTCAGGTGTAACGTCGACAGTCCTACGCTGCGATCTTCAAGTCCCCAACATGAAAGATCAGGCAGCGCCTATCTGAAGTGAAACTTCGCCGTATCAACCGCTGCTGGCGCTGTCATCTACAAGGAAGTTATCAGACTGATCCCCGAGGACACACCCATCACATTGGCAGCAGTAGCAGCAGTGTGCATCTCAGCGCTCTAGGCTAGAACCTCTGTACTTTTGCAGACTGCTCTCAGGTGTGACGTCGACAGTTCTACGCTGGGATCTTCAAGTATCCAACAAGAAAGATCAGGGAGCGCCTATCTGCAGTGAAACTTCGCCGTATTAGCCGGTGCTGGCGCTGTCATCTACCAGGAGTCAATTAGACTGATCCCCGAGGACACGCCCATCACATTGGCAGCAGTAGCAGCAGTGTGCATCTCAGCGCTCTAGGCTAGAACCTCTGTACTTTTGCAGACTGCTCTCAGGTGTGACGTCGACAGTTTTACGCTGGGATCTTCAAGTATCCAACAAGAAAGATAAGGCAGCGCCTATCTGCAGTGATTCTTCGCCGTATCAGCCGCTGGAGGACTCTCATCTGCCAGTAAGCTATCAGACTTATCCCCGAGGGCACGCCCATCATATTGGCAGCAGTAGCAGCAGTGTGCATCTCAGCGCTCGAAGCCCGAACCTCTGTACTTTTGCAGACTGCACTCAGGTGTGACGTCGACAGTTCTACGCTTGGATCTTCAAGTATCCAACATGAAAGATCACGGAGCGCCTATCTGCAGTGAATCTTCGCCATATAAGCAGCTGCTGGCACTGTCATCTACCAGCAGGCTATAAGACTGATCCCCAAGGGCACGCCCATCACATTGGCAGCAGTAGCAGCAGTGTGCATCTCAGCGCTCTAAGCTAGAACCTCTGTACTTTTGCAGACTGCTCTCAGGTGTGACGTCGACAGTTCTACGCTTGGATCTTCAAGTACCCAACAAGAAAGATCACGGAGCGCCTATCTGCAGTGAATCTTCGCCGTATCAGCCGCTGCTGGCGCTGTCATCTACCAGGAGTCTATGAGACTGATCCCCGAGGGCACGCACATCACATTGGCAGAACTAGCTGCAGCGTGCATCTCAGCGCTCTAAGCCCGAACCTCTGTACTTTTGCAACCTGCACTCAGGTGTGACGTCGACAGTCCTACGCTGGGATCTTCAAGTATCCAACAAGAAAGATCAGGGAGCACCTATCTGCAGTGAAACTTCGCCGTATCAGCCGCTGCTGGCGCTGTCATCTACCAGGAAGTTATCAGACTGATCCCCGAGGGCACGCCCATCACATTGGCAGCAGTAGCAGCAGTGTGCATCTAAGCGCTCTAAGCCTGAACTTCTGTACTTTTGCAGACTGCACTCAGGTGTGACGTCGACAGTTCTACGCTTGGATCTTCAAGTCATCATCATCATCATCATCAGCCTGATTACGCCCACTGCAGGGCAAAGGCCTCTCCCATACTTCTCCAACTACCCCGGTCATGTACTAATTGTGGCCATGTTGACCCTCCAAACTTCCTAATCTCATCTGCCCACCTAACTTTCTGTCGCCCCCTGCTACGCTTCCCTTCCCTCGGAATCCAGTCCGTAACCCTTAATGACCATCGGTTATCTTCCCTCCTCATTACATGTCCTGCCCATGCCCATTTCTTTTTCTTGATTTCAACTAAGATGTCATTAACGCGCGTTTGTTCTCTCACCCAATCTGCTCTTTTCTTATCCCTTAACGTTACACCTATCATTTTTCTTTCCATAGCTCGTTGCGTCGTCCTCAATTTAAGTAGAACCCTTTTCGTAAGCCTCCAGGTTTCTGCCCCGTACGTGAGTACTGGTAAGACACAGCTGTTATACACTTTTCTCTTGAGGGATAATGGCAACCTGCTGTTCATGATCTGCGAATGCCTGCCAAACGCACCCCAGCCCATTCTTATTCTTCTGATTATTTCACTCTCATGATCTGGATCAGCAGTCACTACCTGTCCTAAGTAGATGTATTCTCTTACCACTTCTAGTGCCTCGCTACCTATCGTAAACTGCTGTTCCCTTCCGAGACTGTTAAACATTACTTTAGTTTTCTGCAGATTCATTTTTAGTCCCACCCTTCTGCTCTGCCTCTCCAGATCAGTGAGCATGCATTGCAGTTGGTCCCCTGAGTTACTAAGCAAGGCAATATCATCAGCGAAGCGCAAGTTACTAAGGTATTCTCCATTTACTCTTATCCCCAATTCTTCCCAATCCAGGTCTCTGAATACCTCCTGTAAACACGCTGTGAATAGCATTGGAGAGATCGTATCTCCCTGCCTGACGCCTTTCTTTATTGGGATTTTGTTGCTTTCTTTATGGAGGAGTACAGTGGCTGTGGAGCCGCTATAGATATCTTTCAGTATTTTTACATACGGCTCGTCTACACCCTGATTCCGCAATGCCTCCATGACTGCTGAGGTTTCGACTGAATCAAACGCTTTCTCGTAATCAATGAAAGCTATATATAATGGTTGGTTATATTCCGCACATTTCTCTATCACCTGATTGATAGTGTGAATATGATCTATTGTTGAGTAGCCTTTACGGAATCCTGCCTGGTCCTTTGGTTGACGGAAGTCTAAGGTGTTCCGGATTCTATTTGCAATTACCTTAGTAAATACTTTGTAGGCAACGGACAGTAAGCTGATCGGTCTATAATTTTTCAAGTCTTTGGCGTCGCCTTTCTTATGGATTAGGATTATGTTAGCGTTCTTCCAAGATTCCGGTACGCTCGAGGTCTTGAGGCATTGCGTATAGAGGCTGGCCAGTTTTTCTAGAACAATCTGCCCACCATCCTTCAGCAAATCTGCTGTTACCTGATCCTCCCCAGCTGCCTTCCCCCTTTGCATAGCTCCCAAGGCTTTCTTTACTTCTTCCGGCGTTACTTCTGGGATATCGAATTCCTCTAGATTATTCTCTCTTCCATTATCATCGTGGGTGCCACTCGTACTGTATAAATCTCTATAGAACTCCTCAGCCACTTGAACTATCTCATCCATATTAGTAATCATATTGCCGGCTTTGTCTCTTAGCGCATACATCTGATTCTTGCCAATTCCTAGTTTCTTCTTCACTGCTTTTAGGCTTCCTCCGTTCCTGAGAGCTTGTTCAATTCTATCCATGTTATACTTCCTTATGTCAGCTGTCTTACGCTTGTTGATTAACTTCGAAAGTTCTGCCAGTTCTATTCTAGCTGTAGGGTTAGAGGCTTTCATACATTGGCGTTTCTTGATCAGATCTTTCGTCTCCTGCGATAGCTTACTGGTATCCTGTCTAACGGAGTTACCACCGACTTCTATTGCACACTCCTTAATGATGCCCACAAGATTGTCGTTCATTGCTTCAACACTAAGATCCTCTTCGTGGCTTAAAGCCGAATACCTGTTCTGTAGCTTGATCTGGAATTCCTCTATTTTCCCTCTTAGCGCTAACTCATTGATCGGCTTCTTATGTACCAGTTTCCTCCGTTCCCTCCTCAGGTCTAGGCTAATTCGAGTTCTTACCATCCTGTGGTCACTGCAGCGCACCTTACCGAGCACGTCCACATCTTGTATGATGCCAGGGTTAGCGCAGAGTATGAAATCTATTTCATTTCTAGTCTCGCCGTTCGGGCTCCTCCATGTCCACTTTCGGTTATTCCGCTTGCGGAAGAAGGTATTCATTATCCTCATATTATTCTGTTCTGCAAACTCTACTAATACCTCCCCCCTGCTATTCCTAGTGCCTATGCCATATTCCCCCACTGCCTTGTCTCCAGCATGCTTCTTTCCTACCTTGGCATTGAAATCGCCCATCAGTATAGTGTATTTTGTTTTCACTCTACCCATCGCCGATTCCACGTCTTCGTAGAAGCTTTCGACTTCCTGGTCATCATGACTGGATGTAGGGGCGTAGACCTGTACAACCTTCATTTTGTACCTCTTATTAAGTTTCACAACAAGACATGCCACCCTCTCGTTAATGCTATAGAATTCCTGTATGTTACCAGCTATATTCTTATTAATCAGGAATCCGACTCCTAGTTCTCGTCTCTCCGCTAAGCCCCGGTAGCACAGGACGTGCCCGCTCCTTAACACTGTATATGCTTCTTTTGGCCTCCTAACTTCACTGAGCCCTATTATATCCCATTTACTGCCCTCTAATTCTTCCAATAGCACTGCTAGACTCGCCTCACTAGATAATGTTCTTGCGTTAAACGTTGCCAGGTTCAGATTCCAATGGCGGCCTGTCCGGAGCCAGGGATTCTTAGCACCCTCTGCAGCGTCGCAGGTCTGACCGCCGCCGTGGTCAGTTGCTTCGCAGCTGCTGGGGACTGAGGGCCGGGGTTTGATTGTTGTGTTCATATAGGAGGTTGTGGCCAAGTACTGCACCAGGGTGGCCAATCCTGCTCTGGTGAGGGAGTGTGTTACCGGTTCTGGTCACCGGCATCAGGCCACACTCCAGGCCTGTTTATGCAATTTTATCAACACGCGGTTTTTTTTTTTTTTTTTTTTAATCCGGTGGAAAATTGCGCGGCACCGGGATTCGAACCACGGACCTCTTGCACGCGAGGCGGGTGTTCTACCTCTACGCCACCGCTTGGTACGATCTTCAAGTATCCAACAAGAAAGATCACGGAGCGCCTATCTGCAGTGAAACTTCGCCGTATGAGCCGCTGCTGGCGCTGTCATCTACCAGGAAGTTATCAGACTGATCCCCGAGGGCACACCCATCACATTGGCAGCAGTAGCAGCAGTGTGCATCTCAGCGCTCTAAGCCCGAACCTCTGTACTTTGGCAGACTGCACTCAGGTATGACGTCGACCGTCCTACGCTGGGATCTTCAAGTATCCAACAAGAAAGATCACTGAGCGCCTATCTGCAGTGAAACTTTGCCGTATCAGCCGCTGCTGGCGCTGTCATATACCAGGAAGTTATCACACTGATCCCCGAGGGCACACCCATCTCATTGGCAGCAGTAGCAGCAGTGTGCGTCTCAGCGCTCTAAGCCCTAACCCCTGTACTTTTGCAGACTGCACTCAGGTGTGACGTCGACAGTTCTACACTTAGAACTTCAAGTATCCAACAAGAAAGATCACGGAGCACCTATCTGCAGTGAAACTTCGCCGTATGAGCCGCTGCTGGCGCTGTCATCTACCAGAAGGCTATAAGACTTATTCCGAGGTCACGCCCAACACATTGGCAGCAGAAGCAGCAGTGTGCATCTCAGCGCTCTAAGCCCGAACCTCTGTACTTTTGCAGACTGCACTCAGGTGTGACGTCGACAGTCCTACGCTGGGATCATCAAGTCCCCAACAAGAAAGATCAGGCAGCGCCTATCTGAAGTGAAACTTCGCCGTATCAGACGCTGCTGGCGCTGTTATCTACCTGGAAGTTATCAGACTGATCCCCGAGGACACACCCATCGTATTGGCAGCAGTAGCAGCAGTGTGCATCTCAGTGCTCTAAGCCCAAACGTCTGTACTTTTGCAGACTGCTCTCAGGTGTGACGTCGGCAGTTCTACGCTGGGATCTTCAAGTATCCAACAAGAAAGATCAGGGAGCGCCTATCTGCAGTGAAACTTCGCCGTATTTGCCGCTGCTGGCGCTGTCATCTACCAGGAGTCTATTAGACTGATCCCCGAGGACACGCCCATCACATTGGCAACAGTAGCAGCAGTGTGCATCTCAGCGCTCGAAGCCCTAACCTCTGTACTTTTGCAGACTGCACTCAGGTGTGACGTCTACAGTCCTACGCTGGGATCTTCAAGTCCCCAACATGAAAGCTCAGGCAGCGCCTATCTGAAGTGAACCTTCGCCGTATCAACCGCTGCTGGCGCTGTCATCTACAAGGAAGGTATCAGACTGATCCCAGAGGACACACCCATCACATTGGCAGCAATAGCAGCAGTGTGCATCTCAGCGCTCTAAGCCCGAACCTCTGTACTTTTGCAGACTGCACTCAGGTGTAACGTCGACAGTCCTACGCTGGGATCTTCAAGTATCCAACAAGAAAGATCAGGGAGCGCCTATCTGCAGTGAAACTTCGCCGTATCAACCGCTGCTGGCGCTGTCATCTACCAGGAAGTTATCAGACTCATCCCCGAGGACACACCCATCACATTGGCAGCAGTAGCAGCAGTGTGCATCTCAGCGCTCTAGGCTAGAACCTCTGTACTTTTGCAGACTGCTCTCAGGTGTGACGTCGACAGTTCTACGCTGGGATCTTCAAGTATCCAACAAGAAAGATCAGGGAGCGCCTATCTGCAGTGAAACTTCGCCGTATTAGCCGCTGCTGGCGCTGTCATCTACCAGGAGTCTATTAGACTGATCCCCGAGGACACGCCCATCACATTGGCAGCAGTAGCAGCAGTGTGCATCTCAGCGCTCGAAGCCCTAACCTCTGTACTTTTGCAGACTGCACTCAGGTGTGACGTCTACAGTCCTACGCTGGGATCTTCAAGTCCCCAACATGAAAGATCACGCAGCGCCTATCTGAAGTGAAACTTCGCCGTATCAACCGCTGCTGGCGCTGTCATCTACAAGGAAGTTATCAGACTGATCCCCGAGGACACACCCATCACATTGGCAGCAATAGCAGCAGTGTGCATCTCAGCGCTCTAAGCCCGAACCTCTGTACTTTTGCAGACTGCACTCACGTGTAACGTCGACAGTCCTACGCTGCGATCTTCAAGTATCCAACAAGAAAGATCAGGGAGCGCCTATCTGCAGTGAAACTTCGCCGTATCAACCGCTGCTGGCGCTGTCATCTACCTGGAAGTTATCAGACTCATCCCCGAGGACACACCCATCACATTGGCAGCAGTAGCAGCAGTGTGCATCTCAGCGCTCTAGTCTAGAACCTCTGTACTTTTGCAGACTGCTCTCAGGTGTGACGTCGACAGTTCTACGCTGGGATCTTCAAGTATCCAACAAGAAAGATCAGGGAGCGCCTATCTGCAGTGAAACTTCGCCGTATTAGCCGCTGCTGGTGCTGTCATCTACCAGGAGTCTATTAGACTGATCCCCGAGGACACGCCCATCACATTGGCAGCAGTAGCAGCAGTGTGCATCTCAGCGCTCGAAGCCCTAACCTCTGTACTTTTGCAGACTGCACTCAGGTGTGACGTCTACAGTCCTACGCTGGGATCTTCAAGTCCCCAACATGAAAGATCACGCAGCGCCTATCTGAAGTGAACCTTCGCCGCATCAACGGCTGCTGGCGCTGTCATCTACAAGGAAGTTATCAGACTGATCCCCGAGGACACACCCATCACATTGGCAGCAGTAGCAGCAGTGTTCATCTCAGCGCTCTAGGCTAGAACCTCTGTACTTTTGCAGACTGCTCTCAGGTGTGACGTCGACAGTTCTATGCTGGGATCTTCAAGTATCCAACAAGAAAGATCAGGGAGCGCCTATCTGCAGGGAAACTACGCCGTATCAGCCGCTGCTGGCGCTGTCATCTACCAGGAGTCCATTAGACTGATCCCCGAGGGCAGGCCCATCACATTGGCAGCAGTAGCAGCAGTGTGCATCTCAGCGCTCGAAGCCCTAACCTCTGTACTTTTGCAGACTGCACTCAGGTGTGACGTCTACAGTTCTACGCTTGGAACTTCAATTATCCAACAAGAAAGATCACGGAGCGCCTATCGGCAGTGAATCTTCGCCGTATGAGCCGCTGCTGGCGCTGTCATCTACCAGGAAGTTATCAGACTGATCCCCGAGGGCACACCCATCCCATTGGGAGCAGTAGCAGCAGTGTGCATCTCAGCGCTCTAAGCTAGAACCTCTGTACTTTTGCAGACTGCTCTCAGGTGTGACGCCCACAGTTCTACGCTTGGATCTTCAAGTACCCAACAAGAAAGATCACGGAGCGCCTATCTGCAGTGAATCTTCGCCGTATCAGCCGCTGCTGGCGCTGTCATCTGCCAGAAGGCTATAAGACTGATTCCGAGGTCACGCCCATCACATTGGCAGCAGAAGCAGCACTGTGCATCTCAGCGCTCTAAGCCCGAACCTCTGTACTTTTGCAGACTGCACTCAGGTGTGACGTCGACAGTCCTACGCTGGGATCTTCAATTCCCCAACAAGAAAGATCAGGCAGCGCCTATCTGAAGTGAAACTTCGCCGTATCAACCGCTGCTGGCGCTGTCATCTACAAGGAAGTTATCAGACTGATCCCCGGGGACACACCCATCACAATGGCAGCAGTAGCAGCAGTGTGCATCTCAGCGCTCTAGGCTAGAACCTCTGTACTTTTGCAGACTGCTCTCAGGTGTGACGTCGACAGTTCTACGCTGGCATCTTCAAGTATCCAACAAGAAAGATCACGGAGCACCTATCTGCAGTGAAACTTCGCCGTATGAGCCGCTGCTGGCGCTGTCATCTACCAGAAGGCTATAAGACTTATTCCGAGGTCACGCCCAACACATTGGCAGCAGAAGCAGCAGTGTGCATCTCAGCGCTCTAAGCCCGAACCTCTGTACTTTTGCAGACTGCACTCAGGTGTGACGTCGACAGTCCTACGCTGGGATCATCAAGTCCCCAACAAGAAAGATCAGGCAGCGCCTATCTGAAGTGAAACTTCGCCGTATCAGACGCTGCTGGCGCTGTTATCTACCTGGAAGTTATCAGACTGATCCCCGAGGACACACCCATCGTATTGGCAGCAGTAGCAGCAGTGTGCATCTCAGTGCTCTAAGCCCAAACGTCTGTACTTTTGCAGACTGCTCTCAGGTGTGACGTCGGCAGTTCTACGCTGGGATCTTCAAGTATCCAACAAGAAAGATCAGGGAGCGCCTATCTGCAGTGAAACTTCGCCGTATTTGCCGCTGCTGGCGCTGTCATCTACCAGGAGTCTATTAGACTGATCCCCGAGGACACGCCCATCACATTGGCAACAGTAGCAGCAGTGTGCATCTCAGCGCTCGAAGCCCTAACCTCTGTACTTTTGCAGACTGCACTCAGGTGTGACGTCTACAGTCCTACGCTGGTATCTTCAAGTCCCCAACATGAAAGCTCAGGCAGCGCCTATCTGAAGTGAAACTTCGCCGTATCAACCGCTGCTGGCGCTGTCATCTACAAGGAAGGTATCAGACTGATCCCAGAGGACACACCCATCACATTGGCAGCAATAGCAGCAGTGTGCATCTCAGCGCTCTAAGCCCGAACCTCTGTACTTTTGCAGACTGCACTCAGGTGTAACGTCGACAGTCCTACGCTGGGATCTTCAAGTATCCAACAAGAAAGATCAGGGAGCGCCTATCTGCAGTGAAACTTCGCCGTATCAACCGCTGCTGGCGCTGTCATCTACCAGGAAGTTATCAGACTCATCCCCGAGGACACACCCATCACATTGGCAGCAGTAGCAGCAGTGTGCATCTCAGCGCTCTAGGCTAGAACCTCTGTACTTTTGCAGACTGCTCTCAGGTGTGACGTCGACAGTTCTACGCTGGGATCTTCAAGTATCCAACAAGAAAGATCAGGGAGCGCCTATCTGCAGTGAAACTTCGCCGTATTAGCCGCTGCTGGCGCTGTCATCTACCAGGAGTCTATTAGACTGATCCCCGAGGACACGCCCATCACATTGGCAGCAGTAGCAGCAGTGTGCATCTCAGCGCTCGAAGCCCTAACCTCTGTACTTTTGCAGACTGCACTCAGGTGTGACGTCTACAGTCCTACGCTGGGATCTTCAAGTCCCCAACATGAAAGATCACGCAGCGCCTATCTGAAGTGAAACTTCGCCGTATCAACCGCTGCTGGCGCTGTCATCTACAAGGAAGTTATCAGACTGATCCCCGAGGACACACCCATCACATTGGCAGCAATAGCAGCAGTGTGCATCTCAGCGCTCTAAGCCCGAACCTCTGTACTTTTGCAGACTGCACTCAGGTGTAACGTCGACAGTCCTACGCTGCGATCTTCAAGTATCCAACATGAAAGATCAGGCAGCGCCTATCTGAAGTGAAACTTCGCCATATCAACCGCTGCTGGCGCTGTCATCTACAAGGAAGTTATCAGACTGATCCCCGAGGACACACCCATCACATTGGCAGCAATAGCAGCAGTGTGCATCTCAGCGCTCTAAGCCCGAACCTCTGTACTTTTGCAGACTGCACTCAGGTGTAACGTCGACAGTCCTACGCTGGGATCTTCAAGTATCCAACAAGAAAGATCAGGGAGCGCCTATCTGCAGTGAAACTTCGCCGTATCAACCGCTGCTGGCGCTGTCATCTACGAGGAAGTTATCAGACTCATCCCCGAGGACACACCCATCACATTGGCAGCAGTAGCAGCAGTGTGCATCTCAGCGCTCTAGGCTAGAACCTCTGTACTTTTGCAGACTGCTCTCAGGTGTGACGTCGACAGTTCTACGCTGCGATCTTCAAGTCCCCAACATGAAAGATCAGGCAGCGCCTATCTGAAGTGAAACTTCGCCGTATCAACCGCTGCTGGCGCTGTCATCTACAAGGAAGTTATCAGACTGATCCCCGAGGACACACCCATCACATTGGCAGCAGTAGCAGCAGTGTGCATCTCAGCGCTCTAGGCTAGAACCTCTGTACTTTTGCAGACTGCTCTCAGGTGTGACGTCGACAGTTCTACGCTGGGATCTTCAAGTATCCAACAAGAAAGATCAGGGAGCGCCTATCTGCAGTGGAACTTCGCCGTATCAACCGCTGCTGGCGCTGTCATCTACAAGGAAGTTATCAGACTGATCCCCGAGGACACACCCATCACATTGGCAGCAATAGCAGCAGTGTGCATCTCAGCGCTCTAAGCCCGAACCTCTGTACTTTTGCAGACTGCACTCAGGTGTAACGTCGACAGTCCTACGCTGCGATCTTCAAGTCCCCAACATGAAAGATCAGGCAGCGCCTATCTGAAGTGAAACTTCGCCGTATCAACCGCTGCTGGCGCTGTCATCTACAAGGAAGTTATCAGACTGATCCCCGAGGACACACCCATCACATTGGCAGCAGTAGCAGCAGTGTGCATCTCAGCGCTCTAGGCTAGAACCTCTGTACTTTTGCAGACTGCTCTCAGGTGTGACGTCGACAGTTCTTCGCTGGGATCTTCAAGTATCCAACAAGAAAGATCAGGGAGCGCCTATCTGCAGTGAAACTTCGCCGTATTAGCCGGTGCTGGCGCTGTCATCTACCAGGAGTCAATTGGACTGATCCCCGAGGACACGCCCATCACATTGGCAGCAGTAGCAGCAGTGTGCATCTCAGCGCTCTAGGCTAGAACCTCTGTACTTTTGCAGACTGCTCTCAGGTGTGACGTCGACAGTTTTACGCTGGGATCTTCAAGTATCCAACAAGAAAGATAAGGCAGCGCCTATCTGCAGTGATTCTTCGCCGTATCAGCCGCTGGAGGACTCTCATCTGCCAGTAAGCTATCAGACTTATCCCCGAGGGCACGCCCATCATATTGGCAGCAGTAGCAGCAGCGTGCATCTCAGCGCTCGAAGCCCGAACCTCTGTACTTTTGCAGACTGCACTCAGGTGTGACGTCGACAGTTCTACGCTTGGATCTTCAAGTATCCAACATGAAAGATCACGGAGCGCCTATCTGCAGTGAATCTTCGCCATATAAGCAGCTGCTGGCACTGTCATCTACCAGCAGGCTATAAGACTGATCCCCAAGGGCACGCCCATCACATTGGCAGCAGTAGCAGCAGTGTGCATCTCAGCGCTCTAAGCTAGAACCTCTGTACTTTTGCAGACTGCTCTCAGGTGTGACGTCGACAGTTCTACGCTTGGATCTTCAAGTACCCAACAAGAAAGATCACGGAGCGCCTATCTGCAGTGAATCTTCGCCGTATCAGCCGCTGCTGGCGCTGTCATCTACCAGGAGTCTATGAGACTGATCCCCGAGGGCACGCACATCACATTGGCAGAACTAGCTGCAGCGTGCATCTCAGCGCTCTAAGCCCGAACCTCTGTACTTTTGCAACCTGCACTCAGGTGTGACGTCGACAGTCCTACGCTGGGATCTTCAAGTATCCAACAAGAAAGATCAGGGAGCACCTATCTGCAGTGAAACTTCGCCGTATCAGCCGCTGCTGGCGCTGTCATCTACCAGGAAGTTATCAGACTGATCCCCGAGGGCACGCCCATCACATTGGCAGCAGTAGCAGCAGTGTGCATCTAAGCGCTCTAAGCCTGAACTTCTGTACTTTTGCAGACTGCACTCAGGTGTGACGTCGACAGTTCTACGCTTGGATCTTCAAGTATCCAACAAGAAAGATCACGGAGCGCCTATCTGCAGTGAAACTTCGCCGTATGAGCCGCTGCTGGCGCTGTCATCTACCAGGAAGTTATCAGACTGATCCCCGAGGGCACACCCATCACATTGGCAGCAGTAGCAGCAGTGTGCATCTCAGCGCTCTAAGCCCGAACCTCTGTACTTTGGCAGACTGCACTCAGGTATGACGTCGACCGTCCTACGCTGGGATCTTCAAGTATCCAACAAGAAAGATCACTGAGCGCCTATCTGCAGTGAAACTTTGCCGTATCAGCCGCTGCTGGCGCTGTCATATACCAGGAAGTTATCACACTGATCCCCGAGGGCACACCCATCTCATTGGCAGCAGTAGCAGCAGTGTGCGTCTCAGCGCTCTAAGCCCTAACCCCTGTACTTTTGCAGACTGCACTCAGGTGTGACGTCGACAGTTCTACACTTAGAACTTCAAGTATCCAACAAGAAAGATCACGGAGCACCTATCTGCAGTGAAACTTCGCCGTATGAGCCGCTGCTGGCGCTGTCATCTACCAGAAGGCTATAAGACTTATTCCGAGGTCACGCCCAACACATTGGCAGCAGAAGCAGCAGTGTGCATCTCAGCGCTCTAAGCCCGAACCTCTGTACTTTTGCAGACTGCACTCAGGTGTGACGTCGACAGTCCTACGCTGGGATCATCAAGTCCCCAACAAGAAAGATCAGGCAGCGCCTATCTGAAGTGAAACTTCGCCGTATCAGACGCTGCTGGCGCTGTTATCTACCTGGAAGTTATCAGACTGATCCCCGAGGACACACCCATCGTATTGGCAGCAGTAGCAGCAGTGTGCATCTCAGTGCTCTAAGCCCAAACGTCTGTACTTTTGCAGACTGCTCTCAGGTGTGACGTCGGCAGTTCTACGCTGGGATCTTCAAGTATCCAACAAGAAAGATCAGGGAGCGCCTATCTGCAGTGAAACTTCGCCGTATTTGCCGCTGCTGGCGCTGTCATCTACCAGGAGTCTATTAGACTGATCCCCGAGGACACGCCCATCACATTGGCAACAGTAGCAGCAGTGTGCATCTCAGCGCTCGAAGCCCTAACCTCTGTACTTTTGCAGACTGCACTCAGGTGTGACGTCTACAGTCCTACGCTGGGATCTTCAAGTCCCCAACATGAAAGCTCAGGCAGCGCCTATCTGAAGTGAACCTTCGCCGTATCAACCGCTGCTGGCGCTGTCATCTACAAGGAAGGTATCAGACTGGTCCCAGAGGACACACCCATCACATTGGCAGCAATAGCAGCAGTGTGCATCTCAGCGCTCTAAGCCCGAACCTCTGTACTTTTGCAGACTGCACTCAGGTGTAACGTCGACAGTCCTACGCTGGGATCTTCAAGTATCCAACAAGAAAGATCAGGGAGCGCCTATCTGCAGTGAAACTTCGCCGTATCAACCGCTGCTGGCGCTGTCATCTACCAGGAAGTTATCAGACTCATCCCCGAGGACACACCCATCACATTGGCAGCAGTAGCAGCAGTGTGCATCTCAGCGCTCTAGGCTAGAACCTCTGTACTTTTGCAGACTGCTCTCAGGTGTGACGTCGACAGTTCTACGCTGGGATCTTCAAGTATCCAACAAGAAAGATCAGGGAGCGCCTATCTGCAGTGAAACTTCGCCGTATTAGCCGCTGCTGGCGCTGTCATCTACCAGGAGTCTATTAGACTGATCCCCGAGGACACGCCCATCACATTGGCAGCAGTAGCAGCAGTGTGCATCTCAGCGCTCGAAGCCCTAACCTCTGTACTTTTGCAGACTGCACTCAGGTGTGACGTCTACAGTCCTACGCTGGGATCTTCAAGTCCCCAACATGAAAGATCACGCAGCGCCTATCTGAAGTGAAACTTCGCCGTATCAACCGCTGCTGGCGCTGTCATCTACAAGGAAGTTATCAGACTGATCCCCGAGGACACACCCATCACATTGGCAGCAATAGCAGCAGTGTGCATCTCAGCGCTCTAAGCCCGAACCTCTGTACTTTTGCAGACTGCACTCAGGTGTAACGTCGACAGTCCTACGCTGCGATCTTCAAGTATCCAACAAGAAAGATCAGGGAGCGCCTATCTGCAGTGAAACTTCGCCGTATCAACCGCTGCTGGCGCTGTCATCTACCTGGAAGTTATCAGACTCATCCCCGAGGACACACCCATCACATTGGCAGCAGTAGCAGCAGTGTGCATCTCAGCGCTCTAGGCTAGAACCTCTGTACTTTTGCAGACTGCTCTCAGGTGTGACGTCGACAGTTCTACGCTGGGATCTTCAAGTATCCAACAAGAAAGATCAGGAAGCGCCTATCTGCAGTGAAACTTCGCCGTATTAGCCGCTGCTGGCGCTGTCATCTACCAGGAGTCTATTAGACTGATTCCCGAGGACACGCCCATCACATTGGCAGCAGTAGCAGCAGTGTGCATCTCAGCGCTCGAAGCCCTAACCTCTGTACTTTTGCAGACTGCACTCAGGTGTGACGTCTACAGTCCTACGCTGGGATCTTCAAGTCCCCAACATGAAAGATCACGCAGCGCCTATCTGAAGTGAAACTTCGCCGTATCAACCGCTGCTGGCGCTGTCATCTACAAGGAAGTTATCAGACTGATCCCCGAGGACACACCCATCACATTGGCAGCAATAGCAGCAGTGTGCATCTCAGCGCTCTAAGCCCGAACCTCTGTACTTTTGCAGACTGCACTCAGGTGTAACGTCGACAGTCCTACGCTGGGATCTTCAAGTATCCAACAAGAAAGATCAGGGAGCGCCTATCTGCAGTGAAACTTCGCCGTATCAACCGCTGCTGGCGCTGTCATCTACCAGGAAGTTATCAGACTCATCCCCGAGGACACACCCATCACATTGGCAGCAGTAGCAGCAGTGTGCATCTCAGCGCTCTAGTCTAGAACCTCTGTACTTTTGCAGACTGCTCTCAGGTGTGACGTCGACAGTTCTACGCTGGGATCTTCAAGTATCCAACAAGAAAGATCAGGGAGCGCCTATCTGCAGTGAAACTTCGCCGTATTAGCCGCTGCTGGTGCTGTCATCTACCAGGAGTCTATTAGACTGATCCCCGAGGACACGCCCATCACATTGGCAGCAGTAGCAGCAGTGTGCATCTCAGCGCTCGAAGCCCTAACCTCTGTACTTTTGCAGACTGCACTCAGGTGTGACGTCTACAGTCCTACGCTGGGATCTTCAAGTCCCCAACATGAAAGATCACGCAGCGCCTATCTGAAGTGAACCTTCGCCGTATCAACGGCTGCTGGCGCTGTCATCTACAAGGAAGTTATCAGACTGATCCCCGAGGACACACCCATCACATTGGCAGCAGTAGCAGCAGTGTTCATCTCAGCGCTCTAGGCTAGAACCTCTGTACTTTTGCAGACTGCTCTCAGGTGTGACGTCGACAGTTCTATGCTGGGATCTTCAAGTATCCAACAAGAAAGATCAGGGAGCGCCTATCTGCAGGGAAACTACGCCGTATCAGCCGCTGCTGGCGCTGTCATCTACCAGGAGTCCATTAGACTGATCCCCGAGGGCAGGCCCATCACATTGGCAGCAGTAGCAGCAGTGTGCATCTCAGCGCTCGAAGCCCTAACCTCTGTACTTTTGCAGACTGCACTCAGGTGTGACGTCTACAGTTCTACGCTTGGAACTTCAATTATCCAACAAGAAAGATCACGGAGCGCCTATCGGCAGTGAATCTTCGCCGTATGAGCCGCTGCTGGCGCTGTCATCTACCAGGAAGTTATCAGACTGATCCCCGAGGGCACACCCATCCCATTGGGAGCAGTAGCAGCAGTGTGCATCTCAGCGCTCTAAGCTAGAACCTCTGTACTTTTGCAGACTGCTCTCAGGTGTGACGCCCACAGTTCTACGCTTGGATCTTCAAGTACCCAACAAGAAAGATCACGGAGCGCCTATCTGCAGTGAATCTTCGCCGTATCAGCCGCTGCTGGCGCTGTCATCTACCAGAAGGCTATAAGACTGATTCCGAGGTCACGCCCATCACATTGGCAGCAGAAGCAGCACTGTGCATCTCAGCGCTCTAAGCCCGAACCTCTGTACTTTTGCAGACTGCACTCAGGTGTGACGTCGACAGTCCTACGCTGGGATCTTCAATTCCCCAACAAGAAAGATCAGGCAGCGCCTATCTGAAGTGAAACTTCGCCGTATCAACCGCTGCTGGCGCTGTCATCTACAAGGAAGTTATCAGACTGATCCCCGGGGACACACCCATCACAATGGCAGCAGTAGCAGCAGTGTGCATCTCAGCGCTCTAGGCTAGAACCTCTGTACTTTTGCAGACTGCTCTCAGGTGTGACGTCGACAGTTCTACGCTGGCATCTTCAAGTATCCAACAAGAAAGATCAGGGAGCGCCTATCTGCAGTGAAACTTCGCCGTATCAGCCGCTGCTGGCGCTGTCATCTACCAGGAGTCTATTAGACTGATCCCCGGTGCACGCCCATCACATTGGCAGCAGTAGCAGCAGTGTGCATCTCAGCGTTCTAAGCCCGAGCCTCTGTACTTTTGCAGACTGCACTCAGGTGTGACGTCGACAGTCCTACGCTGGGATCTTCAAGTATCCAACAAGAAAGATCAGGGAGCGCCTATCTGCAGTGAAACTTCCCCGAATCAGCCGCTGCTGGCGCTGTCGTCTACCATTAGGTTATCAGACTGATCCCCGAGGGCACACCCATCACATTGGCAACAGTAGCAGCAGTGTGCATCTCAGCGCTCTAAGCCCGAACCTCTGTACTTTTGTAGACTGCTCTCAGGTGTGACGCCGACAGTTCTACGCTTGCATCTTCAAGTACCAAACAAGAATGATCACGGAGCGCCTATCTGCAGTGAATCTTCGCCGTATCAGCCGCTGCTGGCGCTGTCATCTACCAGGAGTCTATTAGACTGATCCCCGAGGGTACGCCCATCACATTGGCAGCAGTAGCAGCAGTGCATCTCAGCGCTCGGAGCCCTAACCTCTGTACTTCTGCAGACTGCACTCAGGTGTGACGTCGACAGTTCTACGCTTGGAACTTCAAGTATCCAACAAGTAAGATCACGGAGCACCTATCTGCAGTGAAACTTTGCCGTATCAACCGCTGCTGGAGCTGTCATCTACCAGGAAATTATAAGACTGATCCCGGAGGACACACCCATCACATTGGCAGCGGTAGCAGCAGTCTGCATGTCAGCGCTCTAAGCCCGAACCTCTGTACTTTTGCAGACTGCACTCAGGTGTGACGTCGACAGTCCTACGCTGGGATCTTCAAGTATGCAACAAGAAAGATCAGGGAGCGCCTATCTGCAGTGAAACTTCGCCGTATCAGCCGATGCTGGCGCTGTCGTCTACCATTAGGTTATCAGACTGATCCCCGAGGGCACACCCATCACACTGGCAGCAGTAGCAGCAGTGTGCATCTCAGCGCTCTAAGCCCGAGCCTCTGTACTTTTGCAGACTGCACTCAGGTGTGACGTCGACAGTCCTACGCTGGGATCTTCAAGTATCCAACAAGAAAGATCAGGGAGCGCCTATCTGCAGTGAAACTTCCCCGAATCAGCCGCTGCTGGCGCGGTCGTCTACCATTAGGTTATCAGACTGATCCCCGAGGGCACACCCATCACATTGGCAACAGTAGCAGCAGTGTGCATCTCAGCGCTCTAAGCCCGAACCTCTGTACTTTTGTAGACTGCTCTCAGGTGTGACGCCGACAGTTCTACGCTTGCATCTTCAAGAACCAAACAAGAATGATCACGGAGCGCCTATCTGCAGTGAATCTTCGCCGTATCAGCCGCTGCTGGCGCTGTCATCTACCAGGAGTCTATTAGACTGATCCCCGAGGGTACGCCCATCACATTGGCAGCAGTAGCAGCAGTGCATCTCAGCGCTCGGAGCCCTAACCTCTGTACTTTTGCAGATTGCACTCAGGTGTGACGTCGACAGTTCTACGCTTGGAACTTCAAGTATCCAACAAGTAAGATCACGGAGCACCTATTTGCAGTGAAACTTCGCCGTATCAACCGCTGCTGGAGCTGTCATCTACCAGGAAATTATAAGACTGATCCCGGAGGACACACCCATCACATTGGCAGCGGTAGCAGCAGTCTGCATGTCAGCGCTCTAAGCCCGAACATCTGTACTTTTGCAGACTGCACTCAGGTGTTACGTCGACAGTCCTACGCTGGGATCTTCAAGTATGCAACAAGAAAGATGAGGGAGCGCCTATCTGCAGTGAAACTTCGCCGTATCAGCCGCTGCTGGCGCTGTCGTCTACCATTAAGTTATCAGACTGATCCCCGAGGGCACACCCATCACATTGGCAACAGTAGCAGCAGTGTGCATCTCAGCGCTCTAAGCCCGATCCTTTGTACTTTTGTAGACTGCTCTCAGGTGAGACGCCGACAGTCCTACGCTGGGATCTTCAAGTATCCAACAAGAAAGATCAGGGAGCACCTATCCGCAGTGAAACTTCGCCGTATCAACCGCTGCTGGCGCTGTCATCTACCAGGAAGTTATCAGACTGATCGCCGAGAACACACCCATCACATTGGCAGCAGTAGCAGCAGTGTGCATCTCAGCGCTCTAGGCTAGAACCTCTGTACTTTTGCAGACTGCTCTCAGGTGTGACGCCGACAGTTCTACGCTTGAATCTTCAAGTCCCCAACATGAAAGATCACGCAGCGCCTATCTGAAGTGAAACTTCGCCGTATCAACCGCTGCTGGCGCTGTCATCTACAAGGAAGTTATCAGACTGATCCCCAAGGACACACCCATCACATTGGCAGCAGTAGCAGCAGTGTTCATCTCAGCGCTCTAGGCTAGAACCTCTGTACTTTTGCAGACTGCTCTCAGGTGTGACGTCGACAGTTCTATGCTGGGATCTTCAAGTATCCAACAAGAAAGATCAGGGAGCGCCTATCTGCAGGGAAACTTCGCCGTATCAGCCGCTGCTGGCGCTGTCATCTACCAGGAGTCCATTAGACTGATCCCCGAGGGCACGCCCATCACATTGGCAGCAGTAGCAGCAGTGTGCATCTCAGCGCTCGAAGCCCTAACCTCTGTACTTTTGCAGACTGCACTCAGGTGTGACGTCTACAGTTCTACGCTTGGAACTTCAAGTATCCAACAAGAAAGATCACGGAGCGCCTATCGGCAGTGAATCTTCGCCGTATGAGCCGCTGCTGGCGCTGTCATCTACCAGGAAGTTATCAGACTGATCCCCGAGGGCACACCCATCCCATTGGGAGCAGTAGCAGCAGTGTGCATCTCAGCGCTCTAAGCTAGAACCTCTGTACTTTTGCAGACTGCTCTCAGGTGTGACGCCCACAGTTCTACGCTTGGATCTTCAAGTACCCAACAAGAAAGATCACGGAGCGCCTATCTGCAGTGAATCTTCGCCGTATCAGCCGCTGCTGGCGCTGTCATCTACCAGAAGGCTATAAGACTGATTCCGAGGTCACGCCCATCACATTGGCAGCAGAAGCAGCACTGTGCATCTCAGCGCTCTAAGCCCGAACCTCTGTACTTTTGCAGACTGCACTCAGGTGTGACGTCGACAGTCCTACGCTGGGATCTTCAAGTCCCCAACAAGAAAGATCAGGCAGCGCCTATCTGAAGTGAAACTTCGCCGTATCAACCGCTGCTGGCGCTGTCATCTACAAGGAAGTTATCAGACTGATCCCCGGGGACACACCCATCACAATGGCAGCAGTAGCAGCAGTGTGCATCTCAGCGCTCTAGGCTAGAACCTCTGTACTTTTGCAGACTGCTCTCAGGTGTGACGTCGACAGTTCTACGCTGGCATCTTCAAGTATCCAACAAGAAAGATCAGGGAGCGCCTATCTGCAGTGAAACTTCGCCGTATCAGCCGCTGCTGGCGCTGTCATCTACCAGCAGGCTATAAGACTGATCCCCAAGGGCACGCCCATCACATTGGCAGCAGTAGCAGCAGTGTGCATCTCAGCGCTTGAAGCCCTAACCTCTGTACGTTTGCAGACTGTACTCAGGTGTGACGTCGACAGTTATACGCTTGGAACTTCAAGAATCCTACAAGAAAGATCACGGAGCACATATCTGCAATGAATCTTCGCCGTATGAGCTGCTGCTGGCGCTGTCATCTACCAGAAGGCTATAAGACTGATTCCGAGGGCACGCCCATCACATTGGCAGCAGTAGCAGCAGTGTGCATCTCAGCGTTCTAAGCCCGAACCTCTGTACTTTTGCAGACTGCACTCAGGTGTGACGTCGACAGTCCCACGCTGGGATCTTCAAGTATCCAACAAGAAACATCAGGGAGCGCCTATCTGCAGTGAAACTTCCCCATATCAACCGCTGCTGGCGCTATCATCTCCGAGGAAATTGTAAGACTGATTCCGGAGGACACACCCATCACACTGGCAGCAGTAGCAGCAGTGTGCATCTCAGCGCTCTAAGCCCGAGCCTCTGTACTTTTGCAGACTGCACTCAGGTGTGACGTCGACAGTCCTACGCTGGGATCTTCAAGTATTCAACAAGAAAGATCAGGGAGCGCCTATCTGCAGTGAAACTTCCCCGAATCAGCCGCTGCTGGCGCTGTCGTCTACCATTAGGTTATCAGACTGATCCCCGAGGGCACACCCATCACATTGGCAACAGTAGCAGCAGTGTGCATCTCAGCGCTCTAAGCCCGAACCTCTGTACTTTTGTAGACTGCTCTCAGGTGTGACGCCGACAGTTCTACGCTTGCATCTTCAAGTACCAAACAAGAATGATCACGGAGCGCCTATCTGCAGTGAATCTTCGCCGTATCAGCCGCTGCTGGCGCTGTCATCTACCAGGAGTCTATTAGACTGATCCCCGAGGGTACGCCCATCACATTGGCAGCAGTAGCAGCAGTGCATCTCAGCGCTCGGAGCCCTAACCTCTGTACTTTTGCAGACTGCACTCAGGTGTGACGTCGACAGTTCTACGCTTGGAACTTCAAGTATCCAACAAGTAAGATCACGGAGCACCTATCTGCAGTGAAACTTTGCCGTATCAACCGCTGCTGGAGCTGTCATCTACCAGGAAATTATAAGACTGATCCCGGAGGACACACCCATCACATTGGCAGCGGTAGCAGCAGTCTGCATGTCAGCGCTCTAAGCCCGAACCTCTGTACTTTTGCAGACTGCACTCAGGTGTGACGTCGACAGTCCTACGCTGGGATCTTCAAGTATGCAACAAGAAAGATCAGGGAGCGCCTATCTGCAGTGAAACTTCGCCGTATCAGCCGATGCTGGCGCTGTCGTCTACCATTAAGTTATCAGACTGATCCCCGAGGGCACACCCATCACACTGGCAGCAGTAGCAGCAGTGTGCATCTCAGCGCTCTAAGCCCGAGCCTCTGTACTTTTGCAGACTGCACTCAGGTGTGACGTCGACAGTCCTACGCTGGGATCTTCAAGTATCCAACAAGAAAGATCAGGGAGCGCCTATCTGCAGTGAAACTTCCCCGAATCAGCCGCTGCTGGCGCTGTCGTCTACCATTAGGTTATCAGACTGATCCCCGAGGGCACACCCATCACATTGGCAACAGTAGCAGCAGTGTGCATCTCAGCGCTCTAAGCCCGAACCTCTGTACTTTTGTAGACTGCTCTCAGGTGTGACGCCGACAGTTCTACGCTTGCATCTTCAAGTACCAAACAAGAATGATCACGGAGCGCCTATCTGCAGTGAATTTTCGCCGTATCAGCCGCTGCTGGCGCTGTCATCTACCAGGAGTCTATTAGACTGATCCCCGAGGGTACGCCCATCACATTGGCAGCAGTAGCAGCAGTGCATCTCAGCGCTCGGAGCCCTAACCTCTGTACTTTTGCAGATTGCACTCAGGTGTGACGTCGACAGTTCTACGCTTGGAACTTCAAGTATCCAACAAGTAAGATCACGGAGCACCTATTTGCAGTGAAACTTCGCCGTATCAACCGCTGCTGGAGCTGTCATCTACCAGGAAATTATAAGACTGATCCCGGAGGACACACCCATCACATTGGCAGCGGTAGCAGCAGTCTGCATGTCAGCGCTCTAAGCCCGAACATCTGTACTTTTGCAGAGTGCACTCAGGTGTGACGTCGACAGTCCTACGCTGGGATCTTCAAGTATGCAACAAGAAAGATCAGGGAGCGCCTAACTGCAGTGAAACTTCGCCGTATCAACCGCTGCTGGCGCTGTCATCTACCAGGAAGTTATCAGACTCATCCCCGAGGACACACCCATCACATTGGCAGCAGTAGCAGCAGTGTGCATCTCAGCGCTCTAGTCTAGAACCTCTGTACTTTTGCAGAGTGCTCTCAGGTGTGACGTCGACAGTTCTACGCTGGGATCTTCAAGTATCCAACAAGAAAGATCACGGAGCGCCTATCTGCAGTGAAACTTCGCCGTATTAGCCGCTGCTGGTGCTGTCATCTACCAGGAGTCTATTAGACTGATCCCCGAGGACACGCCCATCACATTGGCAGCAGTAGCAGCAGTGTGCATCTCAGCGCTCGAAGCCCTAACCTGTGTACTTTTGCAGACTGCACTCAGGTGTGACGTCTACAGTCCTACGCTGGGATCTTCAAGTCCCCAACATGAAAGATCACGCAGCGCCTATCTGAAGTGAAACTTCGCCGTATCAACCGCTGCTGGCGCTGTCATCTACAAGGAAGTTATCAGACTGATCCCCGAGGACACACCCATCACATTGGCAGCAGTAGCAGCAGTGTTCATCTCAGCGCTCTAGGCTAGAACCTCTGTACTTTTGCAGACTGCTCTCAGGTGTGACGTCGACAGTTCTATGCTGGGATCTTCAAGTATCCAACAAGAAAGATCAGGGAGCGCCTATCTGCAGGGAAACTACGCCGTATCAGCCGCTGCTGGCGCTGTCATCTACCAGGAGTCCATTAGACTGATCCCCGAGGGCAGGCCCATCACATTGGCAGCAGTAGCAGCAGTGTGCATCTCAGCGCTCGAAGCCCTAACCTCTGTACTTTTGCAGACTGCACTCAGGTGTGACGTCTACAGTTCTACGCTTGGAACTTCAAGTATCCAACAAGAAAGATCACGGAGCGCCTATCGGCAGTGAATCTTCGCCGTATGAGCCGCTGCTGGCGCTGTCATCTACCAGGAAGTTATCAGACTGATCCCCGAGGGCACACCCATCCCATTGGGAGCAGTAGCAGCAGTGTGCATCTCAGCGCTCTAAGCTAGAACCTCTGTACTTTTGCAGACTGCTCTCAGGTGTGACGCCCACAGTTCTACGCTTGGATCTTCAAGTACCCAACAAGAAAGATCACGGAGCGCCTATCTGCAGTGAATCTTCGCCGTATCAGCCGCAGCTGGCGCTGTCATCTACCAGAAGGCTATAAGACTGATTCCGAGGTCACGCCCATCACATTGGCAGCAGAAGCAGCACTGTGCATCTCAGCGCTCTAAGCCCGAACCTCTGTACTTTTGCAGACTGCACTCAGGTGTGACGTCGACAGTCCTACGCTGGGATCTTCACGTCCCCAACAAGAAAGATCAGGCAGCGCCTATCTGAAGTGAAACTTCGCCGTATCAACCGCTGCTGGCGCTGTCATCTACAAGGAAGTTATCAGACTGATCCCCGGGGACACACCCATCACAATGGCAGCAGTAGCAGCAGTGTGCATCTCAGCGCTCTAGGCTAGAACCTCTGTACTTTTGCAGACTGCTCTCAGGTGTGACGTCGACAGTTCTACGCTGGCATCTTCAAGTATCCAACAAGAAAGATCAGGGAGCGCCTATCTGCAGTGAAACTTCGCCGTATCAGCCGCTGCTGGCGCTGTCATCTACCAGGAGTCTATTAGACTGATCCCCGGTGCACGCCCATCACATTGGCGGCAGTAGCAGCAGTGTGCATCTCAGCGTTCTAAGCCCGAGCCTCTGTACTTTTGCAGACTGCACTCAGGTGTGACGTCGACAGTCCTACGCTGGGATCTTCAAGTATCCAACAAGAAAGATCAGGGAGCGCCTATCTGCAGTGAAACTTCCCCGAATCAGCCGCTGCTGGCGCTGTCGTCTCCCATTAGGTTATCAGACTGATCCCCGAGGGCACACCCATCACATTGGCAACAGTAGCAGCAGTGTGCATCTCAGCGCTCTAAGCCCGAACCTCTGTACTTTTGTAGACTGCTCTCAGGTGTGACGCCGACAGTTCTACGCTTGCATCTTCAAGTACCAAACAAGAATGATCACGGAGCGCCTATCTGCAGTGAATCTTCGCCGTATCAGCCGCTGCTGGCGCTGTCATCTACCAGAAGGCTATAAGACTGATTCCGAGGGCACGCCCATCACATTGGCAGCAGTAGCAGCAGTGTGCATCTCAGCGTTCTAAGCCCGAACCTCTGTACTTTTGCAGACTGCACTCAGGTGTGACGTCGACAGTCCCACGCTGGGATCTTCAAGTATCCAACAAGAAACATCAGGGAGCGCCTATCTGCAGTGAAACTTCCCCATATCAACCGCTGCTGGCGCTATCATCTCCGAGGAAATTGTAAGACTGATTCCGGAGGACACACCCATCACACTGGCAGCAGTAGCAGCAGTGTGCATCTCAGCGCTCTAAGCCCGAGCCTCTGTACTTTTGCAGACTGCACTCAGGTGTGACGTCGACAGTCCTACGCTGGGATCTTCAAGTATTCAACAAGAAAGATCAGGGAGCGCCTATCTGCAGTGAAACTTCCCCGAATCAGCCGCTGCTGGCGCTGTCGTCTACCATTAGGTTATCAGACTGATCCCCGAGGGCACACCCATCACATTGGCAACAGTAGCAGCAGTGTGCATCTCAGCGCTCTAAGCCCGAACCTCTGTACTTTTGTAGACTGCTCTCAGGTGTGACGCCGACAGTTCTACGCTTGCATCTTCAAGTACCAAACAAGAATGATCACGGAGCGCCTATCTGCAGTGAATCTTCGCCGTATCAGCCGCTGCTGGCGCTGTCATCTACCAGGAGTCTATTAGACTGATCCCCGAGGGTACGCCCATCACATTGGCAGCAGTAGCAGCAGTGCATCTCAGCGCTCGGAGCCCTAACCTCTGTACTTTTGCAGACTGCACTCAGGTGTGACGTCGACAGTTCTACGCTTGGAACTTCAAGTATCCAACAAGTAAGATCACGGAGCACCTATCTGCAGTGAAACTTTGCCGTATCAACCGCTGCTGGAGCTGTCATCTACCAGGAAATTATAAGACTGATCCCGGAGGACACACCCATCACATTGGCAGCGGTAGCAGCAGTCTGCATGTCAGCGCTCTAAGCCCGAACCTCTGTACTTTTGCAGACTGCACTCAGGTGTGACGTCGACAGTCCTACGCTGGGATCTTCAAGTATGCAACAAGAAAGATCAGGGAGCGCCTATCTGCAGTGAAACTTCGCCGTATCAGCCGATGCTGGCGCTGTCGTCTACCATTAAGTTATCAGACTGATCCCCGAGGGCACACCCATCACACTGGCAGCAGTAGCAGCAGTGTGCATCTCAGCGCTCTAAGCCCGAGCCTCTGTACTTTTGCAGACTGCACTCAGGTGTGACGTCGACAGTCCTACGCTGGGATCTTCAAGTATCCAACAAGAAAGATCAGGGAGCGCCTATCTGCAGTGAAACTTCCCCGAATCAGCCGCTGCTGGCGCTGTCGTCTACCATTAGGTTATCAGACTGATCCCCGAGGGCACACCCATCACATTGGCAACAGTAGCAGCAGTGTGCATCTCAGCGCTCTAAGCCCGAACCTCTGTACTTTTGTAGACTGCTCTCAGGTGTGACGCCGACAGTTCTACGCTTGCATCTTCAAGTACCAAACAAGAATGATCACGGAGCGCCTATCTGCAGTGAATTTTCGCCGTATCAGCCGCTGCTGGCGCTGTCATCTACCAGGAGTCTATTAGACTGATCCCCGAGGGTACGCCCATCACATTGGCAGCAGTAGCAGCAGTGCATCTCAGCGCTCGGAGCCCTAACCTCTGTACTTTTGCAGATTGCACTCAGGTGTGACGTCGACAGTTCTACGCTTGGAACTTCAAGTATCCAACAAGTAAGATCACGGAGCACCTATTTGCAGTGAAACTTCGCCGTATCAACCGCTGCTGGAGCTGTCATCTACCAGGAAATTATAAGACTGATCCCGGAGGACACACCCATCACATTGGCAGCGGTAGCAGCAGTCTGCATGTCAGCGCTCTAAGCCCGAACATCTGTACTTTTGCAGAGTGCACTCAGGTGTGACGTCGACAGTCCTACGCTGGGATCTTCAAGTATGCAACAAGAAAGATCAGGGAGCGCCTAACTGCAGTGAAACTTCGCCGTATCAACCGCTGCTGGCGCTGTCATCTACCAGGAAGTTATCAGACTCATCCCCGAGGACACACCCATCACATTGGCAGCAGTAGCAGCAGTGTGCATCTCAGCGCTCTAGTCTAGAACCTCTGTACTTTTGCAGAGTGCTCTCAGGTGTGACGTCGACAGTTCTACGCTGGGATCTTCAAGTATCCAACAAGAAAGATCACGGAGCGCCTATCTGCAGTGAAACTTCGCCGTATTAGCCGCTGCTGGTGCTGTCATCTACCAGGAGTCTATTAGACTGATCCCCGAGGACACGCCCATCACATTGGCAGCAGTAGCAGCAGTGTGCATCTCAGCGCTCGAAGCCCTAACCTGTGTACTTTTGCAGACTGCACTCAGGTGTGACGTCTACAGTCCTACGCTGGGATCTTCAAGTCCCCAACATGAAAGATCACGCAGCGCCTATCTGAAGTGAAACTTCGCCGTATCAACCGCTGCTGGCGCTGTCATCTACAAGGAAGTTATCAGACTGATCCCCGAGGACACACCCATCACATTGGCAGCAGTAGCAGCAGTGTTCATCTCAGCGCTCTAGGCTAGAACCTCTGTACTTTTGCAGACTGCTCTCAGGTGTGACGTCGACAGTTCTATGCTGGGATCTTCAAGTATCCAACAAGAAAGATCAGGGAGCGCCTATCTGCAGGGAAACTACGCCGTATCAGCCGCTGCTGGCGCTGTCATCTACCAGGAGTCCATTAGACTGATCCCCGAGGGCAGGCCCATCACATTGGCAGCAGTAGCAGCAGTGTGCATCTCAGCGCTCGAAGCCCTAACCTCTGTACTTTTGCAGACTGCACTCAGGTGTGACGTCTACAGTTCTACGCTTGGAACTTCAAGTATCCAACAAGAAAGATCACGGAGCGCCTATCGGCAGTGAATCTTCGCCGTATGAGCCGCTGCTGGCGCTGTCATCTACCAGGAAGTTATCAGACTGATCCCCGAGGGCACACCCATCCCATTGGGAGCAGTAGCAGCAGTGTGCATCTCAGCGCTCTAAGCTAGAACCTCTGTACTTTTGCAGACTGCTCTCAGGTGTGACGCCCACAGTTCTACGCTTGGATCTTCAAGTACCCAACAAGAAAGATCACGGAGCGCCTATCTGCAGTGAATCTTCGCCGTATCAGCCGCAGCTGGCGCTGTCATCTACCAGAAGGCTATAAGACTGATTCCGAGGTCACGCCCATCACATTGGCAGCAGAAGCAGCACTGTGCATCTCAGCGCTCTAAGCCCGAACCTCTGTACTTTTGCAGACTGCACTCAGGTGTGACGTCGACAGTCCTACGCTGGGATCTTCACGTCCCCAACAAGAAAGATCAGGCAGCGCCTATCTGAAGTGAAACTTCGCCGTATCAACCGCTGCTGGCGCTGTCATCTACAAGGAAGTTATCAGACTGATCCCCGGGGACACACCCATCACAATGGCAGCAGTAGCAGCAGTGTGCATCTCAGCGCTCTAGGCTAGAACCTCTGTACTTTTGCAGACTGCTCTCAGGTGTGACGTCGACAGTTCTACGCTGGCATCTTCAAGTATCCAACAAGAAAGATCAGGGAGCGCCTATCTGCAGTGAAACTTCGCCGTATCAGCCGCTGCTGGCGCTGTCATCTACCAGGAGTCTATTAGACTGATCCCCGGTGCACGCCCATCACATTGGCGGCAGTAGCAGCAGTGTGCATCTCAGCGTTCTAAGCCCGAGCCTCTGTACTTTTGCAGACTGCACTCAGGTGTGACGTCGACAGTCCTACGCTGGGATCTTCAAGTATCCAACAAGAAAGATCAGGGAGCGCCTATCTGCAGTGAAACTTCCCCGAATCAGCCGCTGCTGGCGCTGTCGTCTCCCATTAGGTTATCAGACTGATCCCCGAGGGCACACCCATCACATTGGCAACAGTAGCAGCAGTGTGCATCTCAGCGCTCTAAGCCCGAACCTCTGTACTTTTGTAGACTGCTCTCAGGTGTGACGCCGACAGTTCTACGCTTGCATCTTCAAGAACCAAACAAGAATGATCACGGAGCGCCTATCTGCAGTGAATCTTCGCCGTATCAGCCGCTGCTGGCGCTGTCATCTACCAGGAGTCTATTAGACTGATCCCCGAGGGTACGCCCATCACATTGGCAGCAGTAGCAGCAGTGCATCTCAGCGCTCGGAGCCCTAACCTCTGTACTTTTGCAGATTGCACTCAGGTGTGACGTCGACAGTTCTACGCTTGGAACTTCAAGTATCCAACAAGTAAGATCACGGAGCACCTATTTGCAGTGAAACTTCGCCGTATCAACCGCTGCTGGAGCTGTCATCTACCAGGAAATTATAAGACTGATCCCGGAGGACACACCCATCACATTGGCAGCGGTAGCAGCAGTCTGCATGTCAGCGCTCTAAGCCCGAACATCTGTACTTTTGCAGACTGCACTCAGGTGTGACGTCGACAGTCCTACGCTGGGATCTTCAAGTATGCAACAAGAAAGATCAGGGAGCGCCTATCTGCAGTGAAACTTCGCCGTATCAGCCGCTGCTGGCGCTGTCGTCTACCATTAAGTTATCAGACTGATCCCCGAGGGCACACCCATCACATTGGCAACAGTAGCAGCAGTGTGCATCTCAGCGCTCTAAGCCCGATCCTTTGTACTTTTGTAGACTGCTCTCAGGTGAGACGCCGACAGTCCTACGCTGGGATCTTCAAGTATCCAACAAGAAAGATCAGGGAGCACCTATCCGCAGTGAAACTTCGCCGTATCAACCGCTGCTGGCGCTGTCATCTACCAGGAAGTTATCAGACTGATCGCCGAGAACACACCCATCACATTGGCAGCAGTAGCAGCAGTGTGCATCTCAGCGCTCTAGGCTAGAACCTCTGTACTTTTGCAGACTGCTCTCAGGTGTGACGCCGACAGTTCTACGCTTGAATCTTCAAGTCCCCAACATGAAAGATCACGCAGCGCCTATCTGAAGTGAAACTTCGCCGTATCAACCGCTGCTGGCGCTGTCATCTACAAGGAAGTTATCAGACTGATCCCCGAGGACACACCCATCACATTGGCAGCAGTAGCAGCAGTGTTCATCTCAGCGCTCTAGGCTAGAACCTCTGTACTTTTGCAGACTGCTCTCAGGTGTGACGTCGACAGTTCTATACTGGGATCTTCAAGTATCCAACAAGAAAGATCAGGGAGCGCCTATCTGCAGGGAAACTTCGCCGTATCAGCCGCTGCTGGCGCTGTCATCTACCAGGAGTCCATTAGACTGATCCCCGAGGGCACGCCCATCACATTGGCAGCAGTAGCAGCAGTGTGCATCTCAGCGCTCGAAGCCCTAACCTCTGTACTTTTGCAGACTGCACTCAGGTGTGACGTCTACAGTTCTACGCTTGGAACTTCAAGTATCCAACAAGAAAGATCACGGAGCGCCTATCGGCAGTGAATCTTCGCCGTATGAGCCGCTGCTGGCGCTGTCATCTACCAGGAAGTTATCAGACTGATCCCCGAGGGCACACCCATCCCATTGGGAGCAGTAGCAGCAGTGTGCATCTCAGCGCTCTAAGCTAGAACCTCTGTACTTTTGCAGACTGCTCTCAGGTGTGACGCCCACAGTTCTACGCTTGGATCTTCAAGTACCCAACAAGAAAGATCACGGAGCGCCTATCTGCAGTGAATCTTCGCCGTATCAGCCGCTGCTGGCGCTGCCATCTACCAGAAGGCTATAAGACTGATTCCGAGGTCACGCCCATCACATTGGCAGCAGAAGCAGCACTGTGCATCTCAGCGCTCTAAGCCCGAACCTCTGTACTTTTGCAGACTGCACTCAGGTGTGACGTCGACAGTCCTACGCTGGGATCTTCAAGTCCCCAACAAGAAAGATCAGGCAGCGCCTATCTGAAGTGAAACTTCGCCGTATCAACCGCTGCTGGCGCTGTCATCTACAAGGAAGTTATCAGACTGATCCCCGGGGACACACCCATCACAATGGCAGCAGTAGCAGCAGTGTGCATCTCAGCGCTCTAGGCTAGAACCTCTGTACTTTTGCAGACTGCTCTCAGGTGTGACGTCGACAGTTCTACGCTGGCATCTTCAAGTATCCAACAAGAAAGATCAGGGAGCGCCTATCTGCAGTGAAACTTCGCCGTATCAGCCGCTGCTGGCGCTGTCATCTACCAGGAGTCTATTAGACTGATCCCCGGTGCACGCCCATCACATTGGCAGCAGTAGCAGCAGTGTGCATCTCAGCGCTTGAAGCCCTAACCTCTGTACGTTTGCAGACTGTACTCAGGTGTGACGTCGACAGTTATACGCTTGGAACTTCAAGAATCCTACAAGAAAGATCACGGAGCACATATCTGCAATGAATCTTCGCCGTATGAGCCGCTGCTGGCGCTGTCATCTACCAGAAGGCTATAAGACTGATTCCGAGGGCACGCCCATCACATTGGCAGCAGTAGCAGCAGTGTGCATCTCAGCGTTCTAAGCCCGAACCTCTGTACTTTTGCAGACTGCACTCAGGTGTGACGTCGACAGTCCCACGCTGGGATCTTCAAGTATCCAACAAGAAACATCAGGGAGCGCCTATCTGCAGTGAAACTTCCCCATATCAACCGCTGCTGGCGCTATCATCTCCGAGGAAATTGTAAGACTGCTTCCGGAGGACACACCCATCACACTGGCAGCAGTAGCAGCAGTGTGCATCTCAGCGCTCTAAGCCCGAGCCTCTGTACTTTTGCAGACTGCACTCAGGTGTGACGTCGACAGTCCTACGCTGGGATCTTCAAGTATCCAACAAGAAAGATCAGGGAGCGCCTATCTGCAGTGAAACTTCCCCGAATCAGCCGCTGCTGGCGCTGTCGTCTACCATTAGGTTATCAGACTGATCCCCGAGGGCACACCCATCACATTGGCAACAGTTGCAGCAGTGTGCATCTCAGCGCTCTAAGCCCGAACCTCTGTACTTTTGTAGACTGCTCTCAGGTGTGACGCCGACAGTTCTACGCTTGCATCTTCAAGTACCAAACAAGAATGATCACGGAGCGCCTATCTGCAGTGAATCTTCGCCGTATCAGCCGCTGCTGGCGCCGTCATCTACCAGGAGTCTATTAGACTGATCCCCGAGGGTACGCCCATCACATTGGCAGCAGTAGCAGCAGTGCATCTCAGCGCTCGGAGCCCTAACCTCTGTACTTTTGCAGACTGCACTCAGGTGTGACGTCGACAGTTCTACGCGTGGAACTTCAAGTATCCAACAAGTAAGATCACGGAGCACCTATCTGCAGTGAAACTTTGCCGTATCAACCGCTGCTGGAGCTGTCATCTACCAGGAAATTATAAGACTGATCCCGGAGGACACACCCATCACATTGGCAGCGGTAGCAGCAGTCTGCATGTCAGCGCTCTAAGCCCGAACCTCTGTACTTTTGCAGACTGCACTCAGGTGTGACGTCGACAGTCCTACGCTGGGATCTTCAAGTATGCAACAAGAAAGATCAGGGAGCGCCTATCTGCAGTGAAACTTCGCCGTATCAGCCGATGCTGGCGCTGTCGTCTACCATTAAGTTATCAGACTGATCCCCGAGGGCACACCCATCACACTGGCAGCAGTAGCAGCAGTGTGCATCTCAGCGCTCTAAGCCCGAGCCTCTGTACTTTTGCAGACTGCACTCAGGTGTGACGTCGACAGTCCTACGCTGGGATCTTCACGTATCCAACAAGAAAGATCAGGGAGCGCCTATCTGCAGTGAAACTTCCCCGAATCAGCCGCTGCTGGCGCTGTCGTCTACCATTAGGTTATCAGACTGATCCCCGTGGGCACACCCATCACATTGGCAACAGTAGCAGCAGTGTGCATCTCAGCGCTCTAAGCCCGAACCTCTGTACTTTTGTAGACTGCTCTCAGGTGTGACGCCGACAGTTCTACGCTTGCATCTTCAAGTACCAAACAAGAATGATCACGGAGCGCCTATCTGCAGTGAATCTTCGCCGTATCAGCCGCTGCTGGCGCTGTCATCTACCAGGAGTCTATTAGACTGATCCCCGAGGGTACGCCCATCACATTGGCAGCAGTAGCAGCAGTGCATCTCAGCGCTCGGAGCCCTAACCTCTGTACTTTTGCAGACTGCACTCAGGTGTGACGTCGGCAGTTCTACGCTTGGAACTTCAAGTATCCAACAAGTAAGATCACGGAGCACCTATCTGCAGTGAAACTTTGCCGTATCAACCGCTGCTGGAGCTGTCATCTACCAGGAAATTATAAGACTGATCCCGGAGGACACACCCATCACATTGGCAGCGGTAGCAGCAGTCTGCATGTCAGCGCTCTAAGCCCGAACCTCTGTACTTTTGCAGACTGCACTCAGGTGTGACGTCGACAGTCCTACGCTGGGATCTTCAAGTATGCAACAAGAAAGATCAGGGAGCGCCTATCTGCAGTGAAACTTCGCCGTATCAGCCGATGCTGGCGCTGTCGTCTACCATTAAGTTATCAGACTGATCCCCGAGGGCACACCCATCACACTGGCAGCAGTAGCAGCAGTGTGCATCTCAGCGCTCTAAGCCCGAGCCTCTGTACTTTTGCAGACTGCACTCAGGTGTGACGTCGACAGTCCTACGCTGGGATCTTCAAGTATCCAACAAGAAAGATCAGGGAGCGCCTATCTGCAGTGAAACTTCCCCGAATCAGCCGCTGCTGGCGCTGTCGTCTACCATTAGGTTATCAGACTGATCCCCGAGGGCACACCCATCACATTGGCAACAGTAGCAGCAGTGTGCATCTCAGCGCTCTAAGCCCGAACCTCTGTACTTTTGTAGACTGCTCTCAGGTGTGACGCCGACAGTTCTACGCTTGCATCTTCAAGTACCAAACAAGAATGATCACGGAGCGCCTATCTGCAGTGAATTTTCGCCGTATCAGCCGCTGCTGGCGCTGTCATCTACCAGGAGTCTATTAGACTGATCCCCGAGGGTACGCCCATCACATTGGCAGCAGTAGCAGCAGTGCATCTCAGCGCTCGGAGCCCTAACCTCTGTACTTTTGCAGATTGCACTCAGGTGTGACGTCGACAGTTCTACGCTTGGAACTTCAAGTATCCAACAAGTAAGATCACGGAGCACCTATTTGCAGTGAAACTTCGCCGTATCAACCGCTGCTGGAGCTGTCATCTACCAGGAAATTATAAGACTGATCCCGGAGGACACACCCATCACATTGGCAGCGGTAGCAGCAGTCTGCATGTCAGCGCTCTAAGCCCGAACATCTGTACTTTTGCAGACTGCACTCAGGTGTGACGTCGACAGTCCTACGCTGGGATCTTCAAGTATGCAACAAGAAAGATCAGGGAGCGCCTAACTGCAGTGAAACTTCGCCGTATCAACCGCTGCTGGCGCTGTCATCTACCAGGAAGTTATCAGACTCATCCCCGAGGACACACCCATCACATTGGCAGCAGTAGCAGCAGTGTGCATCTCAGCGCTCTAGTCTAGAACCTCTGTACTTTTGCAGAGTGCTCTCAGGTGTGACGTCGACAGTTCTACGCTGGGATCTTCAAGTATCCAACAAGAAAGATCAGGGAGCGCCTATCTGCAGTGAAACTTCGCCGTATTAGCCGCTGCTGGTGCTGTCATCTACCAGGAGTCTATTAGACTGATCCCCGAGGACACGCCCATCACATTGGCAGCAGTAGCAGCAGTGTGCATCTCAGCGCTCGAAGCCCTAACCTGTGTACTTTTGCAGACTGCACTCAGGTGTGACGTCTACAGTCCTACGCTGGGATCTTCAAGTCCCCAACATGAAAGATCACGCAGCGCCTATCTGAAGTGAAACTTCGCCGTATCAACCGCTGCTGGCGCTGTCATCTACAAGGAAGTTATCAGACTGATCCCCGAGGACACACCCATCACATTGGCAGCAGTAGCAGCAGTGTTCATCTCAGCGCTCTAGGCTAGAACCTCTGTACTTTTGCAGACTGCTCTCAGGTGTGACGTCGACAGTTCTATGCTGGGATCTTCAAGTATCCAACAAGAAAGATCAGGGAGCGCCTATCTGCAGGGAAACTACGCCGTATCAGCCGCTGCTGGCGCTGTCATCTACCAGGAGTCCATTAGACTGATCCCCGAGGGCAGGCCCATCACATTGGCAGCAGTAGCAGCAGTGTGCATCTCAGCGCTCGAAGCCCTAACCTCTGTACTTTTGCAGACTGCACTCAGGTGTGACGTCTACAGTTCTACGCTTGGAACTTCAAGTATCCAACAAGAAAGATCACGGAGCGCCTATCGGCAGTGAATCTTCGCCGTATGAGCCGCTGCTGGCGCTGTCATCTACCAGGAAGTTATCAGACTGATCCCCGAGGGCACACCCATCCCATTGGGAGCAGTAGCAGCAGTGTGCATCTCAGCGCTCTAAGCTAGAACCTCTGTACTTTTGCAGACTGCTCTCAGGTGTGACGCCCACAGTTCTACGCTTGGATCTTCAAGTACCCAACAAGAAAGATCACGGAGCGCCTATCTGCAGTGAATCTTCGCCGTATCAGCCGCAGCTGGCGCTGTCATCTACCAGAAGGCTATAAGACTGATTCCGAGGTCACGCCCATCACATTGGCAGCAGAAGCAGCACTGTGCATCTCAGCGCTCTAAGCCCGAACCTCTGTACTTTTGCAGACTGCACTCAGGTGTGACGTCGACAGTCCTACGCTGGGATCTTCACGTCCCCAACAAGAAAGATCAGGCAGCGCCTATCTGAAGTGAAACTTCGCCGTATCAACCGCTGCTGGCGCTGTCATCTACAAGGAAGTTATCAGACTGATCCCCGGGGACACACCCATCACAATGGCAGCAGTAGCAGCAGTGTGCATCTCAGCGCTCTAGGCTAGAACCTCTGTACTTTTGCAGACTGCTCTCAGGTGTGACGTCGACAGTTCTACGCTGGCATCTTCAAGTATCCAACAAGAAAGATCAGGGAGCGCCTATCTGCAGTGAAACTTCGCCGTATCAGCCGCTGCTGGCGCTGTCATCTACCAGGAGTCTATTAGACTGATCCCCGGTGCACGCCCATCACATTGGCGGCAGTAGCAGCAGTGTGCATCTCAGCGTTCTAAGCCCGAGCCTCTGTACTTTTGCAGACTGCACTCAGGTGTGACGTCGACAGTCCTACGCTGGGATCTTCAAGTATCCAACAAGAAAGATCAGGGAGCGCCTATCTGCAGTGAAACTTCCCCGAATCAGCCGCTGCTGGCGCTGTCGTCTCCCATTAGGTTATCAGACTGATCCCCGAGGGCACACCCATCACATTGGCAACAGTAGCAGCAGTGTGCATCTCAGCGCTCTAAGCCCGAACCTCTGTACTTTTGTAGACTGCTCTCAGGTGTGACGCCGACAGTTCTACGCTTGCATCTTCAAGAACCAAACAAGAATGATCACGGAGCGCCTATCTGCAGTGAATCTTCGCCGTATCAGCCGCTGCTGGCGCTGTCATCTACCAGGAGTCTATTAGACTGATCCCCGAGGGTACGCCCATCACATTGGCAGCAGTAGCAGCAGTGCATCTCAGCGCTCGGAGCCCTAACCTCTGTACTTTTGCAGATTGCACTCAGGTGTGACGTCGACAGTTCTACGCTTGGAACTTCAAGTATCCAACAAGTAAGATCACGGAGCACCTATTTGCAGTGAAACTTCGCCGTATCAACCGCTGCTGGAGCTGTCATCTACCAGGAAATTATAAGACTGATCCCGGAGGACACACCCATCACATTGGCAGCGGTAGCAGCAGTCTGCATGTCAGCGCTCTAAGCCCGAACATCTGTACTTTTGCAGACTGCACTCAGGTGTGACGTCGACAGTCCTACGCTGGGATCTTCAAGTATGCAACAAGAAAGATCAGGGAGCGCCTATCTGCAGTGAAACTTCGCCGTATCAGCCGCTGCTGGCGCTGTCGTCTACCATTAAGTTATCAGACTGATCCCCGAGGGCACACCCATCACATTGGCAACAGTAGCAGCAGTGTGCATCTCAGCGCTCTAAGCCCGATCCTTTGTACTTTTGTAGACTGCTCTCAGGTGAGACGCCGACAGTCCTACGCTGGGATCTTCAAGTATCCAACAAGAAAGATCAGGGAGCACCTATCCGCAGTGAAACTTCGCCGTATCAACCGCTGCTGGCGCTGTCATCTACCAGGAAGTTATCAGACTGATCGCCGAGAACACACCCATCACATTGGCAGCAGTAGCAGCAGTGTGCATCTCAGCGCTCTAGGCTAGAACCTCTGTACTTTTGCAGACTGCTCTCAGGTGTGACGCCGACAGTTCTACGCTTGAATCTTCAAGTCCCCAACATGAAACATCACGCAGCGCCTATCTGAAGTGAAACTTCGCCGTATCAACCGCTGCTGGCGCTGTCATCTACAAGGAAGTTATCAGACTGATCCCCGAGGACACACCCATCACATTGGCAGCAGTAGCAGCAGTGTTCATCTCAGCGCTCTAGGCTAGAACCTCTGTACTTTTGCAGACTGCTCTCAGGTGTGACGTCGACAGTTCTATGCTGGGATCTTCAAGTATCCAACAAGAAAGATCAGGGAGCGCCTATCTGCAGGGAAACTTCGCCGTATCAGCCGCTGCTGGCGCTGTCATCTACCAGGAGTCCATTAGACTGATCCCCGAGGGCACGCCCATCACATTGGCAGCAGTAGCAGCAGTGTGCATCTCAGCGCTCGAAGCCCTAACCTCTGTACTTTTGCAGACTGCACTCAGGTGTGACGTCTACAGTTCTACGCTTGGAACTTCAAGTATCCAACAAGAAAGATCACGGAGCGCCTATCGGCAGTGAATCTTCGCCGTATGAGCCGCTGCTGGCGCTGTCATCTACCAGGAAGTTATCAGACTGATCCCCGAGGGCACACCCATCCCATTGGGAGCAGTAGCAGCAGTGTGCATCTCAGCGCTCTAAGCTAGAACCTCTGTACTTTTGCAGACTGCTCTCAGGTGTGACGCCCACAGTTCTACGCTTGGATCTTCAAGTACCCAACAAGAAAGATCACGGAGCGCCTATCTGCAGTGAATCTTCGCCGTATCAGCCGCTGCTGGCGCTGTCATCTACCAGAAGGCTATAAGACTGATTCCGAGGTCACGCCCATCACATTGGCAGCAGAAGCAGCACTGTGCATCTCAGCGCTCTAAGCCCGAACCTCTGTACTTTTGCAGACTGCACTCAGGTGTGACGTCGACAGTCCTACGCTGGGATCTTCAAGTCCCCAACAAGAAAGATCAGGCAGCGCCTATCTGAAGTGAAACTTCGCCGTATCAACCGCTGCTGGCGCTGTCATCTACAAGGAAGTTATCAGACTGATCCCCGGGGACACACCCATCACAATGGCAGCAGTAGCAGCAGTGTGCATCTCAGCGCTCTAGGCTAGAACCTCTGTACTTTTGCAGACTGCTCTCAGGTGTGACGTCGACAGTTCTACGCTGGCATCTTCAAGTATCCAACAAGAAAGATCAGGGAGCGCCTATCTGCAGTGAAACTTCGCCGTATCAGCCGCTGCTGGCGCTGTCATCTACCAGGAGTCTATTAGACTGATCCCCGGTGCACGCCCATCACATTGGCAGCAGTAGCAGCAGTGTGCATCTCAGCGCTTGAAGCCCTAACCTCTGTACGTTTGCAGACTGTACTCAGGTGTGACGTCGACAGTTATACGCTTGGAACTTCAAGAATCCTACAAGAAAGATCACGGAGCACATATCTGCAATGAATCTTCGCCGTATGAGCCGCTGCTGGCGCTGTCATCTACCAGAAGGCTATAAGACTGATTCCGAGGGCACGCCCATCACATTGGCAGCAGTAGCAGCAGTGTGCATCTCAGCGTTCTAAGCCCGAACCTCTGTACTTTTGCAGACTGCACTCAGGTGTGACGTCGACAGTCCCACGCTGGGATCTTCAAGTATCCAACAAGAAACATCAGGGAGCGCCTATCTGCAGTGAAACTTCCCCATATCAACCGCTGCTGGCGCTATCATCTCCGAGGAAATTGTAAGACTGATTCCGGAGGACACACCCATCACACTGGCAGCAGTAGCAGCAGTGTGCATCTCAGCGCTCTAAGCCCGAGCCTCTGTACTTTTGCAGACTGCACTCAGGTGTGACGTCGACAGTCCTACGCTGGGATCTTCAAGTATCCAACAAGAAAGATCAGGGAGCGCCTATCTGCAGTGAAACTTCCCCGAATCAGCCGCTGCTGGCGCTGTCGTCTACCAGGAGTCTATCAGACTGATCCCCGAGGGCACACCCATCACATTGGCAACAGTAGCAGCAGTGTGCATCTCAGCGCTCTAAGCCCGAACCTCTGTACTTTTGTAGACTGCTCTCAGGTGTGACGCCGACAGTTCTACGCTTGCATCTTCAAGAACCAAACAAGAATGATCACGGAGCGCCTATCTGCAGTGAATCTTCGCCGTATCAGCCGCTGCTGGCGCTGTCATCTACCAGGAGTCTATTAGACTGATCCCCGAGGGTACGCCCATCACATTGGCAGCAGTAGCAGCAGTGCATCTCAGCGCTCGGAGCCCTAACCTCTGTACTTTTGCAGATTGCACTCAGGTGTGACGTCGACAGTTCTACGCTTGGAACTTCAAGTATCCAACAAGTAAGATCACGGAGCACCTATTTGCAGTGAAACTTCGCCGTATCAACCGCTGCTGGAGCTGTCATCTACCAGGAAATTATAAGACTGATCCCGGAGGACACACCCATCACATTGGCAGCGGTAGCAGCAGTCTGCATGTCAGCGCTCTAAGCCCGAACATCTGTACTTTTGCAGACTGCACTCAGGTGTGACGTCGACAGTCCTACGCTGGGATCTTCAAGTATGCAACAAGAAAGATCAGGGAGCGCCTATCTGCAGTGAAACTTCGCCGTATCAGCCGCTGCTGGCGCTGTCGTCTACCATTAAGTTATCAGACTGATCCCCGAGGGCACACCCATCACATTGGCAACAGTAGCAGCAGTGTGCATCTCAGCGCTCTAAGCCCGATCCTTTGTACTTTTGTAGACTGCTCTCAGGTGAGACGCCGACAGTCCTACGCTGGGATCTTCAAGTATCCAACAAGAAAGATCAGGGAGCACCTATCCGCAGTGAAACTTCGCCGTATCAACCGCTGCTGGCGCTGTCATCTACCAGGAAGTTATCAGACTGATCGCCGAGAACACACCCATCACATTGGCAGCAGTAGCAGCAGTGTGCATCTCAGCGCTCTAGGCTAGAACCTCTGTACTTTTGCAGACTGCTCTCAGGTGTGACGCCGACAGTTCTACGCTTGAATCTTCAAGTCCCCAACATGAAACATCACGCAGCGCCTATCTGAAGTGAAACTTCGCCGTATCAACCGCTGCTGGCGCTGTCATCTACAAGGAAGTTATCAGACTGATCCCCGAGGACACACCCATCACATTGGCAGCAGTAGCAGCAGTGTTCATCTCAGCGCTCTAGGCTAGAACCTCTGTACTTTTGCAGACTGCTCTCAGGTGTGACGTCGACAGTTCTATGCTGGGATCTTCAAGTATCCAACAAGAAAGATCAGGGAGCGCCTATCTGCAGGGAAACTTCGCCGTATCAGCCGCTGCTGGCGCTGTCATCTACCAGGAGTCCATTAGACTGATCCCCGAGGGCACGCCCATCACATTGGCAGCAGTAGCAGCAGTGTGCATCTCAGCGCTCGAAGCCCTAACCTCTGTACTTTTGCAGACTGCACTCAGGTGTGACGTCTACAGTTCTACGCTTGGAACTTCAAGTATCCAACAAGAAAGATCACGGAGCGCCTATCGGCAGTGAATCTTCGCCGTATGAGCCGCTGCTGGCGCTGTCATCTACCAGGAAGTTATCAGACTGATCCCCGAGGGCACACCCATCCCATTGGGAGCAGTAGCAGCAGTGTGCATCTCAGCGCTCTAAGCTAGAACCTCTGTACTTTTGCAGACTGCTCTCAGGTGTGACGCCCACAGTTCTACGCTTGGATCTTCAAGTACCCAACAAGAAAGATCACGGAGCGCCTATCTGCAGTGAATCTTCGCCGTATCAGCCGCTGCTGGCGCTGTCATCTACCAGAAGGCTATAAGACTGATTCCGAGGTCACGCCCATCACATTGGCAGCAGAAGCAGCACTGTGCATCTCAGCGCTCTAAGCCCGAACCTCTGTACTTTTGCAGACTGCACTCAGGTGTGACGTCGACAGTCCTACGCTGGGATCTTCAAGTCCCCAACAAGAAAGATCAGGCAGCGCCTATCTGAAGTGAAACTTCGCCGTATCAACCGCTGCTGGCGCTGTCATCTACAAGGAAGTTATCAGACTGATCCCCGGGGACACACCCATCACAATGGCAGCAGTAGCAGCAGTGTGCATCTCAGCGCTCTAGGCTAGAACCTCTGTACTTTTGCAGACTGCTCTCAGGTGTGACGTCGACAGTTCTACGCTGGCATCTTCAAGTATCCAACAAGAAAGATCAGGGAGCGCCTATCTGCAGTGAAACTTCGCCGTATCAGCCGCTGCTGGCGCTGTCATCTACCAGGAGTCTATTAGACTGATCCCCGGTGCACGCCCATCACATTGGCAGCAGTAGCAGCAGTGTGCATCTCAGCGCTTGAAGCCCTAACCTCTGTACGTTTGCAGACTGTACTCAGGTGTGACGTCGACAGTTATACGCTTGGAACTTCAAGAATCCTACAAGAAAGATCACGGAGCACATATCTGCAATGAATCTTCGCCGTATGAGCCGCTGCTGGCGCTGTCATCTACCAGAAGGCTATAAGACTGATTCCGAGGGCACGCCCATCACATTGGCAGCAGTAGCAGCAGTGTGCATCTCAGCGTTCTAAGCCCGAACCTCTGTACTTTTGCAGACTGCACTCAGGTGTGACGTCGACAGTCCCACGCTGGGATCTTCAAGTATCCAACAAGAAACATCAGGGAGCGCCTATCTGCAGTGAAACTTCCCCATATCAACCGCTGCTGGCGCTATCATCTCCGAGGAAATTGTAAGACTGATTCCGGAGGACACACCCATCACACTGGCAGCAGTAGCAGCAGTGTGCATCTCAGCGCTCTAAGCCCGAGCCTCTGTACTTTTGCAGACTGCACTCAGGTGTGACGTCGACAGTCCTACGCTGGGATCTTCAAGTATCCAACAAGAAAGATCAGGGAGCGCCTATCTGCAGTGAAACTTCCCCGAATCAGCCGCTGCTGGCGCTGTCGTCTACCATTAGGTTATCAGACTGATCCCCGAGGGCACACCCATCACATTGGCAACAGTTGCAGCAGTGTGCATCTCAGCGCTCTAAGCCCGAACCTCTGTACTTTTGTAGACTGCTCTCAGGTGTGACGCCGACAGTTCTACGCTTGCATCTTCAAGTACCAAACAAGAATGATCACGGAGCGCCTATCTGCAGTGAATCTTCGCCGTATCAGCCGCTGCTGGCGCTGTCATCTACCAGGAGTCTATTAGACTGATCCCCGAGGGTACGCCCATCACATTGGCAGCAGTAGCAGCAGTGCATCTCAGCGCTCGGAGCCCTAACCTCTGTACTTTTGCAGACTGCACTCAGGTGTGACGTCGACAGTTCTACGCGTGGAACTTCAAGTATCCAACAAGTAAGATCACGGAGCACCTATCTGCAGTGAAACTTTGCCGTATCAACCGCTGCTGGAGCTGTCATCTACCAGGAAATTATAAGACTGATCCCGGAGGACACACCCATCACATTGGCAGCGGTAGCAGCAGTCTGCATGTCAGCGCTCTAAGCCCGAACCTCTGTACTTTTGCAGACTGCACTCAGGTGTGACGTCGACAGTCCTACGCTGGGATCTTCAAGTATGCAACAAGAAAGATCAGGGAGCGCCTATCTGCAGTGAAACTTCGCCGTATCAGCCGATGCTGGCGCTGTCGTCTACCATTAAGTTATCAGACTGATCCCCGAGGGCACACCCATCACACTGGCAGCAGTAGCAGCAGTGTGCATCTCAGCGCTCTAAGCCCGAGCCTCTGTACTTTTGCAGACTGCACTCAGGTGTGACGTCGACAGTCCTACGCTGGGATCTTCACGTATCCAACAAGAAAGATCAGGGAGCGCCTATCTGCAGTGAAACTTCCCCGAATCAGCCGCTGCTGGCGCTGTCGTCTACCATTAGGTTATCAGACTGATCCCCGAGGGCACACCCATCACATTGGCAACAGTAGCAGCAGTGTGCATCTCAGCGCTCTAAGCCCGAACCTCTGTACTTTTGTAGACTGCTCTCAGGTGTGACGCCGACAGTTCTACGCTTGCATCTTCAAGTACCAAACAAGAATGATCACGGAGCGCCTATCTGCAGTGAATCTTCGCCGTATCAGCCGCTGCTGGCGCTGTCATCTACCAGGAGTCTATTAGACTGATCCCCGAGGGTACGCCCATCACATTGGCAGCAGTAGCAGCAGTGCATCTCAGCGCTCGGAGCCCTAACCTCTGTACTTTTGCAGACTGCACTCAGGTGTGACGTCGGCAGTTCTACGCTTGGAACTTCAAGTATCCAACAAGTAAGATCACGGAGCACCTATCTGCAGTGAAACTTTGCCGTATCAACCGCTGCTGGAGCTGTCATCTACCAGGAAATTATAAGACTGATCCCGGAGGACACACCCATCACATTGGCAGCGGTAGCAGCAGTCTGCATGTCAGCGCTCTAAGCCCGAACCTCTGTACTTTTGCAGACTGCACTCAGGTGTGACGTCGACAGTCCTACGCTGGGATCTTCAAGTATGCAACAAGAAAGATCAGGGAGCGCCTATCTGCAGTGAAACTTCGCCGTATCAGCCGATGCTGGCGCTGTCGTCTACCATTAGGTTATCAGACTGATCCCCGAGGGCACACCCATCACACTGGCAGCAGTAGCAGCAGTGTGCATCTCAGCGCTCTAAGCCCGAGCCTCTGTACTTTTGCAGACTGCACTCAGGTGTGACGTCGACAGTCCTACGCTGGGATCTTCAAGTATCCAACAAGAAAGATCAGGGAGCGCCTATCTGCAGTGAAACTTCCCCGAATCAGCCGCTGCTGGCGCTGTCGTCTACCATTAGGTTATCAGACTGATCCCCGAGGGCACACCCATCACATTGGCAACAGTAGCAGCAGTGTGCATCTCAGCGCTCTAAGCCCGAACCTCTGTACTTTTGTAGACTGCTCTCAGGTGTGACGCCGACAGTTCTACGCTTGCATCTTCAAGTACCAAACAAGAATGATCACGGAGCGCCTATCTGCAGTGAATTTTCGCCGTATCAGCCGCTGCTGGCGCTGTCATCTACCAGGAGTCTATTAGACTGATCCCCGAGGGTACGCCCATCACATTGGCAGCAGTAGCAGCAGTGCATCTCAGCGCTCGGAGCCCTAACCTCTGTACTTTTGCAGATTGCACTCAGGTGTGACGTCGACAGTTCTACGCTTGGAACTTCAAGTATCCAACAAGTAAGATCACGGAGCACCTATTTGCAGTGAAACTTCGCCGTATCAACCGCTGCTGGAGCTGTCATCTACCAGGAAATTATAAGACTGATCCCGGAGGACACACCCATCACATTGGCAGCGGTAGCAGCAGTCTGCATGTCAGCGCTCTAAGCCCGAACATCTGTACTTTTGCAGACTGCACTCAGGTGTGACGTCGACAGTCCTACGCTGGGATCTTCAAGTATGCAACAAGAAAGATCAGGGAGCGCCTAACTGCAGTGAAACTTCGCCGTATCAACCGCTGCTGGCGCTGTCATCTACCAGGAAGTTATCAGACTCATCCCCGAGGACACACCCATCACATTGGCAGCAGTAGCAGCAGTGTGCATCTCAGCGCTCTAGTCTAGAACCTCTGTACTTTTGCAGAGTGCTCTCAGGTGTGACGTCGACAGTTCTACGCTGGGATCTTCAAGTATCCAACAAGAAAGATCAGGGAGCGCCTATCTGCAGTGAAACTTCGCCGTATTAGCCGCTGCTGGTGCTGTCATCTACCAGGAGTCTATTAGACTGATCCCCGAGGACACGCCCATCACATTGGCAGCAGTAGCAGCAGTGTGCATCTCAGCGCTCGAAGCCCTAACCTGTGTACTTTTGCAGACTGCACTCAGGTGTGACGTCTACAGTCCTACGCTGGGATCTTCAAGTCCCCAACATGAAAGATCACGCAGCGCCTATCTGAAGTGAAACTTCGCCGTATCAACCGCTGCTGGCGCTGTCATCTACAAGGAAGTTATCAGACTGATCCCCGAGGACACACCCATCACATTGGCAGCAGTAGCAGCAGTGTTCATCTCAGCGCTCTAGGCTAGAACCTCTGTACTTTTGCAGACTGCTCTCAGGTGTGACGTCGACAGTTCTATGCTGGGATCTTCAAGTATCCAACAAGAAAGATCAGGGAGCGCCTATCTGCAGGGAAACTACGCCGTATCAGCCGCTGCTGGCGCTGTCATCTACCAGGAGTCCATTAGACTGATCCCCGAGGGCAGGCCCATCACATTGGCAGCAGTAGCAGCAGTGTGCATCTCAGCGCTCGAAGCCCTAACCTCTGTACTTTTGCAGACTGCACTCAGGTGTGACGTCTACAGTTCTACGCTTGGAACTTCAAGTATCCAACAAGAAAGATCACGGAGCGCCTATCGGCAGTGAATCTTCGCCGTATGAGCCGCTGCTGGCGCTGTCATCTACCAGGAAGTTATCAGACTGATCCCCGAGGGCACACCCATCCCATTGGGAGCAGTAGCAGCAGTGTGCATCTCAGCGCTCTAAGCTAGAACCTCTGTACTTTTGCAGACTGCTCTCAGGTGTGACGCCCACAGTTCTACGCTTGGATCTTCAAGTACCCAACAAGAAAGATCACGGAGCGCCTATCTGCAGTGAATCTTCGCCGTATCAGCCGCAGCTGGCGCTGTCATCTACCAGAAGGCTATAAGACTGATTCCGAGGTCACGCCCATCACATTGGCAGCAGAAGCAGCACTGTGCATCTCAGCGCTCTAAGCCCGAACCTCTGTACTTTTGCAGACTGCACTCAGGTGTGACGTCGACAGTCCTACGCTGGGATCTTCAAGTCCCCAACAAGAAAGATCAGGCAGCGCCTATCTGAAGTGAAACTTCGCCGTATCAACCGCTGCTGGCGCTGTCATCTACAAGGAAGTTATCAGACTGATCCCCGGGGACACACCCATCACAATGGCAGGAGTAGCAGCAGTGTGCATCTCAGCGCTCTAGGCTAGAACCTCTGTACTTTTGCAGACTGCTCTCAGGTGTGACGTCGACAGTTCTACGCTGGCATCTTCAAGTATCCAACAAGAAAGATCAGGGAGCGCCTATCTGCAGTGAAACTTCGCCGTATCAGCCGCTGCTGGCGCTGTCATCTACCAGGAGTCTATTAGACTGATCCCCGGTGCACGCCCATCACATTGGCAGCAGTAGCAGCAGTGTGCATCTCAGCGTTCTAAGCCCGAGCCTCTGTACTTTTGCAGACTGCACTCAGGTGTGACGTCGACAGTCCTACGCTGGGATCTTCAAGTATCCAACAAGAAAGATCAGGGAGCGCCTATCTGCAGTGAAACTTCCCCGAATCAGCCGCTGCTGGCGCTGTCGTCTACCATTAGGTTATCAGACTGATCCCCGAGGGCACACCCATCACATTGGCAACAGTAGCAGCAGTGTGCATCTCAGCGCTCGGAGCCCTAACCTCTGTACTTCTGCAGACTGCACTCAGGTGTGACGTTGACAGTTCTACGCTTGGAACTTCAAGTATCCAACAAGTAAGATCACGGAGCACCTATCTGCAGTGAAACTTTGCCGTATCAACCGCTGCTGGAGCTGTCATCTACCAGGAAATTATAAGACTGATCCCGGAGGACACACCCATCACATTGGCAGCGGTAGCAGCAGTCTGCATGTCAGCGCTCTAAGCCCGAACCTCTGTACTTTTGCAGACTGCACTCAGGTGTGACGTCGACAGTCCTACGCTGGGATCTTCAAGTATGCAACAAGAAAGATCAGGGAGCGCCTATCTGCAGTGAAACTTCGCCGTATCAGCCGATGCTGGCGCTGTCGTCTACCATTAAGTTATCAGACTGATCCCCGAGGGCACACCCATCACACTGGCAGCAGTAGCAGCAGTGTGCATCTCAGCGCTCTAAGCCCGAGCCTCTGTACTTTTGCAGACTGCACTCAGGTGTGACGTCGACAGTCCTACGCTGGGATCTTCAAGTATCCAACAAGAAAGATCAGGGAGCGCCTATCTGCAGTGAAACTTCCCCGAATCAGCCGCTGCTGGCGCTGTCGTCTACCATTAGGTTATCAGACTGATCCCCGAGGGCACACCCATCACATTGGCAACAGTAGCAGCAGTGTGCATCTCAGCGCTCTAAGCCCGAACCTCTGTACTTTTGTAGACTGCTCTCAGGTGTGACGCCGACAGTTCTACGCTTGCATCTTCAAGAACCAAACAAGAATGATCACGGAGCGCCTATCTGCAGTGAATCTTCGCCGTATCAGCCGCTGCTGGCGCTGTCATCTACCAGGAGTCTATTAGACTGATCCCCGAGGGTACGCCCATCACATTGGCAGCAGTAGCAGCAGTGCATCTCAGCGCTCGGAGCCCTAACCTCTGTACTTTTGCAGATTGCACTCAGGTGTGACGTCGACAGTTCTACGCTTGGAACTTCAAGTATCCAACAAGTAAGATCACGGAGCACCTATTTGCAGTGAAACTTCGCCGTATCAACCGTTGCTGGAGCTGTCATCTACCAGGAAATTATAAGACTGATCCCGGAGGACACACCCATCACATTGGCAGCGGTAGCAGCAGTCTGCATGTCAGCGCTCTAAGCCCGAACATCTGTACTTTTGCAGACTGCACTCAGGTGTGACGTCGACAGTCCTACGCTGGGATCTTCAAGTATGCAACAAGAAAGATCAGGGAGCGCCTATCTGCAGTGAAACTTCGCCGTATCAGCCGCTGCTGGCGCTGTCGTCTACCATTAAGTTATCAGACTGATCCCCGAGGGCACACCCATCACATTGGCAACAGTAGCAGCAGTGTGCATCTCGGCGCTCTAAGCCCGATCCTTTGTACTTTTGTAGACTGCTCTCAGGTGAGACGCCGACAGTCCTACGCTGGGATCTTCAAGTATCCAACAAGAAAGATCAGGGAGCACCTATCCGCAGTGAAACTTCGCCGTATCAACCGCTGCTGGCGCTGTCATCTACCAGGAAGTTATCAGACTGATCGCCGAGAACACACCCATCACATTGGCAGCAGTAGCAGCAGTGTGCATCTCAGCGCTCTAGGCTAGAACCTCTGTACTTTTGCAGACTGCTCTCAGGTGTGACGCCGACAGTTCTACGCTTGAATCTTCAAGTCCCCAACATGAAAGATCACGCAGCGCCTATCTGAAGTGAAACTTCGCCGTATCAACCGCTGCTGGCGCTGTCATCTACAAGGAAGTTATCAGACTGATCCCCGAGGACACACCCATCACATTGGCAGCAGTAGCAGCAGTGTTCATCTCAGCGCTCTAGGCTAGAACCTCTGTACTTTTGCAGACTGCTCTCAGGTGTGACGTCGACAGTTCTATGCTGGGATCTTCAAGTATCCAACAAGAAAGATCAGGGAGCGCCTATCTGCAGGGAAACTTCGCCGTATCAGCCGCTGCTGGCGCTGTCATCTACCAGGAGTCCATTAGACTGATCCCCGAGGGCACGCCCATCACATTGGCAGCAGTAGCAGCAGTGTGCATCTCAGCGCTCGAAGCCCTAACCTCTGTACTTTTGCAGACTGCACTCAGGTGTGACGTCTACAGTTCTACGCTTGGAACTTCAAGTATCCAACAAGAAAGATCACGGAGCGCCTATCGGCAGTGAATCTTCGCCGTATGAGCCGCTGCTGGCGCTGTCATCTACCAGGAAGTTATCAGACTGATCCCCGAGGGCACACCCATCCCATTGGGAGCAGTAGCAGCAGTGTGCATCTCAGCGCTCTAAGCTAGAACCTCTGTACTTTTGCAGACTGCTCTCAGGTGTGACGCCCACAGTTCTACGCTTGGATCTTCAAGTACCCAACAAGAAAGATCACGGAGCGCCTATCTGCAGTGAATCTTCGCCGTATCAGCCGCTGCTGGCGCTGTCATCTACCAGAAGGCTATAAGACTGATTCCGAGGTCACGCCCATCACATTGGCAGCAGAAGCAGCACTGTGCATCTCAGCGCTCTAAGCCCGAACCTCTGTACTTTTGCAGACTGCACTCAGGTGTGACGTCGACAGTCCTACGCTGGGATCTTCAAGTCCCCAACAAGAAAGATCAGGCAGCGCCTATCTGAAGTGAAACTTCGCCGTATCAACCGCTGCTGGCGCTGTCATCTACAAGGAAGTTATCAGACTGATCCCCGGGGACACACCCATCACAATGGCAGCAGTAGCAGCAGTGTGCATCTCAGCGCTCTAGGCTAGAACCTCTGTACTTTTGCAGACTGCTCTCAGGTGTGACGTCGACAGTTCTACGCTGGCATCTTCAAGTATCCAACAAGAAAGATCAGGGAGCGCCTATCTGCAGTGAAACTTCGCCGTATCAGCCGCTGCTGGCGCTGTCATCTACCAGGAGTCTATTAGACTGATCCCCGGTGCACGCCCATCACATTGGCAGCAGTAGCAGCAGTGTGCATCTCAGCGCTTGAAGCCCTAACCTCTGTACGTTTGCAGACTGTACTCAGGTGTGACGTCGACAGTTATACGCTTGGAACTTCAAGAATCCTACAAGAAAGATCACGGAGCACATATCTGCAATGAATCTTCGCCGTATGAGCCGCTGCTGGCGCTGTCATCTACCAGAAGGCTATAAGACTGATTCCGAGGGCACGCCCATCACATTGGCAGCAGTAGCAGCAGTGTGCATCTCAGCGTTCTAAGCCCGAACCTCTGTACTTTTGCAGACTGCACTCAGGTGTGACGTCGACAGTCCCACGCTGGGATCTTCAAGTATCCAACAAGAAACATCAGGGAGCGCCTATCTGCAGTGAAACTTCCCCATATCAACCGCTGCTGGCGCTATCATCTCCGAGGAAATTGTAAGACTGATTCCGGAGGACACACCCATCACACTGGCAGCAGTAGCAGCAGTGTGCATCTCAGCGCTCTAAGCCCGAGCCTCTGTACTTTTGCAGACTGCACTCAGGTGTGACGTCGACAGTCCTACGCTGGGATCTTCAAGTATCCAACAAGAAAGATCAGGGAGCGCCTATCTGCAGTGAAACTTCCCCGAATCAGCCGCTGCTGGCGCTGTCGTCTACCATTAGGTTATCAGACTGATCCCCGAGGGCACACCCATCACATTGGCAACAGTAGCAGCAGTGTGCATCTCAGCGCTCTAAGCCCGAACCTCTGTACTTTTGTAGACTGCTCTCAGGTGTGACGCCGACAGTTCTACGCTTGCATCTTCAAGTACCAAACAAGAATGATCACGGAGCGCCTATCTGCAGTGAATCTTCGCCGTATCAGCCGCTGCTGGCGCTGTCATCTACCAGGAGTCTATTAGACTGATCCCCGAGGGTACGCCCATCACATTGGCAGCAGTAGCAGCAGTGCATCTCAGCGCTCGGAGCCCTCTCTGTACTTTTGCAGACTGCACTCAGGTGTGACGTCGACAGTTCTACGCGTGGAACTTCAAGTATCCAACAAGTAAGATCACGGAGCACCTATCTGCAGTGAAACTTTGCCGTATCAACCGCTGCTGGAGCTGTCATCTACCAGGAAATTATAAGACTGATCCCGGAGGACACACCCATCACATTGGCACCGGTAGCAGCAGTCTGCATGTCAGCGCTCTAAGCCCGAACCTCTGTACTTTTGCAGACTGCACTCAGGTGTGACGTCGACAGTCCTACGCTGGGATCTTCAAGTATGCAACAAGAAAGATCAGGGAGCGCCTATCTGCAGTGAAACTTCGCCGTATCAGCCGATGCTGGCGCTGTCGTCTACCATTAAGTTATCAGACTGATCCCCGAGGGCACACCCATCACACTGGCAGCAGTAGCAGCAGTGTGCATCTCCGCGCTCTAAGCCCGAGCCTCTGTACTTTTGCAGACTGCACTCAGGTGTGACGTCGACAGTCCTACGCTGGGATCTTCAAGTATCCAACAAGAAAGATCAGGGAGCGCCTATCTGCAGTGAAACTTCCCCGAATCAGCCGCTGCTGGCGCTGTCGTCTACCATTAGGTTATCAGACTGATCCCCGAGGGCACACCCATCACATTGGCAACAGTAGCAGCAGTGTGCATCTCAGCGCTCTAAGCCCGAACCTCTGTACTTTTGTAGACTGCTCTCAGGTGTGACGCCGACAGTTCTACGCTTGCATCTTCAAGTATCAAACAAGAATGATCACGGAGCGCCTATCTGCAGTGAATCTTCGCCGTATCAGCCGCTGCTGGCGCTGTCATCTACCAGGAGTCTATTAGACTGATCCCCGAGGGTACGCCCATCACATTGGCAGCAGTAGCAGCAGTGCATCTCAGCGCTCGGAGCCCTAACCTCTGTACTTTTGCAGATTGCACTCAGGTGTGACGTCGACAGTTCTACGCTTGGAACTTCAAGTATCCAACAAGTAAGATCACGGAGCACCTATTTGCAGTGAAACTTCGCCGTATCAACCGCTGCTGGAGCTGTCATCTACCAGGAAATTATAAGACTGATCCCGGAGGACACACCCATCACATTGGCAGCGGTAGCAGCAGTCTGCATGTCAGCGCTCTAAGCCCGAACATCTGTACTTTTGCAGACTGCACTCAGGTGTGACGTCGACAGTCCTACGCTGGGATCTTCAAGTATGCAACAAGAAAGATCAGGGAGCGCCTAACTGCAGTGAAACTTCGCCGTATCAGCCGCTGCTGGCGCTGTCGTCTACCATTAAGTTATCAGACTGATCCCCGAGGGCACACCCAGCACATTGGCAACAGTAGCAGCAGTGTGCATCTCAGCGCTCTAAGCCCGATCCTTTGTACTTTTGTAGACTCCTCTAAGGTGAGACGCCGACAGTCCTACGCTGGGATCTTCAAGTATCCAACAAGAAAGATCAGGGAGCACCTATCCGCAGTGAAACTTCGCCGTATCAACCGCTGCTGGCGCTGTCATCTACCAGGAAGTTATCAGACTGATCGCCGAGGACACACCCATCACATTGGCAGCAGTAGCAGCAGTGTGCATCTCAGCGCTCTAGACTAGAACCTCTGTACTTTTGCAGACTGCTCTCAGGTGTGACGCCGACAGTTCTACGCTTGAATCTTCAAGTACCCAACAAGAATGATCACGGAGCGCCTATCTGCAGTGAATCTTCGCCGTATCGGCCGCTGCTGGCGCTGTCATCTACCAGGAGTCTATCAGACTGATCCCCGAGGGCACGCCCATCACATTGGCTGCAGAGTGCATCTCAGCGCTCTAAGCCCGAACCTGTGTACTTTTGCAGACTGCGCTCAGGTGTGACGTCGGCAGTTCTACGCTGGGATCTTCAAGTATCCAACAAGAAAGATCACGGAGCGCCTATCTGCAGTGAATCTTCGCCGTATCAGCCGCTGCTGGCGCTGTCATCTACCAGGAGTCTATCAGACTGGTCCCCGAGGGCACGCCCATCACATTGGCAGCAGTAGCAGCAGTGTGCATCTCAGCGATTGAAGCCCTAACCTCTGTACTTTTGCAGACTGCACTCAGGTGTGACGTCTACAGTTTTACGCTTGGAACTTCAAGTATCCAACAAGAAAGATCACGGAGCACCTATCTGCAGTGAAACTTCGCCGTATGAGCCGCTGCTGGCGCTGTCATCTACCAGAAGGCTATAAGACTGATTCCGAGGTCACGCCCATCACATTGGCAGCAGAAGCAGCAGTGTGCATCTCAGCGCTCTAAGCCCGAACCTCTGTACTTTTGCAGACTGCACTCAGGTGTGACGTCGACAGTCCTACGCTGGGATCATCAAGTCCCCAACAAGAAAGATCAGGCAGCGCCTATCTGAAGTGAAACTTCGCCGTATCAGACGCTGCTGGCGCTGTTATCTACCTGGAAGTTATCAGACTGATCCCCGAGGACACACCCATCGTATTGGCAGCAGTAGCAGCAGTGTGCATCTCAGTGCTCTAAGCCCAAACGTCTGTACTTTTGCAGACTGCTCTCAGGTGTGACGTCGGCAGTTCTACGCTGGGATCTTCAAGTATCCAACAAGAAAGATCAGGGAGCGCCTATCTGCAGTGAAACTTCGCCGTATTTGCCGCTGCTGGCGCTGTCATCTACCAGGAGTCTATTAGACTGATCCCCGAGGACACGCCCATCACATTGGCAACAGTAGCAGCAGTGTGCATCTCAGCGCTCGAAGCCCTAACCTCTGTACTTTTGCAGACTGCACTCAGGTGTGACGTCTACAGTCCTACGCTGGGATCTTCAAGTCCCCAACATGAAAGATCAGGCAGCGCCTATCTGAAGTGAAACTTCGCCGTATCAACCGCTGCTGGCGCTGTCATCTACAAGGAAGGTATCAGACTGATCCCAGAGGACACACCCATCACATTGGCAGCAATAGCAGCAGTGTGCATCTCAGCGCTCTAGGCTAGAACCTCTGTACTTTTGCAGACTGCTCTCAGGTGTGACGTCGACAGTTCTACGCTGGGATCTTCAAGTATCCAACAAGCAAGATCAGGGAGCGCCTATCTGCAGTGAAACTTCGCCGTATTAGCCGCTGCTGGCGCTGTCATCTACCAGGAGTCTATTAGACTGATCCCCGAGGACACGCCCATCACATTGGCAGCAGTAGCAGCAGTGTGCATCTCAGCGCTCGAAGCCCTAACCTCTGTACTTTTGTAGACTGCACTCAGGTGTGACGTCTACAGTCCTACGCTGGGATCGTCAAGTCCCCAACATGAAAGATCACGCAGCGCCTATCTGAAGTGAAACTTCGCCGTATCCACCGCTGCTGGCGCTGTCATCTACAAGGAAGTTATCAGACTGATCCCCGAGGACACACCCATCACATTGGCAGCAATAGCAGCAGTGTGCATCTCAGCGCTCTAAGCCCGAACCTCTGTACTTTTGCAGACTGCACTCAGGTGTAACGTCGACAGTCCTACGCTGCGATCTTCAAGTATCCAACAAGAAAGATCAGGGAGCGCCTATCTGCAGTGAAACTTCGCCGTATCAACCGCTGCTGGCGCTGTCATCTACCAGGAAGTTATCAGACTCATCCCCGAGGACACACCCATCACATTGGCAGCAGTAGCAGCAGTGTGCATCTCAGCGCTCTAGGCTAGAACCTCTGTACTTTTGCAGACTGCTCTCAGGTGTGACGTCGACAGTTCTACGCTGGGATCTTCAAGTATCCAACAAGAAAGATCAGGAAGCGCCTATCTGCAGTTAAACTTCGCCGTATTAGCCGCTGCTGGCGCTGTCATCTACCAGGAGTCTATTAGACTGATCCCCGAGGACACGCCCATCACATTGGCAGCAGTAGCAGCAGTGTGCATCTCAGCGCTCGAAGCCCTAACCTCTGTACTTTTGCAGACTGCACTCAGGTGTGACGTCTACAGTCCTACGCTGGGATCTTCAAGTCCCCAACATGAAAGATCACGCAGCGCCTATCTGAAGTGAAACTTCGCCGTATCAACCGCTGCTGGCGCTGTCATCTACAAGGAAGTTATCAGACTGATCCCCGAGGACACACCCATCACATTGGCAGCAATAGCAGCAGTGTGCATCTCAGCGCTCTAAGCCCGAACCTCTGTACTTTTGCAGACTGCACTCAGGTGTAACGTCGACAGTCCTACGCTGGGATCTTCAAGTATCCAACAAGAAAGATCAGGGAGCGCCTATCTGCAGTGAAACTTCGCCGTATCAACCGCTGCTGGCGCTGTCAGCTACCAGGAAGTTATCAGACTCATCCCCGAGGACACACCCATCACATTGGCAGCAGTAGCAGCAGTGTGCATCTCAGCGCTCTAGTCTAGAACCTCTGTACTTTTGCAGACTGCTCTCAGGTGTGACGTCGACAGTTCTACGCTGGGATCTTCAAGTATCCAACAAGAAAGATCAGGGAGCGCCTATCTGCAGTGAAACTTCGCCGTATTAGCCGCTGCTGGTGCTGTCATCTACCAGGAGTCTATTAGACTGATCCCCGAGGACACGCCCATCACATTGGCAGCAGTAGCAGCAGTGTGCATCTCAGCGCTCGAAGCCCTAACCTCTGTACTTTTGCAGACTGCACTCAGGTGTGACGTCTACAGTCCTACGCTGGGATCTTCAAGTCCCCAACATGAAAGATCACGCAGGGCCTATCTGAAGTGAAACTTCGCCGTATCAACCGCTGCTGGCGCTGTCATCTACAAGGAAGTTATCAAACTGATCCCCGAGGACACACCCATCACATTGGCAGCAGTAGCAGCAGTGTTCATCTCAGCGCTCTAGGCTAGAACCTCTGTACTTTTGCAGACTGCTCTCAGGTGTGACGTCGACAGTTCTATGCTGGGATCTTCAAGTATCCAACAAGAAAGAGCAGGGAGCGCCTATCTGCAGGGAAACTTCGCCGTATCAGCCGCTGCTGGCGCTGTCATCTACCAGGAGTCCATTAGACTGATCCCCGAGGGCACGCCCATCACATTGGCAGCAGTAGCAGCAGTGTGCATCTCAGCGCTCGAAGCCCTAACCTCTGTACTTTTGCAGACTGCACTCAGGAGTGACGTCTACAGTTCTACGCTTGGAACTTCAAGTATCCAACAAGAAAGATCACGGAGCGCCTATCGGCAGTGAATCTTCGCCGTATGAGCCGCTGCTGGCGCTGTCATCTACCAGGAAGTTATCAGACTGATCCCCGAGGGCACACCCATCCCATTGGGAGCAGTAGCAGCAGTGTGCATCTCAGCGCTCTAAGCTAGAACCTCTGTACTTTTGCAGACTGCTCTCAGGTGTGACGCCCACAGTTCTACGCTTGGATCTTCAAATACCCAACAAGAAAGATCACGGAGCGCCTATCTGCAGTGAATCTTCGCCGTATCAGCCGCTGCTGGCGCTGTCATCTACCAGAAGGCTATAAGACTGATTCCGAGGTCACGCCCATCACATTGGCAGCAGAAGCAGCACTGTGCATCTCAGCGCTCTAAGCCCGAACCTCTGTACTTTTGCAGACTGCACTCAGGTGTGACGTCGACAGTCCTACGCTGGGATCTTTAAGTCCCCAACAAGAAAGATCAGGCAGCGCCTATCTGAAGTGAAACTTCGCCGTATCAACCGCTGCTGGCGCTGTCATCTACAAGGAAGTTATCAGACTGATCCCCGGGGACACACCCATCACAATGGCAGCAGTAGCAGCAGTGTGCATCTCAGCGCTCTAGGCTAGAACCTCTGTACTTTTGCAGACTGCTCTCAGGTGTGACGTCGACAGTTCTACGCTGGCATCTTCAAGTATCCAACAAGAAAGATCAGGGAGCGCCTATCTGCAGTGAAACTTCGCCGTATCAGCCGCTGCTGGCGCTGTCATCTACCAGGAGTCTATTAGACTGATCCCCGGTGCACGCCCATCACATTGGCAGCAGTAGCAGCAGTGTGCATCTCAGCGCTTGAAGCCCTAACCTCTGTACGTTTGCAGACTGTACTCAGGTGTGACGTCGACAGTTATACGCTTGGAACTTCAAGAATCCTACAAGAAAGATCACGGAGCACATATCTGCAATGAATCTTCGCCGTATGAGCCGCTGCTGGCGCTGTCATCTACCAGAAGGCTATAAGACTGATTCCGAGGGCACGCCCATCACATTGGCAGCAGTAGCAGCAGTGTGCATCTCAGCGTTCTAAGCCCGAACCTCTGTACTTTTGCAGACTGCACTCAGGTGTGACGTCGACAGTCCCACGCTGGGATCTTCAAGTATCCAACAAGAAACATCAGGGAGCGCCTATCTGCAGTGAAACTTCCCCATATCAACCGCTGCTGGCGCTATCATCTCCGAGGAAATTGTAAGACTGATTCCGGAGGACACACCCATCACACTGGCAGCAGTAGCAGCAGTGTGCATCTCAGCGCTCTAAGCCCGAGCCTCTGTACTTTTGCAGACTGCACTCAGGTGTGACGTCGACAGTCCTACGCTGGGATCTTCAAGTATCCAACAAGAAAGATCAGGGAGCGCCTATCTGCAGTGAAACTTCCCCGAATCAGCCGCTGCTGGCGCTGTCGTCTACCATTAGGTTATCAGACTGATCCCCGAGGGCACACCCATCACATTGGCAACAGTAGCAGCAGTGTGCATCTCAGCGCTCTAAGCCCGAACCTCTGTACTTTTGTAGACTGCTCTCAGGTGTGACGCCGACAGTTCTACGCTTGCATCTTCAAGTACCAAACAAGAATGATCACGGAGCGCCTATCTGCAGTGAATCTTCGCCGTATCAGCCGCTGCTGGCGCTGTCATCTACCAGGAGTCTATTAGACTGATCCCCGAGGGTACGCCCATCACATTGGCAGCAGTAGCAGCAGTGCATCTCAGCGCTCGGAGCCCTAACCTCTGTACTTTTGCAGACTGCACTCAGGTGTGACGTCGACAGTTCTACGCGTGGAACTTCAAGTATCCAACAAGTAAGATCACGGAGCACCTATCTGCAGTGAAACTTTGCCGTATCAACCGCTGCTGGAGCTGTCATCTACCAGGAAATTATAAGACTGATCCCGGAGGACACACCCATCACATTGGCAGCGGTAGCAGCAGTCTGCATGTCAGCGCTCTAAGCCCGAACCTCTGTACTTTTGCAGACTGCACTCAGGTGTGACGTCGACAGTCCTACGCTGGGATCTTCAAGTATGCAACAAGAAAGATCAGGGAGCGCCTATCTGCAGTGAAACTTCGCCGTATCAGCCGATGCTGGCGCTGTCGTCTACCATTAAGTTATCAGACTGATCCCCGAGGGCACACCCATCACACTGGCAGCAGTAGCAGCAGTGTGCATCTCAGCGCTCTAAGCCCGAGCCTCTGTACTTTTGCAGACTGCACTCAGGTGTGACGTCGACAGTCCTACGCTGGGATCTTCAAGTATCCAACAAGAAAGATCAGGGAGCGCCTATCTGCAGTGAAACTTCCCCGAATCAGCCGCTGCTGGCGCTGTCGTCTACCGGGAAGTTATCAGACTGATCGCCGAGGACACACCCATCACATTGGCAGCAGTAGCAGCAGTGTGCATCTCAGCGCTCTAGACTAGAACCTCTGTACTTTTGCAGACTGCTCTCAGGTGTGACGCCGACAGTTCTACGCTTGAATCTTCAAGTACCCAACAAGAATGATCACGGAGCGCCTATCTGCAGTGAATCTTCGCCGTATCGGCCGCTGCTGGCGCTGTCATCTACCAGGAGTCTATCAGACTGATCCCCGAGGGCACGCCCATCACATTGGCTGCAGAGTGCATCTCAGCGCTCTAAGCCCGAACCTGTGTACTTTTGCAGACTGCGCTCAGGTGTGACGTCGGCAGTTCTACGCTGGGATCTTCAAGTATCCAACAAGAAAGATCACGGAGCGCCCATCTGCAGTGAATCTTCGCCGTATCAGCCGCTGCTGGCGCTGTCATCTACCAGGAGTCTATCAGACTGGTCCCCGAGGGCACGCCCATCACATTGGCAGCAGTAGCAGCAGTGTGCATCTCAGCGATTGAAGCCCTAACCTCTGTACTTTTGCAGACTGCACTCAGGTGTGACGTCTACAGTTTTACGCTTGGAACTTCAAGTATCCAACAAGAAAGATCACGGAGCACCTATCTGCTGTGAATCTTCGCCGTATCAGCCGCTGCTGGCGCTGTCATCTACCAGAAGGCTATAAGACTGATTCCGAGGTCACGCCCATCACATTGGCAGCAGTACCTGCAGTGTGCATCTCAGCGCTCTAAGCCCGAACCTCTGTTCTTTTGCAGACTGCACTCAGGTTTGACGTCGACAGCCCTACGCTGGGATCTTCAAGTATCCAACAAGAAAGATCAGGGAGCGCCTATCTGCAGTGAAACTTCGCCGTATCAAAAGCTGCTGGCGCGGTCATCTACAAGGAAGTTATCAGACTGATCCCCGAGGACACACCCATCACATTGGCAGCAATAGCAGCAGTGTGCATCTCAGCGCTCTAACCCCGAACCTATGTACTTCTGCAGACTGCACTCAGGTGTGACGTCGACAGTCCTACGCTGGGATCTTCAAGTATCCAACAAGAAAGATCAGGGAGCGCCTATCTGCAGTGAATCTTCGCCGTATGAGCCGCTGCTGGCGCTGTCATCAACCAGGAGGCTATCAGGCTGATCCCCGAGGGCACGCCCGTCACATTGGCAGCAGTAGCAGCAGTGTGCATCTCAGCGCTCTAAGCTAGAACATCTGTAATTTTGCAGACTGCTCTCAGGTGTGACGCCGACAGTTCTACGCTTGGATCTTCAAGTACCCAACAAGAAAGATCACGGAGCGCCTATCTGCAGTGAATATTTGCCGTATCAGCCGCTGCTGGCGCTGTCATTTACCAGGAGTCAATCAGACTGATCCCAGAGGGCAGGCCCATCACATTGGCAGCAGTAGCAGCACTGTGCATCTCAGCGCTCTAAGCCCGAACCTCTGTACTTTGGCAGACTGCACTCAGTGTGACGTCGACAGTTCTACGCTTGGATCTTCAAGTATGCAAGAAGAAAAATCGCGGACCGCCTATCTGCAGTGTAACTTCGCCGTATGAGCCGCTGCTGGCGCTGTCATCAACCAGGAGGCTATCAGACTGATCTCCGAGGGCACGCCCGTCACATTGGCAGCAGTAGCAGCAGTGTGCATCTCAGCGCTCTAAGCTAGAACCTCTGTACTTTTGCAGACTGCTCTCAGGTGTGACGCCGACAGTTCTACGCTTGGATCTTCAAGTACCCAACAAGAATGATCACGGAGCGCCTATCTGCAGTGAATCTTCGCCGTATCAGCCGCTGCTGGCGCTGTCATATACCAGGAAGTTATCACACTGATCCCCGAGGGCACACCCATCTCATTGGCAGCAGTAGCAGCAGTGTGCATCTCAGCGCTCTAAGCCCTAACCCCTGTACTTTTGCAGACTGCACTCAGGTGTGACGTCGACAGTTCTACACTTAGAACTTCAAGTATCCAACAAGAAAGATCACGGAGCACCTATCTGCAGTGAAACTTCGCCGTATGAGCCGCTGCTGGCGCTGTCATCTACCAGAAGGCTATAAGACTGATTCCGAGGTCACGCCCATCACATTGGCAGCAGAAGCAGCAGTGTGCATCTCAGCGCTCTAAGCCCGAACCTCTGTACTTTTGCAGACTGCACTCAGGTGTGACGTCGACAGTCCTACGCTGGGATCATCAAGTCCCCAACAAGAAAGATCAGGCAGCGCCTATCTGAAGTGAAACTTCGCCGTATCAGACGCTGCTGGCGCTGTTCTCTACCTGGAAGTTATCAGACTGATCCCCGAGGACACACCCATCGTATTGGCAGCAGTAGCAGCAGTGTGCATCTCAGTGCTCTAAGCCCAAACGTCTGTACTTTTGCAGACTGCTCTCAGGTGTGACGTCGGCAGTTCTACGCTGGGATCTTCAAGTATCCAACAAGAAAGATCAGGGAGCGCCTATCTGCAGTGAAACTTCGCCGTATTTGCCGCTGCTGGCGCTGTCATCTACCAGGAGTCTATTAGACTGATCCCCGAGGACACGCCCATCACATTGGCAACAGTAGCAGCAGTGTGCATCTCAGCGCTCGAAGCCCTAACCTCTGTACTTTTGCAGACTGCACTCAGGTGTGACGTCTACAGTCCTACGCTGGGATCTTCAAGTCCCCAACATGAAAGATCAGGCAGCGCCTATCTGAAGTGAAACTTCGCCGTATCAACCGCTGCTGGCGCTGTCATCTACAAGGAAGGTATCAGACTGATCCCAGAGGACACACCCATCACATTGGCAGCAATAGCAGCAGTGTGCATCTCAGCGCTCTAGGCTAGAACCTCTGTACTTTTGCAGACTGCTCTCAGGTGTGACGTCGACAGTTCTACGCTGGGATCTTCAAGTATCCAACAAGAAAGATCAGGGAGCGCCTATCTGCAGTGAAACTTCGCCGTATTAGCCGCTGCTGGCGCTGTCATCTACCAGGAGTCTATTAGACTGATCCCCGAGGACACGCCCATCACATTGGCAGCAGTAGCAGCAGTGTGCATCTCAGCGCTCGAAGCCCTAACCTCTGTACTTTTGCAGACTGCACTCAGGTGTGACGTCTACAGTCCTACGCTGGGATCTTCAAGTCCCCAACATGAAAGATCACGCAGCGCCTATCTGAAGTGAAACTTCGCCGTATCCACCGCTGCTGGCGCTGTCATCTACAAGGAAGTTATCAGACTGATCCCCGAGGACACACCCATCACATTGGCAGCAATAGCAGCAGTGTGCATCTCAGCGCTCTAAGCCCGAACCTCTGTACTTTTGCAGACTGCACTCAGGTGTAACGTCGACAGTCCTACGCTGCGATCTTCAAGTATCCAACAAGAAAGATCAGGGAGCGCCTATCTGCAGTGAAACTTCGCCGTATCAACCGCTGCTGGCGCTGTCATCTACCAGGAAGTTATCAGACTCATCCCCGAGGACACACCCATCACATTGGCAGCAGTAGCAGCAGTGTGCATCTCAGCGCTCTAGGCTAGAACCTCTGTACTTTTGCAGACTGCTCTCAGGTGTGACGTCGACAGTTCTACGCTGGGATCTTCAAGTATCCAACAAGAAAGATCAGGAAGCGCCTATCTGCAGTTAAACTTCGCCGTATTAGCCGCTGCTGGCGCTGTCATCTACCAGGAGTCTATTAGACTGATCCCCGAGGACACGCCCATCACATTGGCAGCAGTAGCAGCAGTGTGCATCTCAGCGCTCGAAGCCCTAACCTCTGTACTTTTGCAGACTGCACTCAGGTGTGACGTCTACAGTCCTACGCTGGGATCTTCAAGTCCCCAACATGAAAGATCACGCAGCGCCTATCTGAAGTGAAACTTCGCCGTATCAACCGCTGCTGGCGCTGTCATCTACAAGGAAGTTATCAGACTGATCCCCGAGGACACACCCATCACATTGGCAGCAATAGCAGCAGTGTGCATCTCAGCGCTCTAAGCCCGAACCTCTGTACTTTTGCAGACTGCACTCAGGTGTAACGTCGACAGTCCTACGCTGGGATCTTCAAGTATCCAACAAGAAAGATCAGGGAGCGCCTATCTGCAGTGAAACTTCGCCGTATCAACCGCTGCTGGCGCTGTCAGCTACCAGGAAGTTATCAGACTCATCCCCGAGGACACACCCATCACACTGGCAGCAGTAGCAGCAGTGTGCATCTCAGCGCTCTAGTCTAGAACCTCTGTACTTTTGCAGACTGCTCTCAGGTGTGACGTCAACAGTTCTACGCTGGGATCTTCAAGTATCCAACAAGAAAGATCAGGGAGCGCCTATCTGCAGTGAAACTTCGCCGTATTAGCCGCTGCTGGTGCTGTCATCTACCAGGAGTCTATTAGACTGATCCCCGAGGACACGCCCATCACATTGGCAGCAGTAGCAGCAGTGTGCATCTCAGCGCTCGAAGCCCTAACCTCTGTACTTTTGCAGACTGCACTCAGGTGTGACGTCTACAGTCCTACGCTGGGATCTTCAAGTCCCCAACATGAAAGATCACGCAGCGCCTATCTGAAGTGAAACTTCGCCGTATCAACCGCTGCTGGCGCTGTCATCTACAAGGAAGTTATCAGACTGATCCCCGAGGACACACCCATCACATTGGCAGCAGTAGCAGCAGTGTTCATCTCAGCGCTCTAGGCTAGAACCTCTGTACTTTTGCAGACTGCTCTCAGGTGTGACGTCGACAGTTCTATGCTGGGATCTTCAAGTATCCAACAAGAAAGAGCAGGGAGCGCCTATCTGCAGGGAAACTTCGCCGTATCAGCCGCTGCTGGCGCTGTCATCTACCAGGAGTCCATTAGACTGATCCCCGAGGGCACGCCCATCACATTGGCAGCAGTAGCAGCAGTGTGCATCTCAGCGCTCGAAGCCCTAACCTCTGTACTTTTGCAGACTGCACTCAGGAGTGACGTCTACAGTTCTACGCTTGGAACTTCAAGTATCCAACAAGAAAGATCACGGAGCGCCTATCGGCAGTGAATCTTCGCCGTATGAGCCGCTGCTGGCGCTGTCATCTACCAGGAAGTTATCAGACTGATCCCCGAGGGCACACCCATCCCATTGGGAGCAGTAGCAGCAGTGTGCATCTCAGCGCTCTAAGCTAGAACCTCTGTACTTTTGCAGACTGCTCTCAGGTGTGACGCCCACAGTTCTACGCTTGGATCTTCAAGTACCCAACAAGAAAGATCACGGAGCGCCTATCTGCAGTGAATCTTCGCCGTATCAGCCGCTGCTGGCGCTGTCATCTACCAGAAGGCTATAAGACTGATTCCGAGGTCACGCCCATCACATTGGCAGCAGAAGCAGCACTGTGCATCTCAGCGCTCTAAGCCCGAACCTCTGTACTTTTGCAGACTGCACTCAGGTGTGACGTCGACAGTCCTACGCTGGGATCTTCAAGTCCCCAACAAGAAAGATCAGGCAGCGCCTATCTGAAGTGAAACTTCGCCGTATCAACCGCTGCTGGCGCTGTCATCTACAAGGAAGTTATCAGACTGATCCCCGGGGACACACCCATCACAATGGCAGCAGTAGCAGCAGTGTGCATCTCAGCGCTCTAGGCTAGAACCTCTGTACTTTTGCAGACTGCTCTCAGGTGTGACGTCGACAGTTCTACGCTGGCATCTTCAAGTATCCAACAAGAAAGATCAGGGAGCGCCTATCTGCAGTGAAACTTCGCCGTATCAGCCGCTGCTGGCGCTGTCATCTACCAGGAGTCTATTAGACTGATCCCCGGTGCACGCCCATCACATTGGCAGCAGTAGCAGCAGTGTGCATCTCAGCGCTTGAAGCCCTAACCTCTGTACGTTTGCAGACTGTACTCAGGTGTGACGTCGACAGTTATACGCTTGGAACTTCAAGTATCCTACAAGAAAGATCACGGAGCACATATCTGCAATGAATCTTCGCCGTATGAGCCGCTGCTGGCGCTGTCATCTACCAGAAGGCTATAAGACTGATTCCGAGGGCACGCCCATCACATTGGCAGCAGTAGCAGCAGTGTGCATCTCAGCGTTCTAAGCCCGAACCTCTGTACTTTTGCAGACTGCACTCAGGTGTGACGTCGACAGTCCCACGCTGGGATCTTCAAGTATCCAACAAGAAACATCAGGGAGCGCCTATCTGCAGTGAAAGTTCCCCATATCAACCGCTGCTGGCGCTATCATCTCCGAGGAAATTGTAAGACTGATCCCGGAGGACACACCCATCACACTGGCAGCAGTAGCAGCAGTGTGCATCTCAGCGCTCTAAGCCCGAGCCTCTGTACTTTTGCAGACTGCACTCAGGTGTGACGTCGACAGTCCTACGCTGGGATCTTCAAGTATCCAACAAGAAAGATCAGGGTGCGCCTATCTGCAGTGAAACTTCCCCGAATCAGCCGCTGCTGGCGCTGTCGTCTACCATTAGGTTATCAGACTGATCCCCGAGGGCACACCCATCACATTGGCAACAGTAGCAGCAGTGTGCATCTCAGCGCTCTAAGCCCGAACCTCTGTACTTTTGTAGACTGCTCTCAGGTGTGACGCCGACAGTTCTACGCTTGCATCTTCAAGTACCAAACAAGAATGATCACGGAGCGCCTATCTGCAGTGAATCTTCGCCGTATCAGCCGCTGCTGGCGCTGTCATCTACCAGGAGTTTATTAGACTGATCCCCGAGGGTACGCCCATCACATTGGCAGCAGTAGCAGCAGTGCATCTCAGCGCTCGGAGCCCTAACCTCTGTACTTTTGCAGACTGCACTCAGGTGTGACGTCGACAGTTCTACGCTTGGAACTTCAAGTATCCAACAAGTAAGATCACGGAGCACCTATCTGCAGTGAAACTTTGCCGTATCAACCGCTGCTGGAGCTGTCATCTACCAGGAAATTATAAGACTGATCCCGGAGGACACACCCATCACATTGGCAGCAGTAGCAGCAGTGTGCATCTCAGCGCTCTAACCCCGAACCTCTGTACTTCTGCAGACTGCACTCAGGTGTGACGCCCACAGTTCTACGCTAGGATCTTCAAGTCCCCAACAAGAAAGATCAGGCAGCGCCTATCTGAAGTGAAACTTCGCCGTATCAGACGCTGCTGGCGCTGTTATCTACCTGGAAGTTATCAGACTGATCCCCGAGGACACACCCATCGTATTGGCAGCAGTAGCAGCAGTGTGCATCTCAGTGCTCTAAGCCCAAACGTCTGTACTTTTGCAGACTGCTCTCAGGTGTGACGTCGGCAGTTCTACGCTGGGATCTTCAAGTATCCAACAAGAAAGATCAGGGAGCGCCTATCTGCAGTGAAACTTCGCCGTATTTGCCGCTGCTGGCGCTGTCATCTACCAGGAGTCTATTAGACTGATCCCCGAGGACACGCCCATCACATTGGCAACAGTAGCAGCAGTGTGCATCTCAGCGCTCGAAGCCCTAACCTCTGTACTTTTGCAGACTGCACTCAGGTGTGACGTCTACAGTCCTACGCTGGGATCTTCAAGTCCCCAACATGAAAGATCAGCCAGCGCCTATCTGAAGTGAAACTTCGCCGTATCAACCGCTGCTGGCGCTGTCATGTACAAGGAAGGTATCAGACTGATCCCAGAGGACACACCCATCACATTGGCAGCAATAGCAGCAGTGTGCATCTCAGCGCTCTAGGCTAGAACCTCTGTACTTTTGCAGACTGCTCTCAGGTGTGACGTCGACAGTTCTACGCTGGGATCTTCAAGTATCCAACAAGAAAGATCAGGTAGCGTCTATCTGCAGTGAAACTTCGCCGTATTAGCCGCTGCTGGCGCTGTCATCTACCAGGAGTCTATTAGACTGATCCCCGAGGACACGCCCATCACATTGGCAGCAGTAGCAGCAGTGTGCATCTCAGCGCTCGAAGCCCTAACCTCTGTACTTTTGCAGACTGCACTCAGGTGTGACGTCTACAGTCCTACGCTGGGATCTTCAAGTCCCCAACATGAAAGATCACGCAGCGCCTATCTGAAGTGAAACTTCGCCGTATCAACCGCTGCTGGCGCTGTCATCTACAAGGAAGTTATCAGACTGATCCCCGATGACACACCCATCACATTGGCAGCAATAGCAGCAGTGTGCATCTCAGCGCTCTAAGCCCGAACCTCTGTACTTTTGCAGACTGCACTCAGGTGTAACGTCGACAGTCCTACGCTGCGATCTTCAAGTATCCAACAAGAAAGATCAGGGAGCGCCTATCTGCAGTGAAACTTCGCCGTATCAACCGCTGCTGGCGCTGTCATCTACCAGGAAGTTATCAGACTCATCCCCGAGGACACACCCATCACATTGGCAGCAGTAGCAGCAGTGTGCATCTCAGCGCTCTAGGCTAGAACCTCTGTACTTTTGCAGACTGCTCTCAGGTGTGACGTCGACAGTTCTACGCTGGGATCTTCAAGTATCCAACAAGAAAGATCAGGAAGCGCCTATCTGCAGTGAAACTTCGCCGTATTAGCCGCTGCTGGCGCTGTCATCTACCAGGAGTCTATTAGACTGATCCCCGAGGACACGCCCATCACATTGGCAGCAGTAGCAGCAGTGTGCATCTCAGCGCTCGAAGCCCTAACCTCTGTACTTTTGCAGACTGCACTCAGGTGTGACGTCTACAGTGCTACGCTGGGATCTTCAAGTCCCCAACATGAAAGATCACGCAGCGCCTATCTGAAGTGAAACTTCGCCGTATCAACCGCTGCTGGCGCTGTCATCTACAAGGAAGTTATCAGACTGATCCCCGAGGACACACCCATCACATTGGCAGCAATAGCAGCAGTGTGCATCTCAGCGCTCTAAGCCCGAACCTCTGTACTTTTGCAGACTGCACTCAGGTGTAACGTCGACAGTCCTACGCTGGGATCTTCAAGTATCCAACAAGAAAGATCAGGGAGCGCCTATCTGCAGTGAAACTTCGCCGTATCAACCGCTGCTGGCGCTGTCATCTACCAGGAAGTTATCAGACTCATCCCCGAGGACACACCCATCACATTGGCAGCAGTAGCAGCAGTGTGCATCTCAGCGCTCTAGTCTAGAACCTCTGTACTTTTGCAGACTGCTCTCAGGTGTGACGTCGACAGTTCTACGCTGGGATCTTCAAGTATCCAACAAGAAAGATCAGGGAGCGCCTATCTGCAGTGAAACTTCGCCGTATTAGCCGCTGCTGGTGCTGTCATCTACCAGGAGTCTATTAGACTGATCCCCGAGGACACGCCCATCACATTGGCAGCAGTAGCAGCAGTGTGCATCTCAGCGCTCGAAGCCCTAACCTCTGTACTTTTGCAGACTGCACTCAGGTGTGACGTCTACAGTCCTACGCTGGGATCTTCAAGTCCCCAACATGAAAGATCACGCAGCGCCTATCTGAAGTGAAACTTCGCCGTATCAACCGCTGCTGGCGCTGTCATCTACAAGGAAGTTATCAGACTGATCCCCGAGGACACACCCATCACATTGGCAGCAGTAGCAGCAGTGTTCATCTCAGCGCTCTAGGCTAGAACCTCTGTACTTTTGCAGACTGCTCTCAGGTGTGACGTCGACAGTTCTATGCTGGGATCTTCAAGTATCCAACAAGAAAGATCAGGGAGCGCCTATCTGCAGGGAAACTTCGCCGTATCAGCCGCTGCTGGCGCTGTCATCTACCAGGAGTCCATTAGACTGATCCCCGAGGGCACGCCCATCACATTGGCAGCAGTAGCAGCAGTGTGCATCTCAGCGCTCGAAGCCCTAACCTCTGTACTTTTGCAGACTGCACTCAGGAGTGACGTCTACAGTTCTACGCTTGGAACTTCAAGTATCCAACAAGAAAGATCACGGAGCGCCTATCGGCAGTGAATCTTCGCCGTATGAGCCGCTGCTGGCGCTGTCATCTACCAGGAAGTTATCAGACTGATCCCCGAGGGCACACCCATCCCATTGGGAGCAGTAGCAGCAGTGTGCATCTCAGCGCTCTAAGCTAGAACCTCTGTACTTTTGCAGACTGCTCTCAGGTGTGACGCCCACAGTTCTACGCTTGGATCTTCAAGTACCCAACAAGAAAGATCACGGAGCGCCTATCTGCAGTGAATCTTCGCCGTATCAGCCGCTGCTGGCGCTGTCATCTACCAGAAGGCTATAAGACTGATTCCGAGGTCACGCCCATCACATTGGCAGCAGAAGCAGCACTGTGCATCTCAGCGCTCTAAGCCCGAACCTCTGTACTTTTGCAGACTGCACTCAGGTGTGACGTCGACAGTCCTACGCTGGGATCTTCAAGTCCCCAACAAGAAAGATCAGGCAGCGCCTATCTGAAGTGAAACTTCGCCGTATCAACCGCTGCTGGCGCTGTCATCTACAAGGAAGTTATCAGACTGATCCCCGGGGACACACCCATCACAATGGCAGCAGTAGCAGCAGTGTGCATCTCAGCGCTCTAGGCTAGAACCTCTGTACTTTTGCAGACTGCTCTCAGGTGTGACGTCGACAGTTCTACGCTGGCATCTTCAAGTATCCAACAAGAAAGATCAGGGAGCGCCTATCTGCAGTGAAACTTCGCCGTATCAGCCGCTGCTGGCGCTGTCATCTACCAGGAGTCTATTAGACTGATCCCCGGTGCACGCCCATCACATTGGCAGCAGTAGCAGCAGTGTGCATCTCAGCGTTCTAAGCCCGAACCTCTGTACTTTTGCAGACTGCACTCAGGTGTGACGTCGACAGTCCCACGCTGGGATCTTCAAGTATCCAACAAGAAACATCAGGGAGCGCCTATCTGCAGTGAAACTTCCCCATATCAACCGCTGCTGGCGCTATCATCTCCGAGGAAATTGTAAGACTGATCCCGGAGGACACACCCATCACACTGGCAGCAGTAGCAGCAGTGTGCATCTCAGCGCTCTAAGCCCGAGCCTCTGTACTTTTGCAGACTGCACTCAGGTGTGACGTCGACAGTTTTACGCTTGGAACTTCAAGTATCCAACAAGTAAGATCACGGAGCACCTATCTGCAGTGAAACTTTGCCGTATCAACCGCTGCTGGAGCTGTCATCTACCAGGAAATTATAAGACTGATCCCGGAGGACACACCCATCACATTGGCAGTGGTAGCAGCAGTCTGCATGTCAGCGCTCTAAGCCCGAACCTCTGTACTTTTGCAGACTGCACTCAGGTGTGACGTCGACAGTCCTACGCTGGGATCTTCAAGTATGCAACAAGAAAGATCAGGGAGCGCCTATCTGCAGTGAAACTTCGCCGTATCAGCCGATGCTGGCGCTGTCGTCTACCATTAAGTTATCAGACTGATCCCCGAGGGCACACCCATCACACTGGCAGCAGTAGCAGCAGTGTGCATCTCAGCGCTCTAAGCCCGAGCCTCTGTACTTTTGCAGACTGCACTCAGGTGTGACGTCGACAGTCCTACGCTGGGATCTTCAAGTATCCAACAAGAAAGATCAGGGAGCGCCTATCTGCAGTGAAACTTCCCCGAATCAGCCGCTGCTGGCGCTGTCGTCTACCATTAGGTTATCACACTGATCCCCGAGGGCACACACATCACATTGGCAACAGTAGCAGCAGTGTGCATCTCAGCGCTCTAAGCCCGAACCTCTGTACTTTTGTAGACTGCTCACAGGTGTGACGCCGACAGTTCTACGCTTGCATCTTCAAGTACCAAACAAGAATGATCACGGAGCGCCTATCTGCAGTGAATCTTCGCCGTATCAGCCGCTGCTGGCGCTGTCATCTACCAGGAGTCTATTAGACTGATCCCCGAGGGTACGCCCATCACATTGGCAGCAGTAGCAGCAGTGCATCTCAGCGCTCGGAGCCCTAACCTCTGTACTTTTGCAGATTGCACTCAGGTGTGACGTCGACAGTTCTACGCTTGGAACTTCAAGTATCCAACAAGAAAGATCAGGGAGCGCCTATCTGCAGTGAAACTTCGCCGTATCAGCCGCTGCTGGCGCTGTCGTCTACCATTAAGTTATCAGACTGATCCCCGAGGGCACACCCATCACATTGGCAACAGTAGCAGCAGTGTGCATCTCAGCGCTCTAAGCCCGATCCTTTGTACTTTTGTAGACTGCTCTCAGGTGAGACGCCGACAGTCCTACGCTGGGATCTTCAAGTATCCAACAAGAAAGATCAGGGAGCACCTATCCGCAGTGAAACTTCGCCGTATCAACCGCTGCTGGCGCTGTCATCTACCAGGAAGTTATCAGACTGATCGCCGAGGACACACCCATCACATTGGCAGCAGTAGCAGCAGTGTGCATCTCAGCGCTCTAGGCTAGAACCTCTGTACTTTTGCAGACTGCTCTCAGGTGTGACGCCGACAGTTCTACGCTTGAATCTTCAAGTACCCAACAAGAATGATCACGGAGCGCCTATCTGCAGTGAATCTTCGCCGTATCGGCCGCTGCTGGCGCTGTCATCTACCAGGAGTCTATCAGACTGGTCCCCGAGGGCACGCCCATCACATTGGCTGCAGAGTGCATCTCAGCGCTCTAAGCCCGAACCTGTGTACTTTTGCAGACTGCGCTCAGGTGTGACGTCGGCAGTTCTACGCTGGGATCTTCAAGTATCCAACAAGAAAGATCACGGAGCGTCTATCTGCAGTGAATCTTCGCCGTATCAGCCGCTGCTGGCGCTGTCATCTACCAGGAGTCTATCAGACTGGTCCCCGAGGGCACGCCCATCACATTGGCAGCAGTAGCAGCAGTGTGCATCTCAGCGATTGAAGCCCTAACCTCTGTACTTTTGCAGACTGCACTCAGGTGTGACGTCTACAGTTTTACGCTTGGAACTTCAAGTATCCAACAAGAAAGATCACGGAGCACCTATCTGCTGTGAATCTTCGCCGTATCAGCCGCTGCTGGCGCTGTCATCTACCAGAAGGCTATAAGACTGATTCCGAGGTCACGCCCATCACATTGGCAGCAGTACCTGCAGTGTGCATCTCAGCGCTCTAAGCCCGAACCTCTGTTCTTTTGCAGACTGCACTCAAGTTTGACGTCGACAGCCCTACGCTGGGATCTTCAAGTATCCAACAAGAAAGATCAGGGAGCGCCTATCTGCAGTGAAACTTCGCCGTATCAAAAGCTGCTGGCGCGGTCATCTACAAGGAAGTTATCAGACTGATCCCCGAGGACACACCCATCACATTGGCAGCAATAGCAGCAGTGTGCATCTCAGCGCTCTAAGCTAGAACATCTGTAATTTTGCAGACTGCTCTCAGGTGTGACGCCGACAGTTCTACGCTTGGATCTTCAAGTACCCAACAAGAAAGATCACGGAGCGCCTATCTGCAGTGAATATTTGCCGTATCAGCCGCTGCTGGCGCTGTCATTTACCAGGAGTCAATCAGACTGATCCCCGAGGGCACGCCCATCACATTGGCAGCAGTAGCAGCAGTGTGCATCTCAGCGCTCTAAGCCCGAACCTCTGTACTTTGGCAGACTGCACTCAGTGTGACGTCGACAGTTCTACGCTTGGATCTTCAAGTATGCAAGAAGAAAAATCGCGGACCGCCTATCTGCAGTGTAACTTCGCCGTATGAGCCGCTGCTGGCGCTGTCATCAACCAGGAGGCTATCAGACTGATCTCCGAGGGCACGCCCGTCACATTGGCAGCAGTAGCAGCAGTGTGCATCTCAGCGCTCTAAGCTAGAACCTCTGTACTTTTGCAGACTGCTCTCAGGTGTGACGCCGACAGTTCTACGCTTGGATCTTCAAGTACCCAACAAGAATGATCACGGAGCGCCTATCTGCAGTGAATCTTCGCCGTATCAGCCGCTGCTGGCGCTGTCATCTACCAGGAAGCTATCACACTTATCCCGAAGGGAACGCCCATCACATTGGCAGCAGTAGCAGCTGTGTGCATCTCAGCGCTCGAAGCCCGAACCTCTGTACTTTTGCAGACTGCAATCAGGTGTGACGTCGACAGATCTACGCTTGCATCTTCAAGTATCCAACAAGAAAAATCACGGAGCACCTATCTGCAGTAAATCTCCGCCGTATCAGCCGCTGCTGGCGCTGTCATCTACCAGAAGGCTATAGGACTGATCCCCGAAGGCGCGCCTATCACATTGGCAGCAGTAGCAGCCGTGTGCATCTCAGCGCTCTAAGCCCGAACCTCTGTACTTTTGCAGACGGCACTCAGGTGTGACGTCGACAGTTCTACGCTTGGATCTTAAAGTATCCAACAAGCAAGATCACGGAGCGCCTATCTGCAGTGAATTTTCGCCGTATCAGCCGCTGCTCGCCCTGTCATCTACCAGGAGGCTATAAGACTGATCCCCGAGGGCACGGCCATCACATTGGCCGCAGAAGCAGTAGTCTACATCTCAGCGCTCTAAACCCGAACCGCTGTACTTTTGCAGACTGCACTCAGGTGTGCGTCGACAGTCCTACGCTTCGATCTTCAAGTATCCAACAAGAAAGATAAGGCAGCGCCTATCTGCAGTGAATCTTCGCCGTACCAGCCGCTGCTGGACTCTCATCTACCAGGAAGCTATCAGTCTTATCCCCGAGGGCACGCCCATCACAATGGCAGCAGTAGCAGCAGTGTGCATCTCAGTGCTCGAAGCCCGAACGTCTGTATTTTTGCAGACTGCACTCAGGTGTGACGTCGACAGTTCTACGCTTGAATCTTCAAGTATCCAACAAGAAAAATCACGGAGCGCCTATCTGCAGTGAAACTCCGCCGTATCAGCCGCTGCTGGCGCTGTCATCAACCAGAAGGCTATAGGACTGATCCTCGAAGGCACGCCTATCACATTGGCAGCAGTAGCAGCGGTGTGCATCTCAGCGCTCTAAGCCCGAAGCTCTGTACTTTTTCAGACTGCACAGGTGTGACGTCGACAGTTCTACGCTTGGATCTTCAAGTATCCAACAAGAAAGATCAGGGAGCGCCTATCTGCAGTGATGCTTCGCCGTATCAGCCGCTGCTGGCGCTGTCATCTACCAGGAGGCTATAAGACTGATCCCCGAGGGCGCGCCCATCACATTGGCAGCAGTAGAAGAAATGTGAATCTAAGCGCTTTAAGCCCGAACCTCTGTACTTTTGCAGACTGCACTCAGGTGTGACGTCGACAGACCTACGCTTCGATCTTCAAGAATCCAACAAGAAAGCTAAGGGAGCGCCTATCTGCAGTGAATCTTCGCCGTATAAGCAGCTGTTGGCGCTGTCATCTACCAGCAGGCCATAAAACTGATCCCCAAGGGCCCGCCCATCACATTGGCAGCAGTAGCAGCAGTGTGCATCTGAGCGCTCGAAGCCCGAACCTCTGTACTTTTGCAGACTGCACTCAGGTGTGACGTCGACAGTCCTACGCTGGGATCTTCAAGTATGCAACAAGAAAGATCAGGGAGCGCCTATCTGCAGTGAAACTTCGCCGTATCAGCCGATGCTGGCGCTGTCGTCTACCATTAAGTTATCAGACTGATCCCCGAGGGCACACCCATCACACTGGCAGCAGTAGCAGCAGTGTGCATCTCAGCGCTCTAAGCCCGAGCCTCTGTACTTTTGCAGACTGCACTCAGGTGTGACGTCGACAGTCCTACGCTGGGATCTTCAAGTATCCAACAAGAAAGATCAGGGAGCGCCTATCTGCAGTGAAACTTCCCCGAATCAGCCGCTGCTGGCGCTGTCGTCTACCATTAGGTTATCACACTGATCCCCGAGGGCACACACATCACATTGGCAACAGTAGCAGCAGTGTGCATCTCAGCGCTCTAAGCCCGAACCTCTGTACTTTTGTAGACTGCTCACAGGTGTGACGCCGACAGTTCTACGCTTGCATCTTCAAGTACCAAACAAGAATGATCACGGAGCGCCTATCTGCAGTGAATCTTCGCCGTATCAGCCGCTGCTGGCGCTGTCATCTACCAGGAGTCTATTAGACTGATCCCCGAGGGTACGCCCATCACATTGGCAGCAGTAGCAGCAGTGCATCTCAGCGCTCGGAGCCCTAACCTCTGTACTTTTGCAGATTGCACTCAGGTGTGACGTCGACAGTTCTACGCTTGGAACTTCAAGTATCCAACAAGAAAGATCAGGGAGCGCCTATCTGCAGTGAAACTTCGCCGTATCAGCCGCTGCTGGCGCTGTCGTCTACCATTAAGTTATCAGACTGATCCCCGAGGGCACACCCATCACATTGGCAACAGTAGCAGCAGTGTGCATCTCAGCGCTCTAAGCCCGATCCTTTGTACTTTTGTAGACTGCTCTCAGGTGAGACGCCGACAGTCCTACGCTGGGATCTTCAAGTATCCAACAAGAAAGATCAGGGAGCACCTATCCGCAGTGAAACTTCGCCGTATCAACCGCTGCTGGCGCTGTCATCTACCAGGAAGTTATCAGACTGATCGCCGAGGACACACCCATCACATTGGCAGCAGTAGCAGCAGTGTGCATCTCAGCGCTCTAGGCTAGAACCTCTGTACTTTTGCAGACTGCTCTCAGGTGTGACGCCGACAGTTCTACGCTTGAATCTTCAAGTACCCAACAAGAATGATCACGGAGCGCCTATCTGCAGTGAATCTTCGCCGTATCGGCCGCTGCTGGCGCTGTCATCTACCAGGAGTCTATCAGACTGGTCCCCGAGGGCACGCCCATCACATTGGCTGCAGAGTGCATCTCAGCGCTCTAAGCCCGAACCTGTGTACTTTTGCAGACTGCGCTCAGGTGTGACGTCGGCAGTTCTACGCTGGGATCTTCAAGTATCCAACAAGAAAGATCACGGAGCGTCTATCTGCAGTGAATCTTCGCCGTATCAGCCGCTGCTGGCGCTGTCATCTACCAGGAGTCTATCAGACTGGTCCCCGAGGGCACGCCCATCACATTGGCAGCAGTAGCAGCAGTGTGCATCTCAGCGATTGAAGCCCTAACCTCTGTACTTTTGCAGACTGCACTCAGGTGTGACGTCTACAGTTTTACGCTTGGAACTTCAAGTATCCAACAAGAAAGATCACGGAGCACCTATCTGCTGTGAATCTTCGCCGTATCAGCCGCTGCTGGCGCTGTCATCTACCAGAAGGCTATAAGACTGATTCCGAGGTCACGCCCATCACATTGGCAGCAGTACCTGCAGTGTGCATCTCAGCGCTCTAAGCCCGAACCTCTGTTCTTTTGCAGACTGCACTCAAGTTTGACGTCGACAGCCCTACGCTGGGATCTTCAAGTATCCAACAAGAAAGATCAGGGAGCGCCTATCTGCAGTGAAACTTCGCCGTATCAAAAGCTGCTGGCGCGGTCATCTACAAGGAAGTTATCAGACTGATCCCCGAGGACACACCCATCACATTGGCAGCAATAGCAGCAGTGTGCATCTCAGCGCTCTAAGCTAGAACATCTGTAATTTTGCAGACTGCTCTCAGGTGTGACGCCGACAGTTCTACGCTTGGATCTTCAAGTACCCAACAAGAAAGATCACGGAGCGCCTATCTGCAGTGAATATTTGCCGTATCAGCCGCTGCTGGCGCTGTCATTTACCAGGAGTCAATCAGACTGATCCCCGAGGGCACGCCCATCACATTGGCAGCAGTAGCAGCAGTGTGCATCTCAGCGCTCTAAGCCCGAACCTCTGTACTTTGGCAGACTGCACTCAGTGTGACGTCGACAGTTCTACGCTTGGATCTTCAAGTATGCAAGAAGAAAAATCGCGGACCGCCTATCTGCAGTGTAACTTCGCCGTATGAGCCGCTGCTGGCGCTGTCATCAACCAGGAGGCTATCAGACTGATCTCCGAGGGCACGCCCGTCACATTGGCAGCAGTAGCAGCAGTGTGCATCTCAGCGCTCTAAGCTAGAACCTCTGTACTTTTGCAGACTGCTCTCAGGTGTGACGCCGACAGTTCTACGCTTGGATCTTCAAGTACCCAACAAGAATGATCACGGAGCGCCTATCTGCAGTGAATCTTCGCCGTATCAGCCGCTGCTGGCGCTGTCATCTACCAGGAAGCTATCACACTTATCCCGAAGGGAACGCCCATCACATTGGCAGCAGTAGCAGCTGTGTGCATCTCAGCGCTCGAAGCCCGAACCTCTGTACTTTTGCAGACTGCAATCAGGTGTGACGTCGACAGATCTACGCTTGCATCTTCAAGTATCCAACAAGAAAAATCACGGAGCACCTATCTGCAGTAAATCTCCGCCGTATCAGCCGCTGCTGGCGCTGTCATCTACCAGAAGGCTATAGGACTGATCCCCGAAGGCGCGCCTATCACATTGGCAGCAGTAGCAGCCGTGTGCATCTCAGCGCTCTAAGCCCGAACCTCTGTACTTTTGCAGACGGCACTCAGGTGTGACGTCGACAGTTCTACGCTTGGATCTTAAAGTATCCAACAAGCAAGATCACGGAGCGCCTATCTGCAGTGAATTTTCGCCGTATCAGCCGCTGCTCGCCCTGTCATCTACCAGGAGGCTATAAGACTGATCCCCGAGGGCACGGCCATCACATTGGCCGCAGAAGCAGTAGTCTACATCTCAGCGCTCTAAACCCGAACCGCTGTACTTTTGCAGACTGCACTCAGGTGTGCGTCGACAGTCCTACGCTTCGATCTTCAAGTATCCAACAAGAAAGATAAGGCAGCGCCTATCTGCAGTGAATCTTCGCCGTACCAGCCGCTGCTGGACTCTCATCTACCAGGAAGCTATCAGTCTTATCCCCGAGGGCACGCCCATCACAATGGCAGCAGTAGCAGCAGTGTGCATCTCAGTGCTCGAAGCCCGAACGTCTGTATTTTTGCAGACTGCACTCAGGTGTGACGTCGACAGTTCTACGCTTGAATCTTCAAGTATCCAACAAGAAAAATCACGGAGCGCCTATCTGCAGTGAAACTCCGCCGTATCAGCCGCTGCTGGCGCTGTCATCAACCAGAAGGCTATAGGACTGATCCTCGAAGGCACGCCTATCACATTGGCAGCAGTAGCAGCGGTGTGCATCTCAGCGCTCTAAGCCCGAAGCTCTGTACTTTTTCAGACTGCACAGGTGTGACGTCGACAGTTCTACGCTTGGATCTTCAAGTATCCAACAAGAAAGATCAGGGAGCGCCTATCTGCAGTGATGCTTCGCCGTATCAGCCGCTGCTGGCGCTGTCATCTACCAGGAGGCTATAAGACTGATCCCCGAGGGCGCGCCCATCACATTGGCAGCAGTAGAAGAAATGTGAATCTAAGCGCTTTAAGCCCGAACCTCTGTACTTTTGCAGACTGCACTCAGGTGTGACGTCGACAGACCTACGCTTCGATCTTCAAGAATCCAACAAGAAAGCTAAGGGAGCGCCTATCTGCAGTGAATCTTCGCCGTATAAGCAGCTGTTGGCGCTGTCATCTACCAGCAGGCCATAAAACTGATCCCCAAGGGCCCGCCCATCACATTGGCAGCAGTAGCAGCAGTGTGCATCTGAGCGCTCGAAGCCCGAACCTCTGTACTTTTGCAGACTGCACTCAGGTGTGACGTCGACAGTTCTACGCTTGGATCTTCAAGTATCCAACAAGAATGATCACGGAGCGCCTATCTGCATTGAAGCTTCGCCGTATCAGCCGCTGCTGGCGCTATCATCTACCCGGATTCTATAAAACTGATCCCCGAGGGCACGCCCATCACATTGGCAGCAGTAGCAGCAGTCTACATCTCAGCGCTCTAAGCCCGAACCGCTGTACTTTTGCAGACTGCACTCAGGTGTGACGTCGACTGTCCTACGCTTCGATCATCAAGTATCCAACAAGAAAGATCAGGGACCGCCTATCTGCACTGAAGCTTCGCCGTATCAGCCGCTGCTGGCGCTGTCATCTACCAGGAGGCTATAAGACTGATCCCCGAGGGCGCGCCAATCACATTGGCAGCAGTAGCAGAAATGTGCATCTAAGCGCTCTAAGCCCGAACCTCTGCACTTTTGCAGACTGCAGTCTAGTGTGACTTCGACAGTTCTACGCTTGGATCTTCAAGTGTCCAACAAGAAAGATCACGGAGCGCTTATCTGCAGTGAATCGTCGCCGTATCTGCCGCTGCTGGCGCTGTCATCTACCAGGAGGCTATAAGACTGATCCCCGAGGGCACGTCCATTGGCAGCAGTAGCAGCAATCTCAGCGCTCTAAGCCTGAACCTCTGTACTTTTGCAGACTGCACTCAGGTATGAACGCGACAGTTCTACGCTTGCATCATCAAGTATTCAACAAGAAAGGTCACGGAGCGCCTATCTGCAGTGAATCTTCGTCGTATCAGCCGCTGCTCGCACTGTCATCTACCAGGAGGCTATAAGACTGATCCCCGAGGGCACGTCCATCACAAGGGCAGCAGTAGCAGCAGTGTGCATCTCAGCGCTCGAAGCCCTAACCTCTGTACTTTTGCAGACTGCACTCAGGTGTGACGTCTACAGTTCTACGCTTGGATCTTCAAGTACCCAACAAGAAAGATCACGGAGCGCCTATCTGCAGTGAATCTTCGCCGTATAAGCCGCTGCTGGTGCTGTCATCTACCAGGAGTCTATAAGACTGATCCCCGAGGGCACGCCCATCACATTGGCAGCAGTAGCAGAAGTGTGCATCTCAGCGCTCGAAGCCCTAACCCCTGTACTTTTGCAGACTGCACTCAGGTGTGACGTCGACAGTTCTACACTTGGAACTTCAAGTATCCAACAAGAAAGATCACGGAGCACCTATCTGTACTGAAACTTCGCCGTATGAGCCGCTGCTGGCGCTGTCATCTACCAGAAGGCTATAAGACTGATCCTCGAAGGCACGCCTATCACATTGGCAGCAGTAGCAGCGGTGTGCATCTCAGCGCTCTAAGCCCGAAGCTCTGTACTTTTTCAGACTGCACAGGTGTGACGTCGACAGTTCTATGCTTGGATCTTCAAGTATCCAACAAGAAAGATCAGGGAGCGCCTATCTGCAGTGATGCTTCGCCGTATCAGCCGCTGCTGGCGCTGTCATCTACCAGGAGGCTATAAGACTGATCCCCGAGGGCGCGCCCATCACATTGGCAGCAGTAGAAGAAATGTGAATCTAAGCGCTTTAAGCCCGAACCTCTGTACTTTTGCAGACTGCACTCAGGTGTGACGTCGACAGACCTACGCTTCGATCTTCAAGAATCCAACAAGAAAGCTAAGGGAGCGCCTATCTGCAGTGAATCTTCGCTGAATCACCCGCTGCTGGACTCTCATCTAACAGGAAGCTATCAGACTTATCCCCGAGGGCACGCCCATCACAATGGCAGCAGTAGCAGCAGTGTGCATCTCAGCGCTCGAAGCCCGAACCTCTGTACTTTTGCAGACTGCACTCAGGTGTGACGTCGACAGTCCTACGCTTCGATCTTCAAGTATCCAACAAGAAAGATAAGGGAGCGCCTATCTGCAGTGAATCTTCGCCGTATAAGCAGCTGTTGGCGCTGTCATCTACCAGCAGGCCATAAAACTGATCCCCAAGGGCCCGCCCATCACATTGGCAGCAGTAGCAGCAGTGTGCATCTGAGCGCTCGAAGCCCGAACCTCTGTACTTTTGCAGACTGCACTCAGGTGTGACGTCGACAGTTCTACGCTTGGATCTTCAAGTATCCAACAAGAATGATCACGGAGCGCCTATCTGCATTGAAGCTTCGCCGTATCAGCCGCTGCTGGCGCTGTCATCTACCCGGATTGTATAAGACTGATCCCCGAGGGCACGCCCATCACATTGGCAGCAGTAGCAGCAGTCTACATCTCAGCGCTCTAAGCCCGAACCGCTGTACTTTTGCAGACTACACTCAGGTGTGACGTCGACTGTCCTACGTTTCGATCATCAAGTATCCAACAAGAAAGATCAGGGACCGCCTATCTGCAGTGAAGCTTCGCCGTATCAGCCGCTGCTGGCGCTGTCATCTACCAGGAGGCTATAAGACTGATCCCCGAGGGCGCGCCAATCACATTGGCAGCAGTAGCAGAAATGTGCATCTCAGCGCTCGAAGCCCTAACCTCTGTACTTTTGCAGACTGCACTCAGGTGTGACGTCTACAGTTCTACGCTTGAAACTTCAAGTATCCAGCAAGAAAGATCACGGAGCGCCTATCGGCAGTGAATCTTCGCCGTATGAGCCGCTGCTGGCGCTGTCATCTACCAGAAGGCTATAAGACTGATTCCGAGGTCACGCCCATCACATTGGCAGCAGAAGCAGCAGTGTGCATCTCAGCGCTCTAAGCCCGAACCTCTGTACTTTTGCAGGCTGCACTCAGGTGTGACGTCGACAGTCCTACGCTGGGATCTTCAAGTCCCCAACAAGAAAGATCAGGCAGCGCCTATCTGAAGTGAAACTTCGCCGTATCAACCGCTGCTGGCGCTGTCATCTACAAGGAAGTTATCAGACTGATCCCCGAGGGCCCACCCATCCCATTGGGAGCAGTAGCAGCAGTGTGCATCTCAGCGCTCTAAGCTAGAACCTCTGTACTTTTGCAGACTGCTCTCAGGTGTGACGCCCACAGTTCTACGCTTGGATCTTCAAGTACCCAACAAGAAAGATCACGGAGCGCCTATCTGCAGTGAATCTTCGCCGTATAAGCCGCTGCTGGCGCTGTCATCTACCAGGAGTCTATAAGACTGATCCCCGAGGGCACGCCCATCACATTGGCAGCAGTAGCAGAAGTGTGCATCTCAGCGCTCGAAGCCCTAAACCCTGTACTTTTGCAGACTGCACTCAGGTGTGACGTCGACAGTTCTACACTTGGAACTTCAAGTATCCAACAAGAAAGATCACGGAGCACCTATCTGTACTGAAACTTCGCCGTATGAGCCGCTGCTGGCGCTGTCATCTACCAGAAGGCTATAAGACTGATTCCGAGGTCACGCCCATCACATTGGCAGCAGAAGCAGCAGTGTGCATCTCAGCGCTCTAAGCCCGAACCTCTGTACTTTTGCAGACTGCACTCAGGTGTGACGTCGACAGTCCTACGCTGGGATCTTCAAGTCCCCAACAAGAAAGATCAGGGAGCGCCTATCTGCTGTGAAACTTCGCCGTATCAACCGCTGCTGGCGCTGTCATCTACCAGGAAGTAATCAGACTGATCCCCGAGGACACACCCATCACATTGGCAGCAGTAGCAGCAGTGTGCATCTCAGCGCTCTAGGCTAGAACCTCTGTACTTTTGCAGACTGCTCTCAGGTGTGACGTCGACAGTTCTACGCTGGGATCTTCAAGTATCCAACAAGAAAGATCAGGGAGCGCCTATCTGCAGGGAAACTTCGCCGTATCAGCCGCTGCTGGCGTTGTCATCTACCAGGAGTCCATTAGACTGATCCCCGAGGGCACGCCCATCACATTGGCAGCAGTAGCAGCAGTGTGCATCTCAGCGCTCGAAGCCCTAACCTCTGTACTTTTGCAGACTGCACTCAGGTGTGACGTCTACAGTTCTACGCTTGGAACTTCAAGTATCCAACAAGAAAGATCACGGAGTGCCTATCGGCAGTGAATCTTCGCCGTATGAGCCGCTGCTGGCGCTGTCACCTGCCAGGAAGTTATCAGACTAATTCCCGATGACACACCCATCACATTGGCAGCAGTAGCAGCAGTGTGCATCTCAGCGCTCTAAGCCCGAACCTCTGTACTTTTGCAGACTGCACTCAGGTGTGACGTTGACAGTCCTACGCTGGGATCTTCAAGTATCCAACAAGAAAGATCAGGGAGCGCCTGTCTGCAGTGAAACTTTGCCGTCCCAGCCGCTGCTGGCGCTGTCATCTACCAGGAAGTTATCAGACTGATCCCCGAGGGCACACCCATCCCATTGGGAGCAGTAGCAGCAGTGTGCATCTCAGCGCTCTAAGCTAGAACCTCTGTACTTTTGCAGACTGCTCTCAGGTGTGACGTCGACAGTTCTACGCTGGGATCCTCAAGTATCCAACAAGAAAGATCAGGGAGCGCCTATCTGCAGGGAAACTTCGCCGTATCAGCCGCTGCTGGCGCTGTCATCTACCAGGAGTCCATTAGACTGATCCCCGAGGGCACGCCTATCACATTGGCAGCAGTAGCAGCAGTGTGCATCTCAGCGCTCGAAGCCCTAACCTCTGTACTTTTGCAGACTGCACTCAGGTGTGACGTCTACAGTTCTACGCTTGGAACTTCAAGTATCCAACAAGAAAGATCACGGAGCGCCTATCGGCAGTGAATCTTCGCCGTATGAGCCGCTGCTGGCGCTGTCATCTACCCGGATTCTATAAGACTGATCCCCGAGGGCACGCCCATCACATTGGCAGCAGTAGCAGCAGTCTACATCTTAGCGCTCTAAGCCCGAACCGCTGTACTTTTGCAGACTGCACTCAGGTGTGACGTCGACTGTCCTACGTTTCGATCATCAAGTATCCAACAAGAAAGATCAGGGACCGCCTATCTGCAGTGAAGCTTCGCCGTATCAGCCGCTGCTGGCGCTGTCATCTACCAGGAGGCTATAAGACTGATCCCCGAGGGCGCGCCAATCACATTGGCAGCAGTAGCAGAAATGTGCATCTAAGCGCTCTAAGCCCGAACCTCTGCACTTTTGCAGACTGCAGTCTAGTGTGACTTCGACAGTTCTACGCTTGGATCTTCAAGTGTCCAACAAGAAAGATCACGGAGCGCTTATCTGCAGTGAATCGTCGCCGTATCTGCCGCTGCTGGCGCTGCTGGCGCTGTCATCTACCAGGAGGCTATAAGACTGATCCCCGAGGGCACGTCCATCACATTGGCAGCAGTAGCAGCAATCTCAGCGCTCTAAGCCTGAACCTCTGTACTTTTGCAGACTGCACTCAGGTATGAACGCGACAGTTCTACGCTTGCATCATCAAGTATTCAACAAGAAAGGTCACGGAGCGCCTATCTGCAGTGAATCTTCGTCGTATCAGCCGCTGCTCGCCCTGTCATCTACCAGGAGGCTATAAGACTGATCCCCGAGGGCACGCCCATCACATTGGCCGCAGAAGCAGCAGTCTACATCTCAGCGCTCTAAACCCGAACCGCTGTACTTTTGCAGACTGCACTCAGGTGTGACGTCGACAGTTCTACGCTTGGATCTTAAAGTATCCAACAAGCAAGATCACGGAGCGCATATCTGCAGCGAATTTTCGCCGTATCAGCCGCTGCTCGCCCTGTCATCTACCAGGAGGCTATAAGACTGATCCCCGAGGGCACGCCCATCACATTGGCCGCAGAAGCAGCAGTCTACATCTCAGCGCTCTAAACCCGAACCGCTGTACTTTTGCAGACTGCACTCAGGTGTGCGTCGACAGTCCTACGCTTCGATCTTCAAGTATCCAACAAGAAAGATAAGGCAGCGCCTATCTGCAGTGAATCTTCGCCGTACCAGCCGCTGCTGGACTCTCATCTACCAGGAAGCTATCAGTCTTATCCCCGAGGGCACGCCCATCACAATGGCAGCAGTAGCAGCAGTGTGCATCTCAGTGCTCGAAGCCCGAACCTCTGTATTTTTGCAGACTGCACTCAGGTGTGACGTCGACAGTTCTACGCTTGGATCTTCAAGTATCCAACAAGAAAAATCACGGAGCGCCTATCTGCAGTGAAACTTCGCCGTATCAGCCGCTGCTGGCGCTGTCATCAACCAGAAGGCTATAGGACTGATCCTCGAAGGCACGCCTATCACATTGGCAGCAGTAGCAGCGGTGTGCATCTCAGCGCTCTAAGCCCGAAGCTCTGTACTTTTTCAGACTGCACAGGTGTGACGTCGACAGTTCTACGCTTGGATCTTCAAGTATCCAACAAGAAAGATCAGGGAGCGCCTATCTGCAGTGATGCTTCGCCGTATCAGCCGCTGCTGGCGCTGTCATCTACCAGGAGGCTATAAGACTGATCCCCGAGGGTGCGCCCATCACATTGGCAGCAGTAGAAGAAATGTGAATCTAAGCGCTTTAAGCCCGAACCTCTGTACTTTTCCAGACTGCACTCAGGTGTGACGTCGACAGACCTACGCTTCGATCTTCAAGAATCCAACAAGAAAGATAAGGGAGCGCCTATCTGCAGTGAATCTTCGCTGAATCACCCGCTGCTGGACTCTCATCTAACAGGAAGCTATCAGACTTATCCCCGAGGGCACGCCCATCACAATGGCAGCAGTAGCAGCAGTGTGCATCTCAGCGCTCGAAGCCCGAACCTCTGTACTTTTGCAGACTGCACTCAGGTGTGACGTCGACAGTCCTACGCTTCGATCTTCAAGTATCCAACAAGAAAGATAAGGGAGCGCCTATCTGCAGTGAATCTTCGCCGTATAAGCAGCTGTTGGCGCTGTCATCTACCAGCAGGCCATAAAACTGATCCCCAAGGGCCCGCCTATCACATTGGCAGCAGTAGCAGCAGTGTGCATCTGAGCGCTCGAAGCCCGAACCTCTGTACTTTTGCGGACTGCACTCAGGTGTGACGTCGACAGTTCTACGCTTGGATCTTCAAGTATCCAACAAGAATGATCACGGAGCGCCTATCTGCATTGAAGCTTCGCCGTATCAGCCGCTGCTGGCGCTATCATCTACCCGGATTCTATAAGACTGATCCCCGAGGGCACGCCCATCACATTGGCAGCAGTAGCAGCAGTCTACATCTCAGCGCTCTAAGCCCGAACCGCTGTACTTTTGCAGACTGCACTCAGGTGTGACGTCGACTGTCCTACGCTTCGATCATCAAGTATCCAACAAGAAAGATCAGGGACCGCCTATCTGCACTGAAGCTTCGCCGTATCAGCCGCTGCTGGCGCTGTCATCTACCAGGAGGCTATAAGACTGATCCCCGAGGGCGCGCCAATCACATTGGCAGCAGTAGCAAAAATGTGCATCTAAGCGCTCTAAGCCCGAACCTCTGCACTTTTGCAGACTGCAGTCTAGTGTGACTTCGACAGTTCTACGCTTGGATCTTCAAGTGTCCAACAAGAAAGATCACGGAGCGCTTATCTGCAGTGAATCGTCGCCGTATCTGCCGCTGCTGGCGCTGTCATCTACCAGGAGGCTATAAGACTGATCCCCGAGGGCACGTCCATTGGCAGCAGTAGCAGCAATCTCAGCGCTCTAAGCCTGAACCTCTGTACTTTTGCAGACTGCACTAAGGTATGAACGCGACAGTTCTACGCTTGCATCATCAAGTATTCAACAAGAAAGGTCACGGAGCGCCTATCTGCAGTGAATCTTCGTCGTATCAGCCGCTGCTCGCCCTGTCATCTACCAGGAGGCTATAAGACTGATCCCCGAGGGCACGTCCATCACAAGGGCAGCAGTAGCAGCAGTGTGCATCTCAGCGCTCGAAGCCCTAACCTCTGTACTTTTGCAGACTGCACTCAGGTGTGACGTCTACAGTTCTACGCTTGGATCTTCAAGTACCCAACAAGAAAGATCACGGAGCGCCTATCTGCAGTGAATCTTCGCCGTATAAGCCGCTGCTGGTGCTGTCATCTACCAGGAGTCTATAAGACTGATCCCCGAGGGCACGCCCATCACATTGGCAGCAGTAGCAGAAGTGTGCATCTCAGCGCTCGAAGCCCTAACCCCTGTACTTTTGCAGACTGCACTCAGGTGTGACGTCGACAGTTCTACACTTGGAACTTCAAGTATCCAACAAGAAAGATCACGGAGCACCTATCTGTACTGAAACTTCGCCGTATGAGCCGCTGCTGGCGCTGTCATCTACCAGAAGGCTATAAGACTGATCCTCGAAGGCACGCCTATCACATTGGCAGCAGTAGCAGCGGTGTGCATCTCAGCGCTCTAAGCCCGAAGCTCTGTACTTTTTCAGACTGCACAGGTGTGACGTCGACAGTTCTACGCTTGGATCTTCAAGTATCCAACAAGAAAGATCAGGGAGCGCCTATCTGCAGTGATGCTTCGCCGTATCAGCCGCTGCTGGCGCTGTCATCTACCAGGACGCTATAAGACTGATCCCCGAGGGCGCGCCCATCACATTGGCAGCAGTAGAAGAAATGTGAATCTAAGCGCTTTAAGCCCGAACCTCTGTACTTTTGCAGACTGCACTCAGGTGTGACGTCGACAGACCTACGCTTCGATCTTCAAGAATCCAACAAGAAAGCTAAGGGAGCGCCTATCTGCAGTGAATCTTCGCTGAATCACCCGCTGCTGGACTCTCATCTAACAGGAAGCTATCAGACTGATCCCCGAGGGCACGTCCATCACATTGGCAGCAGTAGCAGCAATCTCAGCGCTCTAAGCCTGAACCTCTGTACTTTTGCAGACTGCACTCAGGTATGAACGCGACAGTTCTACGCTTGCATCATCAAGTATTCAACAAGAAAGGTCACGGAGCGCCTATCTGCAGTGAATCTTCGTCGTATCAGCCGCTGCTCGCCCTGTCATCTACCAGGAGGCTATAAGACTGATCCCCGAGGGCACGTCCATCACAAGGGCAGCAGTAGCAGCAGTGTGCATCTCAGCGCTCGAAGCCCTAACCTCTGTACTTTTGCAGACTGCACTCAGGTGTGACGTCTACAGTTCTACGCTTGGAACTTCAAGTATCCAACAAGAAAGATCACGGAGCGCCTATCGGCAGTGAATCTTCGCCGTATGAGCCGCTGCTGGCGCTGTCATCTACCAGAAGGCTATAACACTGATTCCGAGGTCACGCCCATCACATTGGCAGCAGAAGCAGCAGTGTGCATCTCAGCGCTCTAAGCCCGAACCTCTGTACTTTTGCAGGCTGCACTCAGGTGTGACGTCGACAGTCCTACGCTGGGATCTTCAAGTCCCCAACAAGAAAGATCAGGCAGCGCCTATCTGAAGTGAAACTTCGCCGTATCAACCGCTGCTGGCGCTGTCATCTACAAGGAAGTTATCAGACTGATCCCCGAGGGCCCACCCATCCCATTGGGAGCAGTAGCAGCAGTGTGCATCTCAGCGCTCTAAGCTAGAACCTCTGTACTTTTGCAGACTGCTCTCAGGTGTGACGCCCACAGTTCTACGCTTGGATCTTCAAGTACCCAACAAGAAAGATCACGGAGCGCCTATCTGCAGTGAATCTTCGCCGTATAAGCCGCTGCTGGCGCTGTCATCTACCAGGAGTCTATAAGACTGATCCCCGAGGGCACGCCCATCACATTGGCAGCAGTAGCAGAAGTGTGCATCTCAACGCTCGAAGCCCTAAACCCTGTACTTTTGCAGACTGCACTCAGGTGTGACGTCGACAGTTCTACACTTGGAACTTCAAGTATCCAACAAGAAAGATCACGGAGCACCTATCTGTACTGAAACTTCGCCGTATGAGCCGCTGCTGGCGCTGTCATCTACCAGAAGGCTATAAGACTGATTCCGAGGTCACGCCCATCACATTGGCAGCAGAAGCAGCAGTGTGCATCTCAGCGCTCTAAGCCCGAACCTCTGTACTTTTGCAGACTGCACTCAGGTGTGACGTCGACAGTCCTACGCTGGGATCTTCAAGTCCCCAACAAAAAAGATCAGGCAGCGCCTATCTGAAGTGAAACTTCGCCGTATCAACCGCTGCTGGCGCTGTCATCTACAAGGAAGTTATCAGACTGATCCCCGAGGACACACCCATCACAATGGCAGCAGTAGCAGCAGTGTGCATCTCAGCGCTCTAGGCTAGAACCTCTGTACTTTTGCAGACTGCTCTCAGGTGTGACGTCGACAGTTCTACGCTGGCATCTTTAAGTATCCAATAAGAAAGATCACGGAGCGCCTATCTGCAGTGAAACTTCGCCGTATTAGCCGCTGCTGCCGCTGTCATCTACCAGGAGTCTAATAGACTGATCCCCGAGGACACGCCCATCACATTGGCAGCAGTAGCAGCAGTGTGCATCTCAGCGCTCGAAGCGCTAACCTCTGTACTTTTGCAGACTGCACTCAGGTGTAACGTCGACAGTCCTACGCTGGGATCTTCAAGTATCCAACAAGAAAGATCAGGGAGCGCCTATCTGCTGTGAAACTTCGCCGTATCAACCGCTGCTGGCGCTGTCATCTACCAGGAAGTAATCAGACTGATCCCCGAGGACACACCCATCACATTGGCAGCAGTAGCAGCAGTGTGCATCTCAGCGCTCTAGGCTAGAACCTCTGTACTTTTGCAGACTGCTCTCAGGTGTGACGTCGACAGTTCTACGCTGGGATCTTCAAGTATCCAACAAGAAAGATCAGGGAGCGCCTATCTGCAGGGAAACTTCGCCGTATCAGCCGCTGCTGGCGTTGTCATCTACCAGGAGTCCATTAGACTGATCCCCGAGGGCACGCCCATCACATTGGCAGCAGTAGCAGCAGTGTGCATCTCAGCGCTCGAAGCCCTAACCTCTGTACTTTTGCAGACTGCACTCAGGTGTGACGTCTACAGTTCTACGCTTGGAACTTCAAGTATCCAACAAGAAAGATCACGGAGTGCCTATCGGCAGTGAATCTTCGCCGTATGAGCCGCTGCTGGCGCTGTCACCTGCCAGGAAGTTATCAGACTAATTCCCGATGACACACCCATCACATTGGCAGCAGTAGCAGCAGTGTGCATCTCAGCGCTCTAAGCCCGAACCTCTGTACTTTTGCAGACTGCACTCAGGTGTGACGTTGACAGTCCTACGCTGGGATCTTCAAGTATCCAACAAGAAAGATCAGGGAGCGCCTGTCTGCAGTGAAACTTTGCCGTCCCAGCCGCTGCTGGCGCTGTCATCTACCAGGAAGTTATCAGACTGATCCCCGAGGGCACACCCATCCCATTGGGAGCAGTAGCAGCAGTGTGCATCTCAGCGCTCTAAGCTAGAACCTCTGTACTTTTGCAGACTGCTCTCAGGTGTGACGTCGACAGTTCTACGCTGGGATCCTCAAGTATCCAACAAGAAAGATCAGGGAGCGCCTATCTGCAGGGAAACTTCGCCGTATCAGCCGCTGCTGGCGCTGTCATCTACCAGGAGTCCATTAGACTGATCCCCGAGGGCACGCCTATCACATTGGCAGCAGTAGCAGCAGTGTGCATCTCAGCGCTCGAAGCCCTAACCTTTGTACTTTTGCAGACTGCACTCAGGTGTGACGTCTACAGTTCTACGCTTGGAACTTCAAGTATCCAACAAGAAAGATCACGGAGCGCCTATCGGCAGTGAATCTTCGCCGTATGAGCCGCTGCTGGCGCTGTCATCTACCAGGAAGTTATCAGACTGATTCCCGAGGACACACCCATCACATTGGCAGCAGTAGCAGCAGTGTGCATCTCAGCGCTCTAAGCCCGAACCTCTGTACTTTTGCAGACTGCACTCAGGTGTGACGTTGACAGTCCTACGCTGAGATCTTGAAGTATCCAACAACAAAGATCAGGGAGCGCCTGTCTGCAGTGAAACTTTGCCGTATCAGCCGCTGCTGGCGCTGTCATCTACCAGGAAGTTATCAGACTGATCCCCGAGGGCACACCCATCCCATTGGGAGCAGTAGCAGCAGTGTGCATCTCAGCGCTCTAAGCTAGAACCTCTGTACTTTTGCAGACTGCTCTCAGGTGTGACGCCCACAGTTCTACGCTAGGATCTTCAAGTACCCAACAAGAAAGATCACGGAGCGCCTATCTGCAGTGAATCTTCGCCGTATAAGCAGCTGTTGGCGCTGTCATCTACCAGCAGGCCATAAAACTGATCCCCAAGGGCCCGCCCATCACATTGGCAGCAGTAGCAGCAGTGTGCATCTGAGCGCTCGAAGCCCGAACCTCTGTACTTTTGCAGACTGCACTCAGGTGTGACGTCGACAGTTCTACGCTTGGATCTTCAAGTATCCAACAAGAATGATCACGGAGCGCCTATCTGCATTGAAGCTTCGCCGTATCAGCCGCTGCTGGCGCTGTCATCTACCCGGATTCTATAAGACTGATCCCCGAGGGCACGCCCATCACATTGGCAGCAGTAGCAGCAGTCTACATCTCAGCGCTCTAAGCCCGAACCGCTGTACTTTTGCAGACTGCACTCAGGTGTGACGTCGACTGTCCTACGTTTCGATCATCAAGTATCCAACAAGAAAGATCAGGGACCGCCTATCTGCAGTGAAGCTTCGCCGTATCAGCCGCTGCTGGCGCTGTCATCTACCAGGAGGCTATAAGACTGATCCCCGAGGGCGCGCCAATCACATTGGCAGCAGTAGCAGAAATGTGCATCTAAGCGCTCTAAGCCCGAACCTCTGCACTTTTGCAGACTGCAGTCTAGTGTGACTTCGACAGTTCTACGCTTGGATCTTCAAGTGTCCAACAAGAAAGATCACGGAGCGCTTATCTGCAGTGAATCGTCGCCGTATCTGCCGCTGCTGGCGCTGTCATCTACCAGGAGGCTATAAGACTAATCCCCGAGGGCACGTCCATCACATTGGCAGCAGTAGCAGCAATCTCAGCGCTCTAAGCCTGAACCTCTGTACTTTTGCAGACTGCACTCAGGTATGAACGCGATAGTTCTACGCTTGCATCATCAAGTATTCAACAAGAAAGGTCACGGAGCGGCTATCTGCAGTGAATCTTCGTCGTATCAGCCGCTGCTCGCCCTGTCATCTACCAGGAGGCTATAAGACTGATCCCCGAGGGCACGCCCATCACATTGGCCGCAGAAGCAGCAGTCTACATCTCAGCGCTCTAAACCCGAACCGCTGTACTTTTGCAGACTGCACTCAGGTGTGACGTCGACAGTTCTACGCTTGGATCTTAAAGTATCCAACAAGCAAGATCACGGAGCGCATATCTGCAGTGAATTTTCGCCGTATCAGCCGCTGCTCGCCCTGTCATCTACCAGGAGGCTGAAAGACTGATCCCCGAGGGCACGCCCATCACATTGGCCGCAGAAGCAGCAGTCTACATCTCAGCGCTCTAAACCCGAACCGCTGTACTTTTGCAGACTGCACTCAGGTGTGCGTCGACAGTCCTACGCTTCGATCTTCAAGTATCCAACAAGAAAGATAAGGCAGCGCCTATCTGCAGTGAATCTTCGCCGTACCAGCCGCTGCTGGACTCTCATCTACCAGGAAGCTATCAGTCTTATCCCCGAGGGCACGCCCATCACAATGGCAGCAGTAGCAGCAGTGTGCATCTCAGTGCTCGAAGCCCGAACCTCTGTATTTTTGCAGACGGCACTCAGGTGTGACGTCGACAGTTCTACGCTTGGATCTTCAAGTATCCAACAAGAAAAATCACGGAGCGCCTATCTGCAGTGAAACTTCGCCGTGTCAGCTGCTGCTGGCGCTGTCATCAACCAGAAGGCTATAGGACTGATCCTCGAAGGCACGCCTATCACATTGGCAGCAGTAGCAGCGGTGTGCATCTCAGCGCTCTAAGCCCGAAGCTCTGTACTTTTTCAGACTGCACAGGTGTGACGTCGACAGTTCTACGCTTGGATCTTCAAGTATCCAACAAGAAAGATCAGGGAGCGCCTATCTGCAGTGATGCTTCGCCGTATCAACCGCTGCTGGCGCTGTCATCTACCAGGAGGCTATAAGACTGATCCCCGAGGGCGCGCCCATCACATTGGCAGCAGTAGAAGAAATGTGAATCTAAGCGCTTTAAGCCCGAACCTCTGTACTTTTGCAGACTGCACTCAGGTGTGACGTCGACAGACCTACGCTTCGATCTTCAAGAATCCAACAAGAAAGATAAGGGAGCGCCTATCTGCAGTGAATCTTCGCTGAATCACCCGCTGCTGGACTCTCATCTAACAGGAAGCTATCAGACTTATCCCCGAGGCCACGCCCATCACAATGGCAGCAGTAGCAGCAGTGTGAATCTCAACGCTCGAAGCCCGAACCTCTGTACTTTTGCAGACTGCACTCAGGTGTGACGTCGACAGTCCTACGCTCCGATCTTCAAGTATCCAACAAGAATGATAAGGGAGCGCCTATCTGCAGTGAATCTTCGCCGTATAAGCAGCTGTTGGCGCTGTCATCTACCAGCAGGCCATAAAACTGATCCCCAAGGGCCCGCCTATCACATTGGCAGCAGTAGCAGCAGTGTGCATCTGAGCGCTCGAAGCCCGAACCTCTGTACTTTTGCTGACTGCACTCAGGTGTGACGTCGACAGTTCTACGCTTGGATCTTCAAGTATCCAACAAGAATGATCACGGAGCGCCTATCTGCATTGAAGCTTCGCCGTATCAGCCGCTGCTGGCGCTGTCATCTACCCGGATTCTATAAGACTGATCCCCGAGGGCACGCCCATCACATTGGCAGCAGTAGCAGCAGTCTACATCTCAGCGCTCTAAGCCCGAACCGCTGTACTTTTGCAGACTGCACTCAGGTGTGACGTCGACTGTCCTACGTTTCGATCATCAAGTATCCAACAAGAAAGATCAGGGACCGCCTATCTGCAGTGAAGCTTCGCCGTATCAGCCGCTGCTGGCGCTGTCATCTACCAGGAGGCTATAAGACTGATCCCCGAGGGCGCGCCAATCACATTGGCAGCAGTAGCAGAAATGTGCATCTAAGCGCTCTAAGCCCGAACCTCTGCACTTTTGCAGACTACAGTCTAGTGTGACTTCGACAGTTCTACGCTTGGATCTTCAAGTGTCCAACAAGAAAGATCACGGAGCGCTTATCTGCAGTGAATCGTCGCCGTATCTGCCGCTGCTGGCGCTGTCATCTACCAGGAGGCTATAAGACTGATCCCCGAGGGCACGTACATCACATTGGCAGCAGTAGCAGCAATCTCAACGCTCTAAGCCTGAACCTCTGTACTTTTGCAGACTGCACTCAGGTATGAACGCGACAGTTCTACGCTTGCATCATCAAGTATTCAACAAGAAAGGTCACGGAGCGGCTATCTGCAGTGAATCTTCGTCGTATCAGCCGCTGCTCGCCCTGTCATCTACCAGGAGGCTATAAGACTGATCCCCGAGGGCACGCCCATCACATTGGCCGCAGAAGCAGCAGTCTACATCTCAGCACTCTAAACCCGAACCGCTGTACTTTTGCAGACTGCACTCAGGTGTGACGTCGACAGTTCTACGCTTGGATCTTAAAGTATCCAACAAGCAAGATCACGGAGCGCATATCTGCAGTGAATTTTCGCCGTATCAGCCGCTGCTCGCCCTGTCATCTACCAGGAGGCTATAAGACTGATCCCCGAGGGCACGCCCATCACATTGGCCGCAGAAGCAGCAGTCTACATCTCAGCGCTCTAAACCCGAACCGCTGTACTTTTGCAGACTGCACTCAGGTGTGCGTCGACAGTCCTACGCTTCGATCTTCAAGTATCCAACAAGAAAGATAAGGCAGCGCCTATCTGCAGTGAATCTTCGCCGTACCAGCCGCTGCTGGACTCTCATCTACCAGGAAGCTATCAGTCTTATCCCCGAGGGCACGCCCATCACAATGGCAGCAGTAGCAGCAGTGTGCATCTCAGTGCTCGAAGCCCGAACCTCTGTATTTTTGCAGACGGCACTCAGGTGTGACGTCGACAGTTCTACGCTTGGATCTTCAAGTATCCAACAAGAAAAATCACGGAGCGCCTATCTGCAGTGAAACTTCGCCGTATCAGCTGCTGCTGGCGCTGTCATCAACCAGAAGGCTATAGGACTGATCCTCGAAGGCACGCCTATCACATTGGCAGCAGTAGCAGCGGTGTGCATCTCAGCGCTCTAAGCCCGAAGCTCTGTACTTTTTCAGACTGCACAGGTGTGACGTCGACAGTTCTACGCTTGGATCTTCAAGTATCCAACAAGAAAGATCAGGGAGCGCCTATCTGCAGTGATGCTTCGCCGTATCAACCGCTGCTGGCGCTGTCATCTACAAGGAAGTTATCAGACTGATCCCCGAGGACACACCCATCACAATGGCAGCAGTAGCAGCAGTGTGCATCTCAGCGCTCTAGGCTAGAACCTCTGTACTTTTGCAGACTGCTCTCAGGTGTGACGTCGACAGTTCTACGCTGGCATCTTTAAGTATCCAATAAGAAAGATCACGGAGCGCCTATCTGCAGTGAAACTTCGCCGTATTAGCCGCTGCTGCCGCTGTCATCTACCAGGAGTCTAATAGACTGATCCCCGAGGACACGCCCATCACATTGGCAGCAGTAGCAGCAGTGTGCATCTCAGCGCTCGAAGCGCTAACCTCTGTACTTTTGCAGACTGCACTCAGGTGTGACGTCTACAGTCCTACGCTGGAATCTTCAAGTCCGCAACATGAAAGATCACGCAGCGCCTATCTGAAGTGAAACTTCGCCGTATCAACCGCTGCTGGCGCTGTCATGTACAAGGAAGTTATCAGACTGATCCCCGAGGACACACCCATCACATTGGCAGCAATAGCAGCAGTGTGCATCTCAGCGCTCTAAGCCCGAACCTCTGTACTTCTGCAGACTGCACTCAGGTGTAACGTCGACAGTCCTACGCTGGGATCTTCAAGTATCCAACAAGAAAGATCAGGGAGCGCCTATCTGCTGTGAAACTTCGCCGTATCAACCGCTGCTGGCGCTGTCATCTACCAGGAAGTAATCAGACTGATCCCCGAGGACACACCCATCACATTGGCAGCAGTAGCAGCAGTGTGCATCTCAGCGCTCTAGGCTAGAACCTCTGTACTTTTGCAGACTGCTCTCAGGTGTGACGTCGACAGTTCTACGCTGGGATCTTCAAGTATCCAACAAGAAAGATCAGGGAGCGCCTATCTGCAGGGAAACTTCTCCGTATCAGCCGCTGCTGGCGTTGTCATCTACCAGGAGTCCATTAGACTGATCCCCGAGGGCACGCCCATCACATTGGCAGCAGTAGCAGCAGTGTGCATCTCAGCGCTCGAAGCCCTAACCTCTGTACTTTTGCAGACTGCACTCAGGTGTGACGTCTACAGTTCTACGCTTGGAACTTCAAGTATCCAACAAGAAAGATCACGGAGTGCCTATCGGCAGTGAATCTTCGCCGTATGAGCCGCTGCTGGCGCTGTCACCTGCCAGGAAGTTATCAGACTAATTCCCGATGACACACCCATCACATTGGCAGCAGTAGCAGCAGTGTGCATCTCAGCGCTCTAAGCCCGAACCTCTGTACTTTTGCAGACTGCACTCAGGTGTGACGTTGACAGTCCTACGCTGGGATCTTCAAGTATCCAACAAGAAAGATCAGGGAGCGCCTGTCTGCAGTGAAACTTTGCCGTCCCAGCCGCTGCTGGCGCTGTCATCTACCAGGAAGTTATCAGACTGATCCCCGAGGGCACACCCATCCCATTGGGAGCAGTAGCAGCAGTGTGCATCTCAGCGCTCTAAGCTAGAACCTCTGTACTTTTGCAGACTGCTCTCAGGTGTGACGTCGACAGTTCTACGCTGGGATCCTCAAGTATCCAACAAGAAAGATCAGGGAGCGCCTATCTGCAGGGAAACTTCGCCGTATCAGCCGCTGCTGGCGCTGTCATCTACCAGGAGTCCATTAGACTGATCCCCGAGGGCACGCCTATCACATTGGCAGCAGTAGCAGCAGCGTGCATCTCAGCGCTCGAAGCCCTAACCTCTGTACTTTTGCAGACTGCACTCAGGTGTGACGTCTACAGTTCTACGCTTGGAACTTCAGGTATCCAACAAGAAAGATCACGGAGCGCCTATCGGCAGTGAATCTTCGCCGTATGAGCCGCTGCTGGCGCTGTCATCTACCAGGAAGTTATCAGACTGATTCCCGAGGACACACCCATCACATTGGCAGCAGTAGCAGCAGTGTGCATCTCAGCGCTCTAAGCCCGAACCTCTGTACTTTTGCAGACTGCACTCAGGTGTGACGTTGACAGTCCTACGCTGAGATCTTGAAGTATCCAACAACAAAGATCAGGGAGCGCCTGTCTGCAGTGAAACTTTGCCGTATCAGCCGCTGCTGGCGCTGTCATCTACCAGGAAGTTATCAGACTGATCCCCGAGGGCACACCCATCCCATTGGGAGCAGTAGCAGCAGTGTGCATCTCAGCGCTCTAAGCTAGAACCTCTGTACTTTTGCAGACTGCTCTCAGGTGTGACGCCCACAGTTCTACGCTAGGATCTTCAAGTACCCAACAAGAAAGATCACGGAGCGCCTATCTGCAGTGAATCTTCGCCGTATAAGCAGCTGTTGGCGCTGTCATCTACCAGCAGGCCATAAAACTGATCCCCAAGGGCCCGCCCATCACATTGGCAGCAGTAGCAGCAGTGTGCATCTGAGCGCTCGAAGCCCGAACCTCTGTACTTTTGCAGACTGCACTCAGGTGTGACGTCGACAGTTCTACGCTTGGATCTTCAAGTATCCAACAAGAATGATCACGGAGCGCCTATCTGCATTGAAGCTTCGCCGTATCAGCCGCTGCTGGCGCTGTCATCTACCCGGATTCTATAAGACTGATCCCCGAGGGCACGCCCATCACATTGGCAGCAGTAGCAGCAGTCTACATCTCAGCGCTCTAAGCCCGAACCGCTGTACTTTTGCAGACTGCACTCAGGTGTGACGTCGACTGTCCTACGTTTCGATCATCAAGTATCCAACAAGAAAGATCAGGGACCGCCTATCTGCAGTGAAGCTTCGCCGTATCAGCCGCTGCTGGCGCTGTCATCTACCAGGAGGCTATAAGACTGATCCCCGAGGGCGCGCCAATCACATTGGCAGCAGTAGCAGAAATGTGCATCTAAGCGCTCTAAGCCCGAACCTCTGCACTTTTGCAGACTGCAGTCTAGTGTGACTTCGACAGTTCTACGCTTGGATCTTCAAGTGTCCAACAAGAAAGATCACGGAGCGCTTATCTGCAGTGAATCGTCGCCGTATCTGCCGCTGCTGGCGCTGTCATCTACCAGGAGGCTATAAGACTAATCCCCGAGGGCACGTCCATCACATTGGCAGCAGTAGCAGCAATCTCAGCGCTCTAAGCCTGAACCTCTGTACTTTTGCAGACTGCACTCAGGTATGAACGCGATAGTTCTACGCTTGCATCATCAAGTATTCAACAAGAAAGGTCACGGAGCGGCTATCTGCAGTGAATCTTCGTCGTATCAGCCGCTGCTCGCCCTGTCATCTACCAGGAGGCTATAAGACTGATCCCCGAGGGCACGCCCATCACATTGGCCGCAGAAGCAGCAGTCTACATCTCAGCGCTCTAAACCCGAACCGCTGTACTTTTGCAGACTGCACTCAGGTGTGACGTCGACAGTTCTACGCTTGGATCTTAAAGTATCCAACAAGCAAGATCACGGAGCGCATATCTGCAGTGAATTTTCGCCGTATCAGCCGCTGCTCGCCCTGTCATCTACCAGGAGGCTGAAAGACTGATCCCCGAGGGCACGCCCATCACATTGGCCGCAGAAGCAGCAGTCTACATCTCAGCGCTCTAAACCCGAACCGCTGTACTTTTGCAGACTGCACTCAGGTGTGCGTCGACAGTCCTACGCTTCGATCTTCAAGTATCCAACAAGAAAGATAAGGCAGCGCCTATCTGCAGTGAATCTTCGCTTTACCAGCCGCTGCTGGACTCTCATCTACCAGGAAGCTATCAGTCTTATCCCCGAGGGCACGCCCATCACAATGGCAGCAGTAGCAGCAGTGTGCATCTCAGTGCTCGAAGCCCGAACCTCTGTATTTTTGCAGACGGCACTCAGGTGTGACGTCGACAGTTCTACGCTTGGATCTTCAAGTATCCAACAAGAAAAATCACGGAGCGCCTATCTGCAGTGAAACTTCGCCGTGTCAGCTGCTGCTGGCGCTGTCATCAACCAGAAGGCTATAGGACTGATCCTCGAAGGCACGCCTATCACATTGGCAGCAGTAGCAGCGGTGTGCATCTCAGCGCTCTAAGCCCGAAGCTCTGCACTTTTTCAGACTGCACAGGTGTGACGTCGACAGTTCTACGCTTGGATCTTCAAGTATCCAACAAGAAAGATCAGGGAGCGCCTATCTGCAGTGATGCTTCGCCGTATCAACCGCTGCTGGCGCTGTCATCTACCAGGAGGCTATAAGACTGATCCCCGAGGGCGCGCCCATCACATTGGCAGCAGTAGAAGAAATGTGAATCTAAGCGCTTTAAGCCCGAACCTCTGTACTTTTGCAGACTGCACTCAGGTGTGACGTCGACAGACCTACGCTTCGATCTTCAAGAATCCAACAAGAAAGATAAGGGAGCGCCTATCTGCAGTGAATCTTCGCTGAATCACCCGCTGCTGGACTCTCATCTAACAGGAAGCTATCAGACTTATCCCCGAGGCCACGCCCATCACAATGGCAGCAGTAGCAGCAGTGTGAATCTCAACGCTCGAAGCCCGAACCTCTGTACTTTTGCAGACTGCACTCAGGTGTGACGTCGACAGTCCTACGCTCCGATCTTCAAGTATCCAACAAGAATGATAAGGGAGCGCCTATCTGCAGTGAATCTTCGCCGTATAAGCAGCTGTTGGCGCTGTCATCTACCAGCAGGCCATAAAACTGATCCCCAAGGGCCCGCCTATCACATTGGCAGCAGTAGCAGCAGTGTGCATCTGAGCGCTCGAAGCCCGAACCTCTGTACTTTTGCTGACTGCACTCAGGTGTGACGTCGACAGTTCTACGCTTGGATCTTCAAGTATCCAACAAGAATGATCACGGAGCGCCTATCTGCATTGAAGCTTCGCCGTATCAGCCGCTGCTGGCGCTGTCATCTACCCGGATTCTATAAGACTGATCCCCGAGGGCACGCCCATCACATTGGCAGCAGTAGCAGCAGTCTACATCTCAGCGCTCTAAGCCCGAACCGCTGTACTTTTGCAGACTGCACTCAGGTGTGACGTCGACTGTCCTACGTTTCGATCATCAAGTATCCAACAAGAAAGATCAGGGACCGCCTATCTGCAGTGAAGCTTCGCCGTATCAGCCGCTGCTGGCGCTGTCATCTACCAGGAGGCTATAAGACTGATCCCCGAGGGCGCGCCAATCACATTGGCAGCAGTAGCAGAAATGTGCATCTAAGCGCTCTAAGCCCGAACCTCTGCACTTTTGCAGACTACAGTCTAGTGTGACTTCGACAGTTCTACGCTTGGATCTTCAAGTGTCCAACAAGAAAGATCACGGAGCGCTTATCTGCAGTGAATCGTCGCCGTATCTGCCGCTGCTGGCGCTGTCATCTACCAGGAGGCTATAAGACTGATCCCCGAGGGCACGTCCATCACATTGGCAGCAGTAGCAGCAATCTCAACGCTCTAAGCCTGAACCTCTGTACTTTCGCAGACTGCACTCAGGTATGAACGCGACAGTTCTACGCTTGCATCATCAAGTATTCAACAAGAAAGGTCACGGAGCGGCTATCTGCAGTGAATCTTCGTCGTATCAGCCGCTGCTCGCCCTGTCATCTACCAGGAGGCTATAAGACTGATCCCCGAGGGCACGCCCATCACATTGGCCGCAGAAGCAGCAGTCTACATCTCAGCGCTCTAAACCCGAACCGCTGTACTTTTGCAGACTGCACTCAGGTGTGACGTCGACAGTTCTACGCTTGGATCTTAAAGTATCCAACAAGCAAGATCACGGAGCGCATATCTGCAGTGAATTTTCGCCGTATCAGCCGCTGCTCGCCCTGTCATCTACCAGGAGGCTATAAGACTGATCCCCGAGGGCACGCCCATCACATTGGCCGCAGAAGCAGCAGTCTACATCTCAGCGCTCTAAACCCGAACCGCTGTACTTTTGCAGACTGCACTCAGGTGTGCGTCGACAGTCCTACGCTTCGATCTTCAAGTATCCAACAAGAAAGATAAGGCAGCGCCTATCTGCAGTGAATCTTCGCCGTACCAGCCGCTGCTGGACTCTCATCTACCAGGAAGCTATCAGTCTTATCCCCGAGGGCACGCCCATCACAATGGCAGCAGTAGCAGCAGTGTGCATCTCAGTGCTCGAAGCCCGAACCTCTGTATTTTTGCAGACGGCACTCAGGTGTGACGTCGACAGTTCTACGCTTGGATCTTCAAGTATCCAACAAGAAAAATCACGGAGCGCCTATCTGCAGTGAAACTTCGCCGTATCAGCTGCTGCTGGCGCTGTCATCAACCAGAAGGCTATAGGACTGATCCTCGAAGGCACGCCTATCACATTGGCAGCAGTAGCAGCGGTGTGCATCTCAGCGCTCTAAGCCCGAAGCTCTGTACTTTTTCAGACTGCACAGGTGTGACGTCGACAGTTCTACGCTTGGATCTTCAAGTATCCAACAAGAAAGATCAGGGAGCGCCTATCTGCAGTGATGCTTCGCCGTATCAACCGCTGCTGGCACTGTCATCTACCAGGAGGCTATAAGACTGATCCCCGAGGGCGCGCCCATCACATTGGCAGCAGTAGAAGAAATGTGAATCTAAGCGCTTTAAGCCCGAACCTCTGTACTTTTGCAGACTGCACTCAGGTGTGACGTCGACAGACCTACGCTTCGATCTTCAAGAATCCAACAAGAAAGATAAGGGAGCGCCTATCTGCAGTGAATCTTCGCTGAATCACCCGCTGCTGGACTCTCATCTAACAGGAAGCTATCAGACTTATCCCCGAGGGCACGCCCATCACAATGGCAGCAGTAGCAGCAGTGTGAATCTCAACGCTCGAAGCCCGAACCTCTGTACTTTTGCAGACTGCACTCAGGTGTGACGTCGACAGTCCTACGCTCCGATCTTCAAGTATCCAACAAGAATGATAAGGGAGCGCCTATCTGCAGTGAATCTTCGCCGTATAAGCAGCTGTTGGCGCTGTCATCTACCAGCAGGCCATAAAACTGATCCCCAAGGGCCCGCCTATCACATTGGCAGCAGTAGCAGCAGTGTGCATCTGAGCGCTCGAAGCCCGAACCTCTGTACTTTTGCTGACTGCACTCAGGTGTGACGTCGACAGTTCTACGCTTGGATCTTCAAGTATCCAACAAGAATGATCACGGAGCGCCTATCTGCATTGAAGCTTCGCCGTATCAGCCGCTGCTGGCGCTGTCATCTACCCGGATTCTATAAGACTGATCCCCGAGGGCACGCCCATCACATTGGCAGCAGTAGCAGAAATGTGCATCTAAGCGCTCTAAGCCCGAACCTCTGCACTTTTGCAGACTGCAGTCTAGTGTGACTTCGACAGTTCTACGCTTGGATCTTCAAGTGTCCAACAAGAAAGATCACGGAGCGCTTATCTGCAGTGAATCGTCGCCGTATCTGCCGCTGCTGGCGCTGTCATCTACCAGGAGGCTATAAGACTGATCCCCGAGGGCACGTCCATCACATTGGCAGCAGTAGCAGCAATCTCAGCGCTCTAAGCCTGAACCTCTGTACTTTTGCAGACTGCACTCAGGTATGAACGCGACAGTTCTACGCTTGCATCATCAAGTATTCAACAAGAAAGGTCACGGAGCGCCTATCTGCAGTGAATCTTCGTCGTATCAGCCGCTGCTCGCCCTGTCATCTACCAGGAGGCTATAAGACTGATCCCCGAGGGCACGCCCATCACATTGGCCGCAGAAGCAGCAGTCTACATCTCAGCGCTCTAAACCCGAACCGCTGTACTTTTGCAGACTGCACTCAGGTGTGACGTCGACAGTTCTACGCTTGGATCTTAAAGTATCCAACAAGCAAGATCACGGAGCGCATACCTGCAGTGAATTTTCGCCGTATCAGCCGCTGCTCGCCCTGTCATCTACCAGGAGGCTATAAGACTGATCCCCGAGGGCACGCCCATCACAATGGCCGCAGAAGCAGCAGTCTACATCTCAGCGCTCTAAACCCGAACCGCTGTACTTTTGCAGACTGCACTCAGGTGTGCGTCGACAGTCCTACGCTTCGATCTTCAAGTATCCAACAAGAAAGATAAGGCAGCGCCTATCTGCAGTGAATCTTCGCCGTACCAGCCGCTGCTGGACTCTCATCTACCAGGAAGCTATCAGTCTTATCCCCGAGGGCACGCCCATCACAATGGCAGCAGTAGCAGCAGTGTGCATCTCAGTGCTCGAAGCCCGAACCTCCGTATTTTTGCAGACTGCACTCAGGTGTGACGTCGACAGTTCTACGCTTGGATCTTCAAGTATCCTACAAGAAAAATCACGGAGCGCCTATCTGCAGTGAAACTTCGCCGTATCAGCCGCTGCTGGCCCTGTCATCAACCAGAAGGCTATAGGACTGATCCTCGAAGGCACGCCTATCACATTGGCAGCAGTAGCAGCGGTGTGCATCTCAGCGCTCTAAGCCCGAAGCTCTGTACTTTTTCAGACTGCACAGGTGTGACGTCGACAGTTCTACGCTTGGATCTTCAAGTATCCAACAAGAAAGATCAGGGAGCGCCTATCTGCAGTGATGCTTCGCCGTATCAACCGCTGCTGGCGCTGTCATCTACCAGGAGGCTATAAGACTGATCCCCGAGGGCGCGCCCATCACATTGGCAGCAGTAGAAGAAATGTGAATCTAAGCGCTTTAAGCCCGAACCTCTGTACTTTTGCAGACTGCACTCAGGTGTGACGTCGACAGACCTACGCTTCGATCTTCAAGAATCCAACAAGAAAGATAAGGGAGCGCCTATCTGCAGTGAATCTTCGCTGAATCACCCGCTGCTGGACTCTCATCTAACAGGAAGCTATCAGACTTATCCCCGAGGGCACGCCCATCACAATGGCAGCAGTAGCAGCAGTGTGCATCTCAACGCTCGAAGCCCGAACCTCTGTACTTTTGCAGACTGCACTCAGGTGTGACGTCGACAGTCCTACGCTCCGATCTTCAAGTATCCAACAAGAAAGATAAGGGAGCGCCTATCTGCAGTGAATCTTCGCCGTATAAGCAGCTGTTGGCGCTGTCATCTACCAGCAGGCCATAAAACTGATCCCCAAGGGCCCGCCTATCATATTGGCAGCAGTAGCAGCAGTGTGCATCTGAGCGCTCGAAGCCCGAACCTCTGTACTTTTGCTGACTGCACTCAGGTGTGACGTCGACAGTTCTACGCTTGGATCTTCAAGTATCCAACAAGAATGATCACGGAGCGCCTATCTGCATTGAAGCTTCGCCGTATCAGCCGCTGCTGGCGCTGTCATCTACCCGGATTCTATAAGACTGATCCCCGAGGGCACGCCCATCACATTGGCAGCAGTAGCAGCAGTCTACATCTCAGCGCTCGAAGCCCGAACCTCTGTACTTTTGCTGACTGCACTCAGGTGTGACGTCGACAGTTCTACGCTTGGATCTTCAAGTATCCAACAAGAATGATCACGGAGCGCCTATCTGCATTGAAGCTTCGCCGTATCAGCCGCTGCTGGCGCTGTCATCTACCCGGATTCTATAAGACTGATCCCCGAGGGCACGCCCATCACATTGGCAGCAGTAGCAGCAGTCTACATCTCAGCGCTCTAAGCCCGAACCTCTGTACTTTTGCAGGCTGCACTCAGGTGTGACGTCGACAGTCCTACGCTGGGATCTTCAAGTCCCCAACAAGAAAGATCAGGCAGCGCCTATCTGAAGTGAAACTTCGCCGTATCAACCGCTGCTGGCGCTGTCATCTACAAGGAAGTTATCAGACTGATCCCCGAGGGCCCACCCATCCCATTGGGAGCAGTAGCAGCAGTGTGCATCTCAGCGCTCTAAGCTAGAACCTCTGTACTTTTGCAGACTGCTCTCAGGTGTGACGCCCACAGTTCTACGCTTGGATCTTCAAGTACCCAACAAGAAAGATCACGGAGCGCCTATCTGCAGTGAATCTTCGCCGTATCAGCCGCTGCTGGCGCTGTCATCTACCAGGAGTCTATAAGACTGATCCCCGAGGGCACGCCCATCACATTGGCAGCAGTAGCAGAAGTGTGCATCTCAGCGCTCGAAGCCCTAACCCCTGTACTTTTGCAGACTGCACTCAGGTGTGACGTCGACAGTTCTACACTTGGAACTTCAAGTATCCAACAAGAAAGATCACGGAGCACCTATCTGTACTGAAACTTCGCCGTATGAGCCGCTGCTGGCGCTGTCATCTACCAGAAGGCTATAAGACTGATTCCGAGGTCACGCCCATCACATTGGCAGCAGAAGCAGCAGTGTGCATCTCAGCGCTCTAAGCTAGAACCTCTGTACTTTTGCAGACTGCTCTCAGGTGTGACGTCGACAGTTCTACGCTGGGATCTTCAAGTATCCAACAAGAAAGATCAGGGAGCGCCTATCTGCAGGGAAACTTCGCCGTATCAGCCGCTGCTGGCGCTGTCATCTACCAGGAGTCCATTAGACTGATCCCCGAGGGCACGACCATCACATTGGCAGCAGTAGCAGCAGTGTGCATCTCAGCGCTCAAAGCCCTAACCTCTGTACTTTTGCAGACTGCACTCAGGTGTGACGTCTACAGTTCTACGCTTGGAACTTCAAGTATCCAACAAGAAAGATCACGGAGCGCCTATCGGCAGTGAATCTTCGCCGTATGAGCCGCTGCTGGCGCTGTCATCTACCAGGAAGTTATCAGACTGATTCCCGAGGACACACCCATCACATTGGCAGCAGTAGCAGCAGTGTGCATCTCAGCGCTCTAAGCCCGAACCTCTGTACTTTTGCAGACTGCACTCAGGTGTGACGTTGACAGTCCTACGCTGGGATCTTCAAGTATCCAACAACAAAGATCAGGGAGCGCCTGTCTGCAGTGAAACTTTGCCGTATTAGCCGCTGCTGGCGCTGTCATCTACCAGGAAGTTATCAGACTGATCCCCGAGGGCACACCCATCCCGTTCCCCGCAGGGGCGTCTGCGCCAGCAGGCGTTTGGTGTGTTGCGACACCACGTACCCGAGCACACGAGGGTTGGACCCTCCCGCGTGTAGCCGTGCGCGGCTTAGCCGTGTCTGGGGAAAAGGGGATCCTGGGGGTTGAGCCGAAGCTGGGTGTTTGGACCTTTAAGGCCCCCCGGCGGAGGCAACACACCTCTTCGGCCTCGGCTTCACATAGACGGCACCCCCGGACTGACCCACCCGGGGGAAATCGGTAGTCGCCTCTTCCTGTCCTCCTCTCCAATCTTCGACTTTCTCTCCCACTTTTACATCTTTCCTGTCTTCTCTTCACTTCTTATTACTTCCTTTCTCCACGGCGGCAAGGGTTAACCTTGTGTATCTGCCCTCCCTTGGGTATAATATATTAGGTTATAGTAGCAATGTACGGCTGGCGCCTGCAGCCTTAAGCGTTAAGGCCTGCAGCGTCCCCATGTTGGGCTCCGTGGTGGGTGGCCGCCATTGCTGCCGAACACAAACCGAAATACCATGGGAACACCCGCATTTCCCCGCCTACTTGATCGTCACCCTCAGAAGAGGGGACGCACCGAAGACTTCAGCGCATGTTTGACCCGCATAAAAGAGAACTACCCGAAGTACCATGTTGTCCATAGTGAAAATCCTGAAAAGCAAGCCAGATTCATTTCGCCATTCACAGTAGCAAAATCTTTAACCGAAGCCTTAGGGCCAGGTTATAAGGTAACGAAAATGGCTAGCGGGGACCTTCTCCTTGAGATCCCTCAGAAACATCAATACGAGAAGCTTGGCAGTCTTGTGACATTTGGCAACATACAAATTTCTGTTACACAACACCGAACGATGAATAGCTCACGGGGAGTCGTGTCAGAGGCAGACCTCCTAGACTTGACAGAAGCTGAACTCCTGGAAGGATGGAAAGAACAAAATGTCACTGATGTAAAACGTATTATAATTAGACGAGACAACAAGGAAATACCCACGAAACATCTTATCCTAACATTCTCATCCAGCGTACTGCCAGAAACCATCGAAACAGGATACATCAGATTAAATGTTCGACCATTTATCCCCAACCCTAGACGATGTTTCAAATGTCAGAGGTTCGGCCATGGCTCGCAGAGCTGCCGTGGTCAAATAACTTGTGCAAAGTGTGGAATCCAGGGCCACCCCTCAGACAACTGCAGTGGCACACTTCATTGTGTGAACTGCAGTGGTGACCATCCAGCCTACTCACGCTCTTGTCCAAACTGGAAGAAAGAAAAAGAGATAATCACACTTAAAGTCAAGGAAAATATTTCGTTTAAGGAAGCCCGTAAACGGTGCTCACCTTTCCACAACACACCTTATGCTGATGCGGCGCGTCGGGGGGCAGCGTCGCAGCGGCCAATGCCAAGTGCCCAGCCCGCGTGCAGCGAGCAGGTACCTTTGGCTCCTGCCCCCAGGGTGGAAGTAGGTAAGCCTACTCCATCCAACCAGCAACCAGGCCAGGCTACCCTTGGGTTGCCAGCCCCACAAGACTTTTCTGCGGCAACCTACGCTACACGCAGCGATCCCGCAGTACCGATAGTGGCCCCGAAGGTAGGCGCAGCCGAGGCTGCTTCGACTTCCCCGGCCCCTCCCAGCGCTGGCAACAGCCGGCGCAGCCAAATTCCACAGGGTGCCCCATCGACCTCCGGGCTGGTGGGCGCAGGGGTCTCGCCTTCCGAGGTGAGACTCTCCCGAAAAACTTCTCGCTCGCAAGAGCGCGTGTCCGGCGCCTCCCAAGAGGCAATGGACACAACACCTATCCCCACGGCGCACCAAGCGCCTAAGGAGCGGCGAGGCTCCCTCGAACGCTTCAAAAAGAGTAAAACCCCGGTTACAGGGCCTCGAAAGAGCTCTGGAACCTAAGCTCTGAAATCTCTGTAATTAATACTTCTGTTTCCGTATACACAGCACTTATTTACTACCAATATGGATACACCAATAATTCAATGGAACGTCAGAGGACTTCTCAGGAACCTTGATGACGTGCAAGAGCTTATACAAAAACACAATCCAAAAGTGCTGTGTCTACAGGAAACACACTTAAAACCACAACACACAAACTTTCTCCGACCGTATGTCACGTTTCGCAAAGATCGCGATGATGCTGTCGTATCATCAGGCGGTGTTGCCATTTTGGTTCATAAAAATATTTCCTGTCAGCGTTTACAGCTACAAACGCCCCTTGAAGCAGTGGCGGTTCGAGCTGTTCTTCTAAGTAAACTCGTCACCATTTGCTCGCTCTATGTACCCCCACACTTCAAATTAAACAAACATGAATTTCAGTCATTTATAGACGAATTGCCAGAACCTTATCTTGTCCTCGGCGATTTCAATGCGCACAGCTCCCTGTGGGGCGACTCTCGTATAGATGCGCGAGGTCGTCTTGTTGAACAGTTCCTTTTTTCTTGTGGTGCGTGCCTTCTGAATAAGAAGGAACCCACATATTACTCTCTAGCAAACAGAACCTTTTCTTCAATCGATCTCAGCATAGTCTCTCCTTCTATTCTGCCCGAACTCGAATGGTAAGTTACAAAGAACCCTTACGGAAGCGATCACTTCCCCATACTAATACGAACACCTCAAGAAAACGAATATCCACCACAGGCACCTCGGTGGAAGATTGAGACAGCTGATTGGGACAAATTTCGAACTCTTACTGGTATCTCATGGCATGACATCTCCTCCTTAGAAATTGATGCAGCTGTGGAGTATTTTACAGCCTTTATAATAGATGCCGCATCTAAATGCATATCACAAGTAAATGGCCTCTCGTGCAAACGGCGCGTCCCGTGGTGGACCGACGATTGTAGGATCGCACGTAAAAAACAGAACAAAGCGTGGGGTTTGCTACGCGCTTCTCCCACTGCAGAAAATCTTATCCACTTTAAAAAAGTAAAATCCGAAGGCAGGCGAACCCGCCGACAGGCCAGAAGAGAAAGCTGGCAGAAGTTTTTATCGGGCATCAACTCGTACACAGATGAGGCCAAGGTCTGGAGCAGGGTTATTAGGATAATAGGGCGACAAGCACAATCACTCCCTCTGGTAAACACACGAGGCGATACCCTGCAAGCTCAGGCAGACTCACTTGGGGAGCACTTTGAGGGCGTCTCGAGCTCAACCCATTATTCTCAGTCCTTTCTCAAATATAAACAGATAGAAGAATGTAAGCCAATTATTAGAAACTCCAGGCAGAATGAACCCTATAACCGGCCTTTCAGTATTGCGGAGTTGAGAGCTGCGTTGAACACATGCAAAAGCACTGCACCGGGACCTGACAGAATCATGTATGATATGATCAGAAACTTACATACTGACACACAAGTTACACTACTCACACTTTACAACACTATTTGGGCTGCGGGATACCTCCCATCTACATGGAAAGAGGCGATTGTCGTTCCTGTCCTGAAGCAAGGAAAAGACCCCTCCTTGACAGCAAGTTATCGTTCAATAGCTCTTACGAATTGTTTGTGTAAGCTCTTCGAAAAAATGATTAATCACAGACTCATACACTTCCTTGAATTCAACAATATACTCGATCCCCATCAGTGTGGCTTCAGACAAGGGCGGTCAACAACAGATCATCTTGTGCGCATTGAAGGATATATTCGCGATGCCTTTGTACACAAACAGTATTTCCTCTCCATATTCCTCGATATGGAGAAGGCATATGATACAACATGGCGCTACGGGATCTTGCGAGATTTGTCGGGAATGGGCATCTGTGGAAATATGTTGAAAGTAATTGAAAGCTATTTGTCCAATCGTACCTTCCGTGTAAAAGTCGGCAATGCACTGTCACGTCCCTTTACCCAGGAAACTGGTGTACCCCAGGGAGGCGTGCTCAGCTGCACTCTCTTTATTGTTAAGATGAACAAACTACGTGCTTCACTACCACCTGCCATTTTTTATTCCGTATACGTAGACGATATACAAATAGGCTTCAAATCCTGCAACCTCACAGTATGCGAAAGACAGGTACAGCAGGGATTAAACAAAGTGTCCAAATGGGCAGACCAAAACGGATTTAAGGTCAACCCCCACAAAAGTTCTTGTGTTCTCTTCACAAGAAAGAGAGGCCTGGTCCCCGATCCTTGTGTAGAACTGGGCGGACAACAAATTCCTGTCAACAAAGAACACAAATTCCTAGGTATTATCCTTGACTCCAGGCTCACTTTCATTCCTCACTTAAAACATCTTAAAGAAAAATGTCTTAGAACAATGAACTTACTTAAAATACTCTCCCACACAACGTGGGGTAGCGACAGACAGTGTTTATTGAATATTTACAGGAGCCTAGTTCGATCACGGTTACATTATGGTGCCGTAGTATACCACTCTGCTGCACCGAGCGCGCTTAAGATGTTAGATCCCGTACACCATCTGGGTATCCGTCTGGCCACTGGCGCATTTAGGACAAGCCCTGTTGAAAGTTTATATGTAGAGTCGGATGAGTGGCCACTCCATCTTCAGCGAACCAACATCAGCTTAACGTATTTTCTCAAGGTTCGCTCTAATAAGGAACATCCGTGTTTCACAACCATTAACGACTTGACGTGTGAAACACTTTTTAATAACAGACCCTCTATGAGACTTCCTTTCTCACTGCGTGCAAGAGAACTTAGCAAGGAAATGGATGTCCCAATTCTCGAACAACGCCTAATGCCTCCAGCTAAGCTAGTACCGCCCTGGGAGTGGCAGCTGATAGAGTGTGACACATCGTTTGTAGAGGTCACTAAACATGCGCCAGAGACACATATCAAAATGCATTTCTTGGAGCTCCAGTACAAGTACTCGTGCACAGAGTTTTACACAGACGCTTCTAAGTCGCATGCCGGGGTGTCCTACGCTGCCATTGGTCCATCCTTCTCGGAATCCGGTGTACTGCACCCTGAAACAAGTATATTTACGGCTGAGGCCCATGCACTATTGTCGGCTGTGAAACATATCAGAAAATCAAATATTCAAAAAACAATTTTATTTACAGACTCCCTAAGCGTAGTGAAAGCCTTGAAGTCACACTGTAAACACAGAAACCCCGTAATTACTGAACTCTATTCCATTCTCTGTAGAGCGTATATGTCTAACCAGCATGTCATTGTATGCTGGGTGCCTGGACATAGGGGCATCGAGGGTAACGTTCTAGCAGACCAGATGGCCACATCAATTTCCTTGCATACAGTTAATCCTGCTGCTTCGGTCCCTGTCACAGACCTGAAGCCTTTTTTAAGAAGGAAACTGCGAAATCACTGGCAACGTATGTGGGACGCAGAAGTAAATAACAAACTGCACGTGATAAAACCACAGTTAGGTTCTTGGCCCCCCGTAACAAAATCACGGCGAACAAATGTCCTATTCTGTCGCCTGAGAATAGGACACACATTTGGCACGCATAACTTTCTACTCACTGAAAATGATCCTCCAACCTGCGGTAGATGCGGGGAGAGGCTGACCGTCCTGCACGTCCTCCTGGAGTGTCGGGCAGCCGAACCTGAAAGAAGGAAACATTTTTCCCTAGCATACCGGCAGCACATCCCCCTACATCCGGTAATGTTACTCGGCCCAGAACCGCTATTTGACACCAACGCAGTTCTAAGTTTCCTGAAAGATGTTGTCCTGCATGTTTTTAGCCCCACATGTTCGTAGCGGGTCCTCTCTTCAGAGGATGCCGCTGCGATAGCTCTTTCGTATAGCACGCGCCTCTAGGCCCTTGTGCTTCAAGGGCTCCGGTGAGGCAGCAGTGCTCCAGGTAATTTTACTATCTCATATATCTTCTATTCTGCATCATACTTTTACGATGGATTTTAATGTTCAAAGTATTCGTCATGAGTCATCGCCATAATTTTATAGCACGTAGATTTTACGCACTTTACAGCGACAATTTTTAGGCCAGTTTACAGCCAAGTCACATCTCCATAATACATCGTCAACATCACCACTTGTCATGGCGCTCTTTGGCCAAACCTGGCCCTTGCGCCATTAAACACCACATATCATCATCATCATCATCACCCATCCCGTTGGGAGCAGTAGCAGCAGTGTGCATCTCAGCGCTCTAAGCTAGAACCTCTGTACTTTTGCAGACTGCTCTCAGGTGTGACGCCCACAGTTCTACGCTAGGATCTTCAAGTACCCAACAAGAAAGATCACGGAGCGCCTATCTGCAGTGAATCTTCGCCGTATCAGCCGCTGCTGGCGCTGTCATCTACCAGGAGTCTATAAGACTGATCCCCGAGGGGACGCCCATCACATTGGCAGCAGTAGCAGAAGTGTGCATCTCAGCGCTCGAAGCCCTAACCCCTGTACTTTTGCAGACTGCACTCAGGTGTGACGTCGACAGTTCTACACTTGGAACTTCAAGTATCCAACAAGAAAGATCACGGAGCACCTATCTGTACTGAAACTTCGCCGTATGAGCCGCTGCTGGCGCTGTCATCTACCAGAAGGCTATAAGACTGATTCCGAGGTCACGCCCATCACATTGGCAGCAGAAGCAGCAGTGTGCATCTCAGCGCTCTAAGCCCGAACCTCTGTACTTTTGCAGACTGCACTCAGGTGTGACGTCGACAGTCCTACGCTGGGATCTTCAAGTCCCCAACAAGAAAGATCAGGCAGCGCCTATCTGAAGTGAAACTTCGCCGTATCAACCGCTGCTGGCGCTGTCATCTACAAGGAAGTTATCAGACTGATCCCCGAGGACACACCCATCACATTGGCAGCAATAGCAGCAGTGTGCATCTCAGCGCTCTAAACCCGAACCTCTGTACTTTTGCAGACTGCACTCAGGTGTAACGTCGACAGTCCTACGCTGGGATCTTCAAGTATCCAACAAGAAAGATCAGGGAGCGCCTATCTGCAGTGAAACTTCGTCGTATCAACCGCTGCTGGCGCTGTCATCTACCAGGAAGTAATCAGACTGATCCCGGAGGACACACCCATCACATTGGCAGCAGTAGCAGCAGTGTGCATCTCAGCGCTCTAAGCCCGAACCTCTGTACTTTTGCAGACTGCACTCAGGTGTGACGTCGACAGTTCTACGCTGGGATCTTCAAGTATCCAACAAGAAAGATCAGGGAGCGCCTATCTGCAGGGAAACTTCGCCGTATCAGCCGCTGCTGGCGCTGTCATCTACCAGGAGTCCATTAGACTGATCCCCGAGGGCACGCCCATCACATTGGCAGCAGTTGCAAAAGTGTGCATCTCAGCGCTCGAAGCCCTAACCCCTGTACTTTTGCAGACTGCACTCAGGTGTGACGTCGACAGTTCTACACTTGGAACTTCAAGTATCCAACAAGAAAGATCACGGAGCACCTATCTGTACTGAAACTTCGCCGTATGAGCCGCTGCTGGCGCTGTCATCTACCAGAAGGCTATAAGACTGATTCCGAGGTCACGCCCATCACATTGGCAGCAGAAGCAGCAGTGTGCATCTCAGCGCTCTAAACCCGAACCTCTGTACTTTTGCACACTGCACTCAGGTGTGACGTCGACAGTCCTACGCTGGGATCTTCAAGTCCCCAACAAAAAAGATCAAGCAGCGCCTATCTGAAGTGAAACTTCGCCGTATCAACCGCTGCTGGCGCTGTCATCTACAAGGAAGTTATCAGACTGATCCCCGAGGACACACCCATCACATTGGTAGCAATAGCAGCAGTGTGCATCTCAGCGCTCTAAGCCCGAACCTCTGTACTTTTGCAGACTGCACTCAGGTGTAACGTCGACAGTCCTACGCTGGGATCTTCAAGTATCCAACAAGAAAGATCAGGGAGCGCCTATCTGCAGTGAAACTTCGTCGTATCAACCGCTGCTGGCGCTGTCATCTACCAGGAAGTAATCAGACTGATCCCGGAGGACACACCCATCACATTGGCAGCAGTAGCAGCAGTGTGCATTGTCACGATCCACCCCGGGTCGTGAACAAGGGAGGGCTTCTCAGCGTGGTGGTGCTCAAAGATTACTGACCGGCGAGCTGCCGTGCTCGTCGGTGTTTATTGTGGTGCGGGTGACCACTGTTGCCTGCCGAGCTATAGCAGGCCGCCGAGCTTGGCGGGTGAACCAAGATTATGTCCGAGGGGGCGTCACCTACTTGCTACAACCCCTCACCCCCAGTTTGTTTGTTAAAATAAAAAACACAAACCTCCAAGTTCAAACAAATGTCCAAGTTCAACAACGTCCAAGTTCAAGTTAAACTCGTGAAACAAACGTCCAAGTTCGCACTATGAGGCTCCGCCTCCACCCTAGCTGGGTCGACAGTGCCTGCTACCCAGGCGAGTAACGGTCTGGTGGCCTCCGCCGTCGAGTACTCCGCCTGGGCACCGGTGTTGACGGGTCGGGTGTGGCAACGCCGGGTGCTGCCTGAGCCAGCCTTGCTCCATCCGGGGGGTCCGTAGTGGTCGGCCTTGCGAGTGGTGCCGGGCTTGACACCGGTCCCACGGGTGCCGCACCACTGGCTACGGTTGCCGCCTCCGAGGTAGGTGGTACTCCGCTAGAAGCGACTGGTGCTGCCGCTAGTCCTCCTGCGGGCTGGAACTCAGTGGCAGTCGAGGGTGCTGGCCGGGTCCCGAGGCGTGGTCTGACATGGTCGGCGTGTCTATGCCACATGGCCCCGTCTGGCATGCGGACAAGCAGCGATGAGGCGCTGGCAGGAGACACCACCTGTCCGGCAGACCAGGGTGGGCCAGGACGGAAGTTCCTGGCAACAACTGGAGCTCCCGGCTCTGGCAAATGCCCGGGACGGCACCCTTGGTCAGCAGCCAGCTTCTGCTTCAGCTTCTGCGTCTCCGATTGAGCCTTGTGCAGCTTGCGCTTGCTGCGGGAGACCTCGCTCTTGAGCTGCCTGTTGCGGCTCTGCAGGCTCGTTATAATGTGCCGCATCTCCCGGTTGATTGGCTGAGCCTGCTCGCTGGACACCGACGACGCCTCAAACTCAGTGCGTAGATTCTCGTACTCTCGACGAATCTGCACGATGTTGTCCTCGGGGCGAATGACCTCCGAGCGAAGCTTCTTTTGGACAACGAGCTCCTCGCTTTCCATCTGCTCAAAGTGGCGAAGGTGCGAGTTTTTGGCTGTCGACAGCAAGGAGCGACACTCGTCCAGCTGAGTCTTGAGTTGCATGCTCTCGTTGTACAGCACGGAGAACTGGCTCTGCAGGCCCTTGTACTCTGCCGTGCTCACCACCAGGCTCTTGGGCAGCGACCGCAGCTCTATCCGCAGCCGCTCCACCGTCTTCAGGGCCTCCTTGTGGTCAAGCTGGAGCTGCTCTAGCTCCAACAGCCGTGCCGATGCCAGCTCCCTCTGTTCCTCGAGCTGGCTCTGCAGGTCCTCCAAGCGCAGGGAGGCTGCTCCGCCACCACCGCCACAGCCCCCCAAATCCACATGTAGGCGGGACCAGGGTCTCTGTGGGAACGGCCAGGGGGTGCTTTCCACATTACGCGAGGCTCGCTGATGCACCTGGCAGATTTGGCAGCTCTGCATCACATGCAAGCTGGCTTCCGGGTACTCTGGCAGACGAATGCCCAGTACATGAATCCAGTTTCGGCCAAGCAGCGTCGGCGACGACCCCTTCGTTAAGTAAAGGGGAAGGGTTGCTTCCCTGTCGCCAAAACGAACGCTGACCTGTGCCTGACCCTGGACCTGGGAGAGTTGCCCGGAGGAGCTGCGCAGCATCACGCCCGAAGCCTCGACGGACACGCCGGGGAAAGTCCGCTTGAAGAGCTTCCCGGCCATTACAGACACGCTGGCCCCCGTGTCCAGCTCCATGGAAATGGGGTGCCCGCAGATTTCGACGGTCAGCATGTATGGCGGCACAGACGACGGTACAAAGCCTGTGTGCCACATGTCGAAAATCGGCGGGTCCTCGGCCACGACGTGGAGCCTGGCCGCGGAAGAGCTTGAGCTTGCTACCGCATGCCTCCGCCGCGTACCCTTGCGACGGCTACCCTGGCCACGGGCTTGTGTTGTACCTGGGCTTGAATCCGGCTGCTGCTTGCTGTTCATCCTCCCACTTCGGCATACACGTGCCAGGTGCCCAGTTTTCCCGCACGTAAAGCATTGTGCTTCAGAGAACTGGCACTGTGAAGGGGAGTGGGCACCACCACAGCGACCGCAGGTACTGCCCTTTGTCGCGAATTTGTTGACCGCCGCTTCCGTCGACGGTGAGCCAGTCGCACGGGAAATTTCGCCGGCGTCCTTGGCGGCAGCTTCCATTGCCAGCGCTGCCTTCACGGAGTCGTCCAGCGACGGGTCGGGAAGCTCCAGGAGTCGCGTCTGCATGGCGAGGTTGTTGATTCCGCAGACGAAACGGTCCCGGAGCAGCGAGTCCAGTTGGTCCCCGAAGGCGCAGGCACTCGCTAACCCTCGTAGCGCAGCAACGAATTGCCCGAGGGTCTCTCCTTCCCGGCGGCTCCGGTTGTTGAAGCGGAAACGCTCCATTAGTGTGGACGGTGCTGGGTTAAAATGCGAGCGCAGTATGGCAAGCAGCTCACCCACCGTCTTAATGTGCGGCGTGGCTGGCTTGAGAAGGTCGAGCAGGAGGCTGAAGACGCGGGTCCCGCAGCTGGCCAGGAAAATGTCCCGCTGTTTGGCCTCGGGTGTGTCGTTTGCCCGGAAGAACACGTGGACTTGCTCCTCGTAAATTTGCCAGGCGGACCCATCTCCCTCGAACGGCTCGAGCCTTCCGTACAGCGGCATGGCGACAGCACGGGGGGCGGTGTTTCGCCGCTCGCGGCGGCGTGGGACGCTCCGTAGGTACTCGTCGCCAGCTTCTTCGCCAGAGTCACGAGGATCCCATCCTCGTCGCCAGTGTCACGATCCACCCCGGGTCGTGAACAAGGGAGGGCTTCTCAGCGTGGTGGTGCTCAAAGATTACTGACCGGCGAGCTGCCGTGCTCGTCGGTGTTTATTGTGGTGCGGGTGACCACTGTTGCCTGCCGAGCTATAGCAGGCCGCCGAGCTTGGCGGGTGAACCAAGATTATGTCCGAGGGGGCGTCACCTACTTGCTACAGCGCTCTAAGCCCGAAACTCTGTACTTTTGCAGACTGCACTCAGGTGTGACGTCGACCGTCCTACGCTGGGATCTTCAAGTATCCAACAAGAAAGATCAGGGAGCGCCCATCTGCAGTGAAACTTCGCCGTATCAGCCGCTGCTGGCGCTCTCATATACCAGGAAGTTATCACACTGATCCCCGAGGGCACACCCATCTCATTGGCAGCAGTAGCAGCAGTGTGCCTCTCAGCGCTCTAAGCCCGAACCTCTGTACTTTTGCAGACTGCACTCAGGTGTGACGTCGACATTTCTGCGCTTGGATCTTCAAGTGTCCAAGAAGAAAGATCACGAAGCGCCTATCTGCAGTGAATCTTTGCCGTATCAGCCGCTGCTGGCGCTGTCATCTACAAGGAAGTTGTCAGACTGATCCCCGAGGACACACCCATCACATTGGCAGCAATAGCAGCAGTGTGCATCTCAGCGCTCTAAGCCCGAACCTCTGTACTTTTGCAGACTGCACTCAGGTGTGACGTCGATGGGATCTTCAAGTATCCAACAAGAAAGATCAGGGAGCGCCTATCTGCAGTGAAACTTCGCCGTATCAGACGCTGCTGGCGCTGTCATCTACCAGGAAGTTATCAGACTGATCCCCGAGGACACACCCATCATATTGGCAGCAGTAGCAGCAGTGTGCATCTCAGCGCTCTAAGCCCAAACGTCTGTACTTTTGCAGACTGCTCTCAGGTGTGACGTCGACAGTTCTACGCTGGGATCTTCAAGTATCCAACAAGAAAGATCAGGGAGCGCCTATCTGCAGTGAAACTTCGCGGTATCAGCCGCTGCTGGCGCTGTCATCTTTCAGGAGTCTATTAGACTGATCCCCGAGGGCACGCCCATCACATTGGCAGCAGTAGCAGCAGTGTGCATCTCAGCGCTCGAAGCCCTAACCTCTGTACTTTTGCAGGCTGCACTCAGGTGTGACGTCTACAGTCCTACGCTGGGATCTTCAAGACCCCAACAAGAGAAATCAGGCAGCGCCTATCTGAAGTGAAACTTCGCCGTATCAACCGCTGCTGGCGCTGTCATCTACAAGGAAGTTATCAGACTGATCGCCGAGGACACACCCATCACATTGGCAGCAATAGCAGCAGTGTGCCTCTCAGCGCTCTAAGCCCGAACCTCTGTACTTTTGCAGACTGCACTCAGGTGTTACGTCGACAGTCCTACGCTGGGATCTTCAAGTATCCAACAAGAAAGATCAGGGAGCGCCTATCTGCAGTGAAACTTCACCGTATCAACCGCTGCTGGCGCTGTCATCTACCAGGAAGTTATCAGACTGATCCCCGACGACACACCCATCACATTGGCAGCAGTAGCAGCAGTGTGCATCTCAGCGCTCTAGGCTAGAACCTCTGTACTTTTGCAGACTGCTTTTAGGTGTGACGTCGACAGTTCTACGCTGGGATCTTCAAGTATCCAACAAGAAAGATCAGGGAGCGCCTATCTGCAGGGTAACTTTGCCGTATCAGCCGCTGCTGGCGCTGTCATCCACCAGGAGTCTATTAGACTGAGCCCCGAGGGCACGCCCATCACATAGGCAGCAGTAGCAGCAGTGTGCATCTCAGCGCTCGAAGCCCTAACCTCTGTACTTTTGCAGACTGCACTCAGGTGTGACGTCTACAGTTCTACGCTTGGAGCTTCAAGTATCCAACAAGAAAGATCACGGAGCGCCTATCGGCAGTGAATCTTCGCCGTATGAGCCGCTGCTGGCGCTGTCATCTACCAGGAAGTTATCAGACTGATTCCCGAGGACACACCCATCACATTGGCAGCAGTAGCTGCAGTGTGCATCTCAGCGCTCTAAGCCCGAACCTCTGTACTTTTGCAGACTGCACTCAGGTGTGACGTCGACAGTCCTACGCTGGGATCTTCAAGTCCCGAAAAAGAAAGATCAGGCAGCGCCTATCTGAAGTGAAACTTCGCCGTATCAACCGCTGCTGGCGCAGTCATCTACAAGGAAGTTATCAGACTGATCCCCGAGGACACACCCATCACATTGGCAGCAATAGCAGTAGTGTGCATCTCAGCGCTCTAAGCCCGAACCTCTGTACTTTTGCAGACTGCACTCAGGTGTGACGTCGACAGTCCTACGCTGGGATCTTCAAGTATCCAACAAGAAAGATCAGGGAGCGCCTATCTGCAGTGAAACTTCGCCGTATCAACCGCGGCTGGCGCTGTGATCTAGAAGGAAGTTATCAGACTGATCCCCGAGGACACACCCATCACATTGGCAGCAGTAGCAGCAGTGTGCATCTCAGCGCTCTAGGCTAGAACGTCTGTACTTTTGCAGACTGCTCTCAGGTGTGACGTCGACAGTTCTACGCTGGTATCTTCAAGTATCCAACAAGAAAGATCAGGGAGCGCCTATCTGCAGTGAAACTTCGCCGTATCAGCCGCTCCTGGTGCTGTCATCTACCAGGAGTCTATTAGTCTGATCCCCGGTGCACGCCCATCACATTGGCAGCAGTAGCAGCAGTGTGCATCTCAGCGCTTGAAGCCCTAACCTCTGTACTTTTGCAGACTGCACTCAGGTGTGACGTCGACAGTTCTACCCTTGGAACTTCAAGTATCCAACAAGAAAGATCACGGAGCACCTATCTGCAATGAATCTTCGCCGTATGAGCCGCTACTGGCGCTGTTATCTACCAGGAGGCTATAAGACTGATTCCGAGGGCACGCCCATCACATTGGCAGCAGTAGCAGCAGTGTGCATCTCAGCGTTCTAAGCCCGAACCTCTGTACTTTTGCAGACTGCACTCAGGTGTGACGTCGACAGTCCTACGCTGGGATCTTCAAGTATCCAACAAGAAAGATCAGGGAGCGCCTATCTGCAGTGAAACTTCCCCGTATCAACCGCTGCTGGCGCTATCATCTACCAGGAAATTTACAAGACTGATCCCGGAGGACACACCCATCACACTGGCAGCAGTAGCAGCAGTGTGCATCTCAGCGCTCTAAGCCCGAACCTCTGTACGTTTGCAGACTTCACTCAGGTGTGACGTCGACAGTCCTACGCTGGGATCTTCAAGTATCCAACAAGAAAGATCAGAGAGCGCCTATCTGCAGTGAAACTTCGCCGTATCAGCCACTGCTGGCGCTGTCGTCTACCATTAGGTTATTAGACTGATCCCCGATGGCACACCCATCACATTGGCAACAGTAGCAGCAGTGTGCATCTCAGCGCTCTAAGCCCGAACCTCTGTACTTTTGTAGACTGCTCTCAGGTGTGACGCCGACAGTTCTACGCTTGGATTTTCAAGTACCCAACAAGAATGATCACGGAACGCCTATCTGCAGTGAATCTTCGCCGTATCAGCCGCTGCTGGCGCTGTCATCTACCAGGAGTCCATTAGACTGATCCCCGAGGACACACCCATCACATTGGCAGCAATAGCAGCAGTGTGCGTCTCAGCGCTCTAAGCCCGAACCTCTGTACTTTTGCAGACTGCACTCAGGTGTGACGTCGACAGTCCTACGCTGGGATCTCTCAGGTATCCAACAAGAAAGATCAGGGAGCGCCTATCTGCAGTGAAACTTCGCCGTATCAGACGCTGCGGGCGCTGTCATCTACCAGGAAGTTATCAGACTGATCCCCGAGGACACACCCATCATATTGGCAGCAGTAGCAGCAGTGTGCATCTCAGCGCTCTAAGCGTAAACGTCTGTACTTTTGCAGACTGCTCTCAGCTGTGACGTCGACAGTTCTACGCTGGGATCTTCAGGTATCCAACAAGAAAGATCAGGGAGCGCCTATCTGCAGTGAAACTTCGCGGTATCAGCCGCTGCTGGCGCTGTCATCTTTCAGGAGTCTATTAGACTGATCCCCGAGGGCACGCCCATCACATTGGCAGCAGTAGCAGCAGTGTGCATCTCAGCGCTCGAAGCCCTAACCTCTGTACTTTTGCAGGCTGCACTCAGGTGTGACGTCTACAGTCCTACGCTGGGATCTTCAAGACCCCAACAAGAGAAATCAGGCAGCGCCTATCTGAAGTGAAACTTCGCCGTATCAACCGCTGCTGGCGCTGTCATCTACAAGGAAGTTATCAGACTGATCGCCGAGGACACACCCATCACATTGGCAGCAATAGCAGCAGTGTGCCTCTCAGCGCTCTAAGCCCGAACCTCTGTACTTTTGCAGACTGCACTCAGGTGTTACGTCGACAGTCCTACGCTGGGATCTTCAAGTCCCGAAAAAGAAAGATCAGGCAGCGCCTATCTGAAGTGAAACTTCGCCGTATCAACCGCTGCTGGCGCAGTCATCTACAAGGAAGTTATCAGACTGATCCCCGAGGACACACCCATCACATTGGCAGCAATAGCAGTAGTGTGCATCTCAGCGCTCTAAGCCCGAACCTCTGTACTTTTGCAGACTGCACTCAGGTGTGACGTCGACAGTCCTACGCTGGGATCTTCAAGTATCCAACAAGAAAGATCAGGGAGCGCCTATCTGCAGTGAAACTTCACCGTATCAACCGCTGCTGGCGCTGTCATCTACCAGGAAGTTATCAGACTGATCCCCGACGACACACCCATCACATTGGCAGCAGTAGCAGCAGTGTGCATCTCAGCGCTCTAGGCTAGAACCTCTGTACTTTTGCAGACTGCTTTTAGGTGTGACGTCGACAGTTCTACGCTGGGATCTTCAAGTATCCAACAAGAAAGATCAGGGAGCGCCTATCTGCAGGGTAACTTTGCCGTATCAGCCGCTGCTGGCGCTGTCATCCACCAGGAGTCTATTAGACTGAGCCCCGAGGGCACGCCCATCACATAGGCAGCAGTAGCAGCAGTGTGCATCTCAGCGCTCGAAGCCCTAACCTCTGTACTTTTGCAGACTGCACTCAGGTGTGACGTCTACAGTTCTACGCTTGGAGCTTCAAGTATCCAACAAGAAAGATCACGGAGCGCCTATCGGCAGTGAATCTTCGCCGTATGAGCCGCTGCTGGCGCTGTCATCTACCAGGAAGTTATCAGACTGATTCCCGAGGACACACCCATCACATTGGCAGCAGTAGCTGCAGTGTGCATCTCAGCGCTCTAAGCCCGAACCTCTGTACTTTTGCAGACTGCACTCAGGTGTGACGTCGACAGTCCTACGCTGGGATCTTCAAGTCCCGAAAAAGAAAGATCAGGCAGCGCCTATCTGAAGTGAAACTTCGCCGTATCAACCGCTGCTGGCGCAGTCATCTACAAGGAAGTCATCAGACTGATCCCCGAGGACACACCCATCACATTGGCAGCAATAGCAGTAGTGTGCATCTCAGCGCTCTAAGCCCGAACCTCTGTACTTTTGCAGACTGCACTCAGGTGTGACGTCGACAGTCCTACGCTGGGATCTTCAAGTATCCAACAAGAAAGATCAGGGAGCGCCTATCTGCAGTGAAACTTCGCCGTATCAACCGCTGCTGGCGCTGTGATCTACCAGGAAGTTATCAGACTGATCCCTGAGGACACACCCATCACATTGGCAGCAGTAGCAGCAGTGTGCATCTCAGCGCTCTAGGCTAGAACGTCTGTACTTTTGCAGACTGCTCTCAGGTGTGACGTCGACAGTTCTACGCTGGTATCTTCAAGTATCCAACAAGAAAGATCAGGGAGCGCCTATCTGCAGTGAAACTTCGCCGTATCAGCCGCTCCTGGTGCTGTCATCTACCAGGAGTCTATTAGTCTGATCCCCGGTGCACGCCCATCACATTGGCAGCAGTAGCAGCAGTGTGCATCTCAGCGCTTGAAGCCCTAACCTCTGTACTTTTGCAGACTGCACTCAGGTGTGACGTCGACAGTTCTACCCTTGGAACTTCAAGTATCCAACAAGAAAGATCACGGAGCACCTATCTGCAATGAATCTTCGCCGTATGAGCCGCTACTGGCGCTGTCATCTACCAGAAGGCTATAAGACTGATTCCGAGGGCACGCCCATCACATTGGCAGCAGTAGCAGCAGTGTGCATCTCAGCGTTCTAAGCCCGAACCTCTGTACTTTTGCAGACTGCACTCAGGTGTGACGTCGACAGTCCTACGCTGGGATCTTCAAGTATCCAACAAGAAAGATCAGGGAGCGCCTATCTGCAGTGAAACTTCCCCGTATCAACCGCTGCTGGCGCTATCATCTACCAGGAAATTTACAAGACTGATCCCGGAGGACACACCCATCACACTGGCAGCAGTAGCAGCAGTGTGCATCTCAGCGCTCTAAGCCCGAACCTCTGTACGTTTGCAGACTTCACTCAGGTGTGACGTCGACAGTCCTACGCTGGGATCTTCAAGTATCCAACAAGAAAGATCAGAGAGCGCCTATCTGCAGTGAAACTTCGCCGTATCAGCCACTGCTGGCGCTGTCGTCTACCATTAGGTTATTAGACTGATCCCCGATGGCACACCCATCACATTGGCAACAGTAGCAGCAGTGTGCATCTCAGCGCTCTAAGCCCGAACCTCTGTACTTTTGTAGACTGCTCTCAGGTGTGACGCCGACAGTTCTACGCTTGGATTTTCAAGTACCCAACAAGAATGATCACGGAACTCCTATCTGCAGTGAATCTTCGCCGTATCAGCCGCTGCTGGCGCTGTCATCTACCAGGAGTCCATTAGACTGATCCCCGAGGACACACCCATCACATTGGCAGCAATAGCAGCAGTGTGCGTCTCAGCGCTCTAAGCCCGAACCTCTGTACTTTTGCAGACTGCACTCAGGTGTGACGTCGACAGTCCTACGCTGGGATCTCTCAGGTATCCAACAAGAAAGATCAGGGAGCGCCTATCTGCAGTGAAACTTCGCCGTATCAGACGCTGCTGGCGCTGTCATCTACCAGGAAGTTATCAGACTGATCCCCGAGGACACACCCATCATATTGGCAGCAGTAGCAGCAGTGTGCATCTCAGCGCTCTAAGCGTAAACGTCTGTACTTTTGCAGACTGCTCTCAGCTGTGACGTCGACAGTTCTACGCTGGGATCTTCAGGTATCCAACAAGAAAGATCAGGGAGCGCCTATCTGCAGTGAAACTTCGCGGTATCAGCCGCTGCTGGCGCTGTCATCTTTCAGGAGTCTATTAGACTGATCCCCGAGGGCACGCCCATCACATTGGCAGCAGTAGCAGCAGTGTGCATCTCAGCGCTCGAAGCCCTAACCTCTGTACTTTTGCAGGCTGCACTCAGGTGTGACGTCTACAGTCCTACGCTGGGATCTTCAAGACCCCAACAAGAGAAATCAGGCAGCGCCTATCTGAAGTGAAACTTCGCCGTATCAACCGCTGCTGGCGCTGTCATCTACAAGGAAGTTATCAGACTGATCGCCGAGGACACACCCATCACATTGGCAGCAATAGCAGCAGTGTGCCTCTCAGCGCTCTAAGCCCGAACCTCTGTACTTTTGCAGACTGCACTCAGGTGTTACGTCGACAGTCCTACGCTGGGATCTTCAAGTCCCGAAAAAGAAAGATCAGGCAGCGCCTATCTGAAGAGAAACTTCGCCGTATCAACCGCTGCTGGCGCAGTCATCTACAAGGAAGTTATCAGACTGATCCCCGAGGACACACCCATCACATTGGCAGCAATAGCCGTAGTGTGCATCTCAGCGCTCTAAGCCCGAACCTCTGTACTTTTGCAGACTGCACTCAGGTGTGACGTCGACAGTCCTACGCTGGGATCTTCAAGTATCCAACAAGAAAGATCAGGGAGCGCCTATCTGCAGTGAAACTTCGCCGTATCAACCGCTGCTGGCGCTGTGATCTACCAGGAAGTTATCAGACTGATCCCCGAGGACACACCCATCACATTGGCAGCAGCAGCAGTGTGCATCTCAGCGCTCTAGGCTAGAACGTCTGTACTTTTGCAGACTGCTCTCAGGTGTGACGTCGACAGTTCTACGCTGGTATCTTCAAGTATCCAACAAGAAAGATCAGGGAGCGCCTATCTGCAGTGAAACTTCGCCGTATCAGCCGCTGCTGGCGCTGTCATCTACCAGGAGTCTATTAGTCTGATCCCCGGTGCACGCCCATCACATTGGCAGCAGTAGCAGCAGTGTGCATCTCAGCGCTTGAAGCCCTAACCTCTGTACTTTTGCAGACTGCACTCAGGTGTGACGTCGACAGTTCTACCCTTGGAACTTCAAGTATCCAACAAGAAAGATCACGGAGCACCTATCTGCAATGAATCTTCGCGGTATGAGCCGCTACTGGCGCTGTCATCTACCAGAAGGCTATAAGACTGATTCCGAGGGCACGCCCATCACATTGGCAGCAGTAGCAGCAGTGTGCATCTCAGCGTTCTAAGCCCGAACCTCTGTACTTTTGCAGACTGCACTCAGGTGTGACGTCGACAGTCCTACGCTGGGATCTTCAAGTATCCAACAAGAAAGATCAGGGAGCGCCTATCTGCAGTGAAACTTCCCCGTATCAACCGCTGCTGGCGCTATCATCTACCAGGAAATTTACAAGACTGATCCCGGAGGACACACCCATCACACTGGCAGCAGTAGCAGCAGTGTGCATCTCAGCGCTCTAAGCCCGAACCTCTGTACGTTTGCAGACTTCACTCAGGTGTGACGTCGACAGTCCTACGCTGGGATCTTCAAGTATCCAACAAGAAAGATCAGGGAGCGCCTATCTGCAGTGAAACTTCGCCATATCAGCCACTGCTGGCGCTGTCGTCTACCATTAGGTTATTAGACTGATCCCTGATGGCACACCCATCACATTGGCAACAGTAGCAGCAGTGTGCATCTCAGCGCTCTAAGCCCGAACCTCTGTACTTTTGTAGACTGCTCTCAGGTGTGACGCCGACAGTTCTACGCTTGGATGTTCAAGCACCCAACAAGAATGATCACGGAACGCCTATCTGCAGTGAATCTTCGCCGTATCAGCCGCTGCTGGCGCTGTCATCTACCAGGAGTCCATTAGACTGATCCCCGAGGACACACCCATCACATTGGCAGCAATAGCAGCAGTGTGCGTCTCAGCGCTCTAAGCCCGAACCTCTGTACTTTTGCAGACTGCACTCAGGTGTGACGTCGACAGTCCTACGCTGGGATCTCTCAAGTATCCAACAAGAAAGATCAGGGAGCGCCTATCTGCAGTGAAACTTCGCCGTATCAGACGCTGCTGGCGCTGTCATCTACCAGGAAGTTATCAGACTGATCCCCGAGGGCACGCCCATCACATTGGCAGCAGTAGCAGCAGTGTGCATCTCAGCGCTCGAAGCCCTAACCTCTGTACTTTTGCAGACTGCACTCAGGTGTGACGTCTACAGTCCTACGCTGGGATCTTCAAGACCCCAACAAGAGAGATCAGGCAGCGCCTATCTGAAGTGAAACTTCGCCGTATCAACCGCTGCTGGCGCTGTCATCTACAAGGAAGTTATCAGACTGATCCCCGAGGACACACCCATCACATTGGCAGCAATAGCAGCATTGTGCCTCTCAGCGCTCTAAGCCCGAACCTCTGTACTTTTGCAGACTGCACTCAGGTGTTACGTCGACAGTCCTACGCTGGGATCTTCAAGTATCCAACAAGAAAGATCAGGGAGCGCCTATCTGCAGTGAAACTTCACCGTATCAACCGCTGCTGGCGCTGTCATCTACCAGGAAGTTATCAGACTGATCCCCGACGACACACCCATCACATTGGCAGCAGTAGCAGCAGTGTGCATCTCAGCGCTCTAGGCTAGAACCTCTGTACTTTTGCAGACTGCTTTTAGGTGTGACGTCGACAGTTCTACGCTGGGATCTTCAAGTATCCAACAAGAAAGATCAGGGAGCGCCTATCTGCAGGGTAACTTTGCCGTATCAGCCGCTGCTGGCGCTGTCATCTACCAGGAGTCTATTAGACTGAGCCCCGAGGGCACGCCCATCACATAGGCAGCAGAAGCAGCACTGTGCATCTCAGCGCTCTAAGCCCGAACCTCTGTACTTTTGCAGACTGCACTCAGGTGTGACGTCGACAGTCCTACGCTGGGATCTTCAATTCCCCAACAAGAAAGATCAGGCAGCGCCTATCTGAAGTGAAACTTCGCCGTATCAACCGCTGCTGGCGCTGTCATCTACAAGGAAGTTATCAGACTGATCCCCGGGGACACACCCATCACAATGGCAGCAGTAGCAGCAGTGTGCATCTCAGCGCTCTAGGCTAGAACCTCTGTACTTTTGCAGACTGCTCTCAGGTGTGACGTCGACAGTTCTACGCTGGCATCTTCAAGTATCCAACAAGAAAGATCACGGAGCACCTATCTGCAGTGAAACTTCGCCGTATGAGCCGCTGCTGGCGCTGTCATCTACCAGAAGGCTATAAGACTTATTCCGAGGTCACGCCCAACACATTGGCAGCAGAAGCAGCAGTGTGCATCTCAGCGCTCTAAGCCCGAACCTCTGTACTTTTGCAGACTGCACTCAGGTGTGACGTCGACAGTCCTACGCTGGGATCATCAAGTCCCCAACAAGAAAGATCAGGCAGCGCCTATCTGAAGTGAAACTTCGCCGTATCAGACGCTGCTGGCGCTGTTATCTACCTGGAAGTTATCAGACTGATCCCCGAGGACACACCCATCGTATTGGCAGCAGTAGCAGCAGTGTGCATCTCAGTGCTCTAAGCCCAAACGTCTGTACTTTTGCAGACTGCTCTCAGGTGTGACGTCGGCAGTTCTACGCTGGGATCTTCAAGTATCCAACAAGAAAGATCAGGGAGCGCCTATCTGCAGTGAAACTTCGCCGTATTTGCCGCTGCTGGCGCTGTCATCTACCAGGAGTCTATTAGACTGATCCCCGAGGACACGCCCATCACATTGGCAACAGTAGCAGCAGTGTGCATCTCAGCGCTCGAAGCCCTAACCTCTGTACTTTTGCAGACTGCACTCAGGTGTGACGTCTACAGTCCTACGCTGGTATCTTCAAGTCCCCAACATGAAAGCTCAGGCAGCGCCTATCTGAAGTGAAACTTCGCCGTATCAACCGCTGCTGGCGCTGTCATCTACAAGGAAGGTATCAGACTGATCCCAGAGGACACACCCATCACATTGGCAGCAATAGCAGCAGTGTGCATCTCAGCGCTCTAAGCCCGAACCTCTGTACTTTTGCAGACTGCACTCAGGTGTAACGTCGACAGTCCTACGCTGGGATCTTCAAGTATCCAACAAGAAAGATCAGGGAGCGCCTATCTGCAGTGAAACTTCGCCGTATCAACCGCTGCTGGCGCTGTCATCTACCAGGAAGTTATCAGACTCATCCCCGAGGACACACCCATCACATTGGCAGCAGTAGCAGCAGTGTGCATCTCAGCGCTCTAGGCTAGAACCTCTGTACTTTTGCAGACTGCTCTCAGGTGTGACGTCGACAGTTCTACGCTGGGATCTTCAAGTATCCAACAAGAAAGATCAGGGAGCGCCTATCTGCAGTGAAACTTCGCCGTATTAGCCGCTGCTGGCGCTGTCATCTACCAGGAGTCTATTAGACTGATCCCCGAGGACACGCCCATCACATTGGCAGCAGTAGCAGCAGTGTGCATCTCAGCGCTCGAAGCCCTAACCTCTGTACTTTTGCAGACTGCACTCAGGTGTGACGTCTACAGTCCTACGCTGGGATCTTCAAGTCCCCAACATGAAAGATCACGCAGCGCCTATCTGAAGTGAAACTTCGCCGTATCAACCGCTGCTGGCGCTGTCATCTACAAGGAAGTTATCAGACTGATCCCCGAGGACACACCCATCACATTGGCAGCAATAGCAGCAGTGTGCATCTCAGCGCTCTAAGCCCGAACCTCTGTACTTTTGCAGACTGCACTCAGGTGTAACGTCGACAGTCCTACGCTGCGATCTTCAAGTATCCAACATGAAAGATCAGGCAGCGCCTATCTGAAGTGAAACTTCGCCATATCAACCGCTGCTGGCGCTGTCATCTACAAGGAAGTTATCAGACTGATCCCCGAGGACACACCCATCACATTGGCAGCAATAGCAGCAGTGTGCATCTCAGCGCTCTAAGCCCGAACCTCTGTACTTTTGCAGACTGCACTCAGGTGTAACGTCGACAGTCCTACGCTGGGATCTTCAAGTATCCAACAAGAAAGATCAGGGAGCGCCTATCTGCAGTGAAACTTCGCCGTATCAACCGCTGCTGGCGCTGTCATCTACGAGGAAGTTATCAGACTCATCCCCGAGGACACACCCATCACATTGGCAGCAGTAGCAGCAGTGTGCATCTCAGCGCTCTAGGCTAGAACCTCTGTACTTTTGCAGACTGCTCTCAGGTGTGACGTCGACAGTTCTACGCTGCGATCTTCAAGTCCCCAACATGAAAGATCAGGCAGCGCCTATCTGAAGTGAAACTTCGCCGTATCAACCGCTGCTGGCGCTGTCATCTACAAGGAAGTTATCAGACTGATCCCCGAGGACACACCCATCACATTGGCAGCAGTAGCAGCAGTGTGCATCTCAGCGCTCTAGGCTAGAACCTCTGTACTTTTGCAGACTGCTCTCAGGTGTGACGTCGACAGTTCTACGCTGGGATCTTCAAGTATCCAACAAGAAAGATCAGGGAGCGCCTATCTGCAGTGGAACTTCGCCGTATCAACCGCTGCTGGCGCTGTCATCTACAAGGAAGTTATCAGACTGATCCCCGAGGACACACCCATCACATTGGCAGCAATAGCAGCAGTGTGCATCTCAGCGCTCTAAGCCCGAACCTCTGTACTTTTGCAGACTGCACTCAGGTGTAACGTCGACAGTCCTACGCTGCGATCTTCAAGTCCCCAACATGAAAGATCAGGCAGCGCCTATCTGAAGTGAAACTTCGCCGTATCAACCGCTGCTGGCGCTGTCATCTACAAGGAAGTTATCAGACTGATCCCCGAGGACACACCCATCACATTGGCAGCAGTAGCAGCAGTGTGCATCTCAGCGCTCTAGGCTAGAACCTCTGTACTTTTGCAGACTGCTCTCAGGTGTGACGTCGACAGTTCTTCGCTGGGATCTTCAAGTATCCAACAAGAAAGATCAGGGAGCGCCTATCTGCAGTGAAACTTCGCCGTATTAGCCGGTGCTGGCGCTGTCATCTACCAGGAGTCAATTGGACTGATCCCCGAGGACACGCCCATCACATTGGCAGCAGTAGCAGCAGTGTGCATCTCAGCGCTCTAGGCTAGAACCTCTGTACTTTTGCAGACTGCTCTCAGGTGTGACGTCGACAGTTTTACGCTGGGATCTTCAAGTATCCAACAAGAAAGATAAGGCAGCGCCTATCTGCAGTGATTCTTCGCCGTATCAGCCGCTGGAGGACTCTCATCTGCCAGTAAGCTATCAGACTTATCCCCGAGGGCACGCCCATCATATTGGCAGCAGTAGCAGCAGCGTGCATCTCAGCGCTCGAAGCCCGAACCTCTGTACTTTTGCAGACTGCACTCAGGTGTGACGTCGACAGTTCTACGCTTGGATCTTCAAGTATCCAACATGAAAGATCACGGAGCGCCTATCTGCAGTGAATCTTCGCCATATAAGCAGCTGCTGGCACTGTCATCTACCAGCAGGCTATAAGACTGATCCCCAAGGGCACGCCCATCACATTGGCAGCAGTAGCAGCAGTGTGCATCTCAGCGCTCTAAGCTAGAACCTCTGTACTTTTGCAGACTGCTCTCAGGTGTGACGTCGACAGTTCTACGCTTGGATCTTCAAGTACCCAACAAGAAAGATCACGGAGCGCCTATCTGCAGTGAATCTTCGCCGTATCAGCCGCTGCTGGCGCTGTCATCTACCAGGAGTCTATGAGACTGATCCCCGAGGGCACGCACATCACATTGGCAGAACTAGCTGCAGCGTGCATCTCAGCGCTCTAAGCCCGAACCTCTGTACTTTTGCAACCTGCACTCAGGTGTGACGTCGACAGTCCTACGCTGGGATCTTCAAGTATCCAACAAGAAAGATCAGGGAGCACCTATCTGCAGTGAAACTTCGCCGTATCAGCCGCTGCTGGCGCTGTCATCTACCAGGAAGTTATCAGACTGATCCCCGAGGGCACGCCCATCACATTGGCAGCAGTAGCAGCAGTGTGCATCTAAGCGCTCTAAGCCTGAACTTCTGTACTTTTGCAGACTGCACTCAGGTGTGACGTCGACAGTTCTACGCTTGGATCTTCAAGTATCCAACAAGAAAGATCACGGAGCGCCTATCTGCAGTGAAACTTCGCCGTATGAGCCGCTGCTGGCGCTGTCATCTACCAGGAAGTTATCAGACTGATCCCCGAGGGCACACCCATCACATTGGCAGCAGTAGCAGCAGTGTGCATCTCAGCGCTCTAAGCCCGAACCTCTGTACTTTGGCAGACTGCACTCAGGTATGACGTCGACCGTCCTACGCTGGGATCTTCAAGTATCCAACAAGAAAGATCACTGAGCGCCTATCTGCAGTGAAACTTTGCCGTATCAGCCGCTGCTGGCGCTGTCATATACCAGGAAGTTATCACACTGATCCCCGAGGGCACACCCATCTCATTGGCAGCAGTAGCAGCAGTGTGCGTCTCAGCGCTCTAAGCCCTAACCCCTGTACTTTTGCAGACTGCACTCAGGTGTGACGTCGACAGTTCTACACTTAGAACTTCAAGTATCCAACAAGAAAGATCACGGAGCACCTATCTGCAGTGAAACTTCGCCGTATGAGCCGCTGCTGGCGCTGTCATCTACCAGAAGGCTATAAGACTTATTCCGAGGTCACGCCCAACACATTGGCAGCAGAAGCAGCAGTGTGCATCTCAGCGCTCTAAGCCCGAACCTCTGTACTTTTGCAGACTGCACTCAGGTGTGACGTCGACAGTCCTACGCTGGGATCATCAAGTCCCCAACAAGAAAGATCAGGCAGCGCCTATCTGAAGTGAAACTTCGCCGTATCAGACGCTGCTGGCGCTGTTATCTACCTGGAAGTTATCAGACTGATCCCCGAGGACACACCCATCGTATTGGCAGCAGTAGCAGCAGTGTGCATCTCAGTGCTCTAAGCCCAAACGTCTGTACTTTTGCAGACTGCTCTCAGGTGTGACGTCGGCAGTTCTACGCTGGGATCTTCAAGTATCCAACAAGAAAGATCAGGGAGCGCCTATCTGCAGTGAAACTTCGCCGTATTTGCCGCTGCTGGCGCTGTCATCTACCAGGAGTCTATTAGACTGATCCCCGAGGACACGCCCATCACATTGGCAACAGTAGCAGCAGTGTGCATCTCAGCGCTCGAAGCCCTAACCTCTGTACTTTTGCAGACTGCACTCAGGTGTGACGTCTACAGTCCTACGCTGGGATCTTCAAGTCCCCAACATGAAAGCTCAGGCAGCGCCTATCTGAAGTGAACCTTCGCCGTATCAACCGCTGCTGGCGCTGTCATCTACAAGGAAGGTATCAGACTGGTCCCAGAGGACACACCCATCACATTGGCAGCAATAGCAGCAGTGTGCATCTCAGCGCTCTAAGCCCGAACCTCTGTACTTTTGCAGACTGCACTCAGGTGTAACGTCGACAGTCCTACGCTGGGATCTTCAAGTATCCAACAAGAAAGATCAGGGAGCGCCTATCTGCAGTGAAACTTCGCCGTATCAACCGCTGCTGGCGCTGTCATCTACCAGGAAGTTATCAGACTCATCCCCGAGGACACACCCATCACATTGGCAGCAGTAGCAGCAGTGTGCATCTCAGCGCTCTAGGCTAGAACCTCTGTACTTTTGCAGACTGCTCTCAGGTGTGACGTCGACAGTTCTACGCTGGGATCTTCAAGTATCCAACAAGAAAGATCAGGGAGCGCCTATCTGCAGTGAAACTTCGCCGTATTAGCCGCTGCTGGCGCTGTCATCTACCAGGAGTCTATTAGACTGATCCCCGAGGACACGCCCATCACATTGGCAGCAGTAGCAGCAGTGTGCATCTCAGCGCTCGAAGCCCTAACCTCTGTACTTTTGCAGACTGCACTCAGGTGTGACGTCTACAGTCCTACGCTGGGATCTTCAAGTCCCCAACATGAAAGATCACGCAGCGCCTATCTGAAGTGAAACTTCGCCGTATCAACCGCTGCTGGCGCTGTCATCTACAAGGAAGTTATCAGACTGATCCCCGAGGACACACCCATCACATTGGCAGCAATAGCAGCAGTGTGCATCTCAGCGCTCTAAGCCCGAACCTCTGTACTTTTGCAGACTGCACTCAGGTGTAACGTCGACAGTCCTACGCTGCGATCTTCAAGTATCCAACAAGAAAGATCAGGGAGCGCCTATCTGCAGTGAAACTTCGCCGTATCAACCGCTGCTGGCGCTGTCATCTACCTGGAAGTTATCAGACTCATCCCCGAGGACACACCCATCACATTGGCAGCAGTAGCAGCAGTGTGCATCTCAGCGCTCTAGGCTAGAACCTCTGTACTTTTGCAGACTGCTCTCAGGTGTGACGTCGACAGTTCTACGCTGGGATCTTCAAGTATCCAACAAGAAAGATCAGGAAGCGCCTATCTGCAGTGAAACTTCGCCGTATTAGCCGCTGCTGGCGCTGTCATCTACCAGGAGTCTATTAGACTGATTCCCGAGGACACGCCCATCACATTGGCAGCAGTAGCAGCAGTGTGCATCTCAGCGCTCGAAGCCCTAACCTCTGTACTTTTGCAGACTGCACTCAGGTGTGACGTCTACAGTCCTACGCTGGGATCTTCAAGTCCCCAACATGAAAGATCACGCAGCGCCTATCTGAAGTGAAACTTCGCCGTATCAACCGCTGCTGGCGCTGTCATCTACAAGGAAGTTATCAGACTGATCCCCGAGGACACACCCATCACATTGGCAGCAATAGCAGCAGTGTGCATCTCAGCGCTCTAAGCCCGAACCTCTGTACTTTTGCAGACTGCACTCAGGTGTAACGTCGACAGTCCTACGCTGGGATCTTCAAGTATCCAACAAGAAAGATCAGGGAGCGCCTATCTGCAGTGAAACTTCGCCGTATCAACCGCTGCTGGCGCTGTCATCTACCAGGAAGTTATCAGACTCATCCCCGAGGACACACCCATCACATTGGCAGCAGTAGCAGCAGTGTGCATCTCAGCGCTCTAGTCTAGAACCTCTGTACTTTTGCAGACTGCTCTCAGGTGTGACGTCGACAGTTCTACGCTGGGATCTTCAAGTATCCAACAAGAAAGATCAGGGAGCGCCTATCTGCAGTGAAACTTCGCCGTATTAGCCGCTGCTGGTGCTGTCATCTACCAGGAGTCTATTAGACTGATCCCCGAGGACACGCCCATCACATTGGCAGCAGTAGCAGCAGTGTGCATCTCAGCGCTCGAAGCCCTAACCTCTGTACTTTTGCAGACTGCACTCAGGTGTGACGTCTACAGTCCTACGCTGGGATCTTCAAGTCCCCAACATGAAAGATCACGCAGCGCCTATCTGAAGTGAACCTTCGCCGTATCAACGGCTGCTGGCGCTGTCATCTACAAGGAAGTTATCAGACTGATCCCCGAGGACACACCCATCACATTGGCAGCAGTAGCAGCAGTGTTCATCTCAGCGCTCTAGGCTAGAACCTCTGTACTTTTGCAGACTGCTCTCAGGTGTGACGTCGACAGTTCTATGCTGGGATCTTCAAGTATCCAACAAGAAAGATCAGGGAGCGCCTATCTGCAGGGAAACTACGCCGTATCAGCCGCTGCTGGCGCTGTCATCTACCAGGAGTCCATTAGACTGATCCCCGAGGGCAGGCCCATCACATTGGCAGCAGTAGCAGCAGTGTGCATCTCAGCGCTCGAAGCCCTAACCTCTGTACTTTTGCAGACTGCACTCAGGTGTGACGTCTACAGTTCTACGCTTGGAACTTCAATTATCCAACAAGAAAGATCACGGAGCGCCTATCGGCAGTGAATCTTCGCCGTATGAGCCGCTGCTGGCGCTGTCATCTACCAGGAAGTTATCAGACTGATCCCCGAGGGCACACCCATCCCATTGGGAGCAGTAGCAGCAGTGTGCATCTCAGCGCTCTAAGCTAGAACCTCTGTACTTTTGCAGACTGCTCTCAGGTGTGACGCCCACAGTTCTACGCTTGGATCTTCAAGTACCCAACAAGAAAGATCACGGAGCGCCTATCTGCAGTGAATCTTCGCCGTATCAGCCGCTGCTGGCGCTGTCATCTACCAGAAGGCTATAAGACTGATTCCGAGGTCACGCCCATCACATTGGCAGCAGAAGCAGCACTGTGCATCTCAGCGCTCTAAGCCCGAACCTCTGTACTTTTGCAGACTGCACTCAGGTGTGACGTCGACAGTCCTACGCTGGGATCTTCAATTCCCCAACAAGAAAGATCAGGCAGCGCCTATCTGAAGTGAAACTTCGCCGTATCAACCGCTGCTGGCGCTGTCATCTACAAGGAAGTTATCAGACTGATCCCCGGGGACACACCCATCACAATGGCAGCAGTAGCAGCAGTGTGCATCTCAGCGCTCTAGGCTAGAACCTCTGTACTTTTGCAGACTGCTCTCAGGTGTGACGTCGACAGTTCTACGCTGGCATCTTCAAGTATCCAACAAGAAAGATCAGGGAGCGCCTATCTGCAGTGAAACTTCGCCGTATCAGCCGCTGCTGGCGCTGTCATCTACCAGGAGTCTATTAGACTGATCCCCGGTGCACGCCCATCACATTGGCAGCAGTAGCAGCAGTGTGCATCTCAGCGTTCTAAGCCCGAGCCTCTGTACTTTTGCAGACTGCACTCAGGTGTGACGTCGACAGTCCTACGCTGGGATCTTCAAGTATCCAACAAGAAAGATCAGGGAGCGCCTATCTGCAGTGAAACTTCCCCGAATCAGCCGCTGCTGGCGCTGTCGTCTACCATTAGGTTATCAGACTGATCCCCGAGGGCACACCCATCACATTGGCAACAGTAGCAGCAGTGTGCATCTCAGCGCTCTAAGCCCGAACCTCTGTACTTTTGTAGACTGCTCTCAGGTGTGACGCCGACAGTTCTACGCTTGCATCTTCAAGTACCAAACAAGAATGATCACGGAGCGCCTATCTGCAGTGAATCTTCGCCGTATCAGCCGCTGCTGGCGCTGTCATCTACCAGGAGTCTATTAGACTGATCCCCGAGGGTACGCCCATCACATTGGCAGCAGTAGCAGCAGTGCATCTCAGCGCTCGGAGCCCTAACCTCTGTACTTCTGCAGACTGCACTCAGGTGTGACGTCGACAGTTCTACGCTTGGAACTTCAAGTATCCAACAAGTAAGATCACGGAGCACCTATCTGCAGTGAAACTTTGCCGTATCAACCGCTGCTGGAGCTGTCATCTACCAGGAAATTATAAGACTGATCCCGGAGGACACACCCATCACATTGGCAGCGGTAGCAGCAGTCTGCATGTCAGCGCTCTAAGCCCGAACCTCTGTACTTTTGCAGACTGCACTCAGGTGTGACGTCGACAGTCCTACGCTGGGATCTTCAAGTATGCAACAAGAAAGATCAGGGAGCGCCTATCTGCAGTGAAACTTCGCCGTATCAGCCGATGCTGGCGCTGTCGTCTACCATTAGGTTATCAGACTGATCCCCGAGGGCACACCCATCACACTGGCAGCAGTAGCAGCAGTGTGCATCTCAGCGCTCTAAGCCCGAGCCTCTGTACTTTTGCAGACTGCACTCAGGTGTGACGTCGACAGTCCTACGCTGGGATCTTCAAGTATCCAACAAGAAAGATCAGGGAGCGCCTATCTGCAGTGAAACTTCCCCGAATCAGCCGCTGCTGGCGCGGTCGTCTACCATTAGGTTATCAGACTGATCCCCGAGGGCACACCCATCACATTGGCAACAGTAGCAGCAGTGTGCATCTCAGCGCTCTAAGCCCGAACCTCTGTACTTTTGTAGACTGCTCTCAGGTGTGACGCCGACAGTTCTACGCTTGCATCTTCAAGAACCAAACAAGAATGATCACGGAGCGCCTATCTGCAGTGAATCTTCGCCGTATCAGCCGCTGCTGGCGCTGTCATCTACCAGGAGTCTATTAGACTGATCCCCGAGGGTACGCCCATCACATTGGCAGCAGTAGCAGCAGTGCATCTCAGCGCTCGGAGCCCTAACCTCTGTACTTTTGCAGATTGCACTCAGGTGTGACGTCGACAGTTCTACGCTTGGAACTTCAAGTATCCAACAAGTAAGATCACGGAGCACCTATTTGCAGTGAAACTTCGCCGTATCAACCGCTGCTGGAGCTGTCATCTACCAGGAAATTATAAGACTGATCCCGGAGGACACACCCATCACATTGGCAGCGGTAGCAGCAGTCTGCATGTCAGCGCTCTAAGCCCGAACATCTGTACTTTTGCAGACTGCACTCAGGTGTTACGTCGACAGTCCTACGCTGGGATCTTCAAGTATGCAACAAGAAAGATGAGGGAGCGCCTATCTGCAGTGAAACTTCGCCGTATCAGCCGCTGCTGGCGCTGTCGTCTACCATTAAGTTATCAGACTGATCCCCGAGGGCACACCCATCACATTGGCAACAGTAGCAGCAGTGTGCATCTCAGCGCTCTAAGCCCGATCCTTTGTACTTTTGTAGACTGCTCTCAGGTGAGACGCCGACAGTCCTACGCTGGGATCTTCAAGTATCCAACAAGAAAGATCAGGGAGCACCTATCCGCAGTGAAACTTCGCCGTATCAACCGCTGCTGGCGCTGTCATCTACCAGGAAGTTATCAGACTGATCGCCGAGAACACACCCATCACATTGGCAGCAGTAGCAGCAGTGTGCATCTCAGCGCTCTAGGCTAGAACCTCTGTACTTTTGCAGACTGCTCTCAGGTGTGACGCCGACAGTTCTACGCTTGAATCTTCAAGTCCCCAACATGAAAGATCACGCAGCGCCTATCTGAAGTGAAACTTCGCCGTATCAACCGCTGCTGGCGCTGTCATCTACAAGGAAGTTATCAGACTGATCCCCAAGGACACACCCATCACATTGGCAGCAGTAGCAGCAGTGTTCATCTCAGCGCTCTAGGCTAGAACCTCTGTACTTTTGCAGACTGCTCTCAGGTGTGACGTCGACAGTTCTATGCTGGGATCTTCAAGTATCCAACAAGAAAGATCAGGGAGCGCCTATCTGCAGGGAAACTTCGCCGTATCAGCCGCTGCTGGCGCTGTCATCTACCAGGAGTCCATTAGACTGATCCCCGAGGGCACGCCCATCACATTGGCAGCAGTAGCAGCAGTGTGCATCTCAGCGCTCGAAGCCCTAACCTCTGTACTTTTGCAGACTGCACTCAGGTGTGACGTTACAGTTCTACGCTTGGAACTTCAAGTATCCAACAAGAAAGATCACGGAGCGCCTATCGGCAGTGAATCTTCGCCGTATGAGCCGCTGCTGGCGCTGTCATCTACCAGGAAGTTATCAGACTGATCCCCGAGGGCACACCCATCCCATTGGGAGCAGTAGCAGCAGTGTGCATCTCAGCGCTCTAAGCTAGAACCTCTGTACTTTTGCAGACTGCTCTCAGGTGTGACGCCCACAGTTCTACGCTTGGATCTTCAAGTACCCAACAAGAAAGATCACGGAGCGCCTATCTGCAGTGAATCTTCGCCGTATCAGCCGCTGCTGGCGCTGTCATCTACCAGAAGGCTATAAGACTGATTCCGAGGTCACGCCCATCACATTGGCAGCAGAAGCAGCACTGTGCATCTCAGCGCTCTAAGCCCGAACCTCTGTACTTTTGCAGACTGCACTCAGGTGTGACGTCGACAGTCCTACGCTGGGATCTTCAAGTCCCCAACAAGAAAGATCAGGCAGCGCCTATCTGAAGTGAAACTTCGCCGTATCAACCGCTGCTGGCGCTGTCATCTACAAGGAAGTTATCAGACTGATCCCCGGGGACACACCCATCACAATGGCAGCAGTAGCAGCAGTGTGCATCTCAGCGCTCTAGGCTAGAACCTCTGTACTTTTGCAGACTGCTCTCAGGTGTGACGTCGACAGTTCTACGCTGGCATCTTCAAGTATCCAACAAGAAAGATCAGGGAGCGCCTATCTGCAGTGAAACTTCGCCGTATCAGCCGCTGCTGGCGCTGTCATCTACCAGCAGGCTATAAGACTGATCCCCAAGGGCACGCCCATCACATTGGCAGCAGTAGCAGCAGTGTGCATCTCAGCGCTTGAAGCCCTAACCTCTGTACGTTTGCAGACTGTACTCAGGTGTGACGTCGACAGTTATACGCTTGGAACTTCAAGAATCCTACAAGAAAGATCACGGAGCACATATCTGCAATGAATCTTCGCCGTATGAGCCGCTGCTGGCGCTGTCATCTACCAGAAGGCTATAAGACTGATTCCGAGGGCACGCCCATCACATTGGCAGCAGTAGCAGCAGTGTGCATCTCAGCGTTCTAAGCCCGAACCTCTGTACTTTTGCAGACTGCACTCAGGTGTGACGTCGACAGTCCCACGCTGGGATCTTCAAGTATCCAACAAGAAACATCAGGGAGCGCCTATCTGCAGTGAAACTTCCCCATATCAACCGCTGCTGGCGCTATCATCTCCGAGGAAATTGTAAGACTGATTCCGGAGGACACACCCATCACACTGGCAGCAGTAGCAGCAGTGTGCATCTCAGCGCTCTAAGCCCGAGCCTCTGTACTTTTGCAGACTGCACTCAGGTGTGACGTCGACAGTCCTACGCTGGGATCTTCAAGTATTCAACAAGAAAGATCAGGGAGCGCCTATCTGCAGTGAAACTTCCCCGAATCAGCCGCTGCTGGCGCTGTCGTCTACCATTAGGTTATCAGACTGATCCCCGAGGGCACACCCATCACATTGGCAACAGTAGCAGCAGTGTGCATCTCAGCGCTCTAAGCCCGAACCTCTGTACTTTTGTAGACTGCTCTCAGGTGTGACGCCGACAGTTCTACGCTTGCATCTTCAAGTACCAAACAAGAATGATCACGGAGCGCCTATCTGCAGTGAATCTTCGCCGTATCAGCCGCTGCTGGCGCTGTCATCTACCAGGAGTCTATTAGACTGATCCCCGAGGGTACGCCCATCACATTGGCAGCAGTAGCAGCAGTGCATCTCAGCGCTCGGAGCCCTAACCTCTGTACTTTTGCAGACTGCACTCAGGTGTGACGTCGACAGTTCTACGCTTGGAACTTCAAGTATCCAACAAGTAAGATCACGGAGCACCTATCTGCAGTGAAACTTTGCCGTATCAACCGCTGCTGGAGCTGTCATCTACCAGGAAATTATAAGACTGATCCCGGAGGACACACCCATCACATTGGCAGCGGTAGCAGCAGTCTGCATGTCAGCGCTCTAAGCCCGAACCTCTGTACTTTTGCAGACTGCACTCAGGTGTGACGTCGACAGTCCTACGCTGGGATCTTCAAGTATGCAACAAGAAAGATCAGGGAGCGCCTATCTGCAGTGAAACTTCGCCGTATCAGCCGATGCTGGCGCTGTCGTCTACCATTAAGTTATCAGACTGATCCCCGAGGGCACACCCATCACACTGGCAGCAGTAGCAGCAGTGTGCATCTCAGCGCTCTAAGCCCGAGCCTCTGTACTTTTGCAGACTGCACTCAGGTGTGACGTCGACAGTCCTACGCTGGGATCTTCAAGTATCCAACAAGAAAGATCAGGGAGCGCCTATCTGCAGTGAAACTTCCCCGAATCAGCCGCTGCTGGCGCTGTCGTCTACCATTAGGTTATCAGACTGATCCCCGAGGGCACACCCATCACATTGGCAACAGTAGCAGCAGTGTGCATCTCAGCGCTCTAAGCCCGAACCTCTGTACTTTTGTAGACTGCTCTCAGGTGTGACGCCGACAGTTCTACGCTTGCATCTTCAAGTACCAAACAAGAATGATCACGGAGCGCCTATCTGCAGTGAATTTTCGCCGTATCAGCCGCTGCTGGCGCTGTCATCTACCAGGAGTCTATTAGACTGATCCCCGAGGGTACGCCCATCACATTGGCAGCAGTAGCAGCAGTGCATCTCAGCGCTCGGAGCCCTAACCTCTGTACTTTTGCAGATTGCACTCAGGTGTGACGTCGACAGTTCTACGCTTGGAACTTCAAGTATCCAACAAGTAAGATCACGGAGCACCTATTTGCAGTGAAACTTCGCCGTATCAACCGCTGCTGGAGCTGTCATCTACCAGGAAATTATAAGACTGATCCCGGAGGACACACCCATCACATTGGCAGCGGTAGCAGCAGTCTGCATGTCAGCGCTCTAAGCCCGAACATCTGTACTTTTGCAGAGTGCACTCAGGTGTGACGTCGACAGTCCTACGCTGGGATCTTCAAGTATGCAACAAGAAAGATCAGGGAGCGCCTAACTGCAGTGAAACTTCGCCGTATCAACCGCTGCTGGCGCTGTCATCTACCAGGAAGTTATCAGACTCATCCCCGAGGACACACCCATCACATTGGCAGCAGTAGCAGCAGTGTGCATCTCAGCGCTCTAGTCTAGAACCTCTGTACTTTTGCAGAGTGCTCTCAGGTGTGACGTCGACAGTTCTACGCTGGGATCTTCAAGTATCCAACAAGAAAGATCACGGAGCGCCTATCTGCAGTGAAACTTCGCCGTATTAGCCGCTGCTGGTGCTGTCATCTACCAGGAGTCTATTAGACTGATCCCCGAGGACACGCCCATCACATTGGCAGCAGTAGCAGCAGTGTGCATCTCAGCGCTCGAAGCCCTAACCTGTGTACTTTTGCAGACTGCACTCAGGTGTGACGTCTACAGTCCTACGCTGGGATCTTCAAGTCCCCAACATGAAAGATCACGCAGCGCCTATCTGAAGTGAAACTTCGCCGTATCAACCGCTGCTGGCGCTGTCATCTACAAGGAAGTTATCAGACTGATCCCCGAGGACACACCCATCACATTGGCAGCAGTAGCAGCAGTGTTCATCTCAGCGCTCTAGGCTAGAACCTCTGTACTTTTGCAGACTGCTCTCAGGTGTGACGTCGACAGTTCTATGCTGGGATCTTCAAGTATCCAACAAGAAAGATCAGGGAGCGCCTATCTGCAGGGAAACTACGCCGTATCAGCCGCTGCTGGCGCTGTCATCTACCAGGAGTCCATTAGACTGATCCCCGAGGGCAGGCCCATCACATTGGCAGCAGTAGCAGCAGTGTGCATCTCAGCGCTCGAAGCCCTAACCTCTGTACTTTTGCAGACTGCACTCAGGTGTGACGTCTACAGTTCTACGCTTGGAACTTCAAGTATCCAACAAGAAAGATCACGGAGCGCCTATCGGCAGTGAATCTTCGCCGTATGAGCCGCTGCTGGCGCTGTCATCTACCAGGAAGTTATCAGACTGATCCCCGAGGGCACACCCATCCCATTGGGAGCAGTAGCAGCAGTGTGCATCTCAGCGCTCTAAGCTAGAACCTCTGTACTTTTGCAGACTGCTCTCAGGTGTGACGCCCACAGTTCTACGCTTGGATCTTCAAGTACCCAACAAGAAAGATCACGGAGCGCCTATCTGCAGTGAATCTTCGCCGTATCAGCCGCAGCTGGCGCTGTCATCTACCAGAAGGCTATAAGACTGATTCCGAGGTCACGCCCATCACATTGGCAGCAGAAGCAGCACTGTGCATCTCAGCGCTCTAAGCCCGAACCTCTGTACTTTTGCAGACTGCACTCAGGTGTGACGTCGACAGTCCTACGCTGGGATCTTCACGTCCCCAACAAGAAAGATCAGGCAGCGCCTATCTGAAGTGAAACTTCGCCGTATCAACCGCTGCTGGCGCTGTCATCTACAAGGAAGTTATCAGACTGATCCCCGGGGACACACCCATCACAATGGCAGCAGTAGCAGCAGTGTGCATCTCAGCGCTCTAGGCTAGAACCTCTGTACTTTTGCAGACTGCTCTCAGGTGTGACGTCGACAGTTCTACGCTGGCATCTTCAAGTATCCAACAAGAAAGATCAGGGAGCGCCTATCTGCAGTGAAACTTCGCCGTATCAGCCGCTGCTGGCGCTGTCATCTACCAGGAGTCTATTAGACTGATCCCCGGTGCACGCCCATCACATTGGCGGCAGTAGCAGCAGTGTGCATCTCAGCGTTCTAAGCCCGAGCCTCTGTACTTTTGCAGACTGCACTCAGGTGTGACGTCGACAGTCCTACGCTGGGATCTTCAAGTATCCAACAAGAAAGATCAGGGAGCGCCTATCTGCAGTGAAACTTCCCCGAATCAGCCGCTGCTGGCGCTGTCGTCTCCCATTAGGTTATCAGACTGATCCCCGAGGGCACACCCATCACATTGGCAACAGTAGCAGCAGTGTGCATCTCAGCGCTCTAAGCCCGAACCTCTGTACTTTTGTAGACTGCTCTCAGGTGTGACGCCGACAGTTCTACGCTTGCATCTTCAAGTACCAAACAAGAATGATCACGGAGCGCCTATCTGCAGTGAATCTTCGCCGTATCAGCCGCTGCTGGCGCTGTCATCTACCAGAAGGCTATAAGACTGATTCCGAGGGCACGCCCATCACATTGGCAGCAGTAGCAGCAGTGTGCATCTCAGCGTTCTAAGCCCGAACCTCTGTACTTTTGCAGACTGCACTCAGGTGTGACGTCGACAGTCCCACGCTGGGATCTTCAAGTATCCAACAAGAAACATCAGGGAGCGCCTATCTGCAGTGAAACTTCCCCATATCAACCGCTGCTGGCGCTATCATCTCCGAGGAAATTGTAAGACTGATTCCGGAGGACACACCCATCACACTGGCAGCAGTAGCAGCAGTGTGCATCTCAGCGCTCTAAGCCCGAGCCTCTGTACTTTTGCAGACTGCACTCAGGTGTGACGTCGACAGTCCTACGCTGGGATCTTCAAGTATTCAACAAGAAAGATCAGGGAGCGCCTATCTGCAGTGAAACTTCCCCGAATCAGCCGCTGCTGGCGCTGTCGTCTACCATTAGGTTATCAGACTGATCCCCGAGGGCACACCCATCACATTGGCAACAGTAGCAGCAGTGTGCATCTCAGCGCTCTAAGCCCGAACCTCTGTACTTTTGTAGACTGCTCTCAGGTGTGACGCCGACAGTTCTACGCTTGCATCTTCAAGTACCAAACAAGAATGATCACGGAGCGCCTATCTGCAGTGAATCTTCGCCGTATCAGCCGCTGCTGGCGCTGTCATCTACCAGGAGTCTATTAGACTGATCCCCGAGGGTACGCCCATCACATTGGCAGCAGTAGCAGCAGTGCATCTCAGCGCTCGGAGCCCTAACCTCTGTACTTTTGCAGACTGCACTCAGGTGTGACGTCGACAGTTCTACGCTTGGAACTTCAAGTATCCAACAAGTAAGATCACGGAGCACCTATCTGCAGTGAAACTTTGCCGTATCAACCGCTGCTGGAGCTGTCATCTACCAGGAAATTATAAGACTGATCCCGGAGGACACACCCATCACATTGGCAGCGGTAGCAGCAGTCTGCATGTCAGCGCTCTAAGCCCGAACCTCTGTACTTTTGCAGACTGCACTCAGGTGTGACGTCGACAGTCCTACGCTGGGATCTTCAAGTATGCAACAAGAAAGATCAGGGAGCGCCTATCTGCAGTGAAACTTCGCCGTATCAGCCGATGCTGGCGCTGTCGTCTACCATTAAGTTATCAGACTGATCCCCGAGGGCACACCCATCACACTGGCAGCAGTAGCAGCAGTGTGCATCTCAGCGCTCTAAGCCCGAGCCTCTGTACTTTTGCAGACTGCACTCAGGTGTGACGTCGACAGTCCTACGCTGGGATCTTCAAGTATCCAACAAGAAAGATCAGGGAGCGCCTATCTGCAGTGAAACTTCCCCGAATCAGCCGCTGCTGGCGCTGTCGTCTACCATTAGGTTATCAGACTGATCCCCGAGGGCACACCCATCACATTGGCAACAGTAGCAGCAGTGTGCATCTCAGCGCTCTAAGCCCGAACCTCTGTACTTTTGTAGACTGCTCTCAGGTGTGACGCCGACAGTTCTACGCTTGCATCTTCAAGTACCAAACAAGAATGATCACGGAGCGCCTATCTGCAGTGAATTTTCGCCGTATCAGCCGCTGCTGGCGCTGTCATCTACCAGGAGTCTATTAGACTGATCCCCGAGGGTACGCCCATCACATTGGCAGCAGTAGCAGCAGTGCATCTCAGCGCTCGGAGCCCTAACCTCTGTACTTTTGCAGATTGCACTCAGGTGTGACGTCGACAGTTCTACGCTTGGAACTTCAAGTATCCAACAAGTAAGATCACGGAGCACCTATTTGCAGTGAAACTTCGCCGTATCAACCGCTGCTGGAGCTGTCATCTACCAGGAAATTATAAGACTGATCCCGGAGGACACACCCATCACATTGGCAGCGGTAGCAGCAGTCTGCATGTCAGCGCTCTAAGCCCGAACATCTGTACTTTTGCAGAGTGCACTCAGGTGTGACGTCGACAGTCCTACGCTGGGATCTTCAAGTATGCAACAAGAAAGATCAGGGAGCGCCTAACTGCAGTGAAACTTCGCCGTATCAACCGCTGCTGGCGCTGTCATCTACCAGGAAGTTATCAGACTCATCCCCGAGGACACACCCATCACATTGGCAGCAGTAGCAGCAGTGTGCATCTCAGCGCTCTAGTCTAGAACCTCTGTACTTTTGCAGAGTGCTCTCAGGTGTGACGTCGACAGTTCTACGCTGGGATCTTCAAGTATCCAACAAGAAAGATCACGGAGCGCCTATCTGCAGTGAAACTTCGCCGTATTAGCCGCTGCTGGTGCTGTCATCTACCAGGAGTCTATTAGACTGATCCCCGAGGACACGCCCATCACATTGGCAGCAGTAGCAGCAGTGTGCATCTCAGCGCTCGAAGCCCTAACCTGTGTACTTTTGCAGACTGCACTCAGGTGTGACGTCTACAGTCCTACGCTGGGATCTTCAAGTCCCCAACATGAAAGATCACGCAGCGCCTATCTGAAGTGAAACTTCGCCGTATCAACCGCTGCTGGCGCTGTCATCTACAAGGAAGTTATCAGACTGATCCCCGAGGACACACCCATCACATTGGCAGCAGTAGCAGCAGTGTTCATCTCAGCGCTCTAGGCTAGAACCTCTGTACTTTTGCAGACTGCTCTCAGGTGTGACGTCGACAGTTCTATGCTGGGATCTTCAAGTATCCAACAAGAAAGATCAGGGAGCGCCTATCTGCAGGGAAACTACGCCGTATCAGCCGCTGCTGGCGCTGTCATCTACCAGGAGTCCATTAGACTGATCCCCGAGGGCAGGCCCATCACATTGGCAGCAGTAGCAGCAGTGTGCATCTCAGCGCTCGAAGCCCTAACCTCTGTACTTTTGCAGACTGCACTCAGGTGTGACGTCTACAGTTCTACGCTTGGAACTTCAAGTATCCAACAAGAAAGATCACGGAGCGCCTATCGGCAGTGAATCTTCGCCGTATGAGCCGCTGCTGGCGCTGTCATCTACCAGGAAGTTATCAGACTGATCCCCGAGGGCACACCCATCCCATTGGGAGCAGTAGCAGCAGTGTGCATCTCAGCGCTCTAAGCTAGAACCTCTGTACTTTTGCAGACTGCTCTCAGGTGTGACGCCCACAGTTCTACGCTTGGATCTTCAAGTACCCAACAAGAAAGATCACGGAGCGCCTATCTGCAGTGAATCTTCGCCGTATCAGCCGCAGCTGGCGCTGTCATCTACCAGAAGGCTATAAGACTGATTCCGAGGTCACGCCCATCACATTGGCAGCAGAAGCAGCACTGTGCATCTCAGCGCTCTAGGCTAGAACCTCTGTACTTTTGCAGACTGCTCTCAGGTGTGACGTCGACAGTTCTACGCTGGCATCTTCAAGTATCCAACAAGAAAGATCAGGGAGCGCCTATCTGCAGTGAAACTTCGCCGTATCAGCCGCTGCTGGCGCTGTCATCTACCAGGAGTCTATTAGACTGATCCCCGGTGCACGCCCATCACATTGGCGGCAGTAGCAGCAGTGTGCATCTCAGCGTTCTAAGCCCGAGCCTCTGTACTTTTGCAGACTGCACTCAGGTGTGACGTCGACAGTCCTACGCTGGGATCTTCAAGTATCCAACAAGAAAGATCAGGGAGCGCCTATCTGCAGTGAAACTTCCCCGAATCAGCCGCTGCTGGCGCTGTCGTCTCCCATTAGGTTATCAGACTGATCCCCGAGGGCACACCCATCACATTGGCAACAGTAGCAGCAGTGTGCATCTCAGCGCTCTAAGCCCGAACCTCTGTACTTTTGTAGACTGCTCTCAGGTGTGACGCCGACAGTTCTACGCTTGCATCTTCAAGAACCAAACAAGAATGATCACGGAGCGCCTATCTGCAGTGAATCTTCGCCGTATCAGCCGCTGCTGGCGCTGTCATCTACCAGGAGTCTATTAGACTGATCCCCGAGGGTACGCCCATCACATTGGCAGCAGTAGCAGCAGTGCATCTCAGCGCTCGGAGCCCTAACCTCTGTACTTTTGCAGATTGCACTCAGGTGTGACGTCGACAGTTCTACGCTTGGAACTTCAAGTATCCAACAAGTAAGATCACGGAGCACCTATTTGCAGTGAAACTTCGCCGTATCAACCGCTGCTGGAGCTGTCATCTACCAGGAAATTATAAGACTGATCCCGGAGGACACACCCATCACATTGGCAGCGGTAGCAGCAGTCTGCATGTCAGCGCTCTAAGCCCGAACATCTGTACTTTTGCAGACTGCACTCAGGTGTGACGTCGACAGTCCTACGCTGGGATCTTCAAGTATGCAACAAGAAAGATCAGGGAGCGCCTATCTGCAGTGAAACTTCGCCGTATCAGCCGCTGCTGGCGCTGTCGTCTACCATTAAGTTATCAGACTGATCCCCGAGGGCACACCCATCACATTGGCAACAGTAGCAGCAGTGTGCATCTCAGCGCTCTAAGCCCGATCCTTTGTACTTTTGTAGACTGCTCTCAGGTGAGACGCCGACAGTCCTACGCTGGGATCTTCAAGTATCCAACAAGAAAGATCAGGGAGCACCTATCCGCAGTGAAACTTCGCCGTATCAACCGCTGCTGGCGCTGTCATCTACCAGGAAGTTATCAGACTGATCGCCGAGAACACACCCATCACATTGGCAGCAGTAGCAGCAGTGTGCATCTCAGCGCTCTAGGCTAGAACCTCTGTACTTTTGCAGACTGCTCTCAGGTGTGACGCCGACAGTTCTACGCTTGAATCTTCAAGTCCCCAACATGAAAGATCACGCAGCGCCTATCTGAAGTGAAACTTCGCCGTATCAACCGCTGCTGGCGCTGTCATCTACAAGGAAGTTATCAGACTGATCCCCGAGGACACACCCATCACATTGGCAGCAGTAGCAGCAGTGTTCATCTCAGCGCTCTAGGCTAGAACCTCTGTACTTTTGCAGACTGCTCTCAGGTGTGACGTCGACAGTTCTATACTGGGATCTTCAAGTATCCAACAAGAAAGATCAGGGAGCGCCTATCTGCAGGGAAACTTCGCCGTATCAGCCGCTGCTGGCGCTGTCATCTACCAGGAGTCCATTAGACTGATCCCCGAGGGCACGCCCATCACATTGGCAGCAGTAGCAGCAGTGTGCATCTCAGCGCTCGAAGCCCTAACCTCTGTACTTTTGCAGACTGCACTCAGGTGTGACGTCTACAGTTCTACGCTTGGAACTTCAAGTATCCAACAAGAAAGATCACGGAGCGCCTATCGGCAGTGAATCTTCGCCGTATGAGCCGCTGCTGGCGCTGTCATCTACCAGGAAGTTATCAGACTGATCCCCGAGGGCACACCCATCCCATTGGGAGCAGTAGCAGCAGTGTGCATCTCAGCGCTCTAAGCTAGAACCTCTGTACTTTTGCAGACTGCTCTCAGGTGTGACGCCCACAGTTCTACGCTTGGATCTTCAAGTACCCAACAAGAAAGATCACGGAGCGCCTATCTGCAGTGAATCTTCGCCGTATCAGCCGCTGCTGGCGCTGCCATCTACCAGAAGGCTATAAGACTGATTCCGAGGTCACGCCCATCACATTGGCAGCAGAAGCAGCACTGTGCATCTCAGCGCTCTAAGCCCGAACCTCTGTACTTTTGCAGACTGCACTCAGGTGTGACGTCGACAGTCCTACGCTGGGATCTTCAAGTCCCCAACAAGAAAGATCAGGCAGCGCCTATCTGAAGTGAAACTTCGCCGTATCAACCGCTGCTGGCGCTGTCATCTACAAGGAAGTTATCAGACTGATCCCCGGGGACACACCCATCAATATGGCAGCAGTAGCAGCAGTGTGCATCTCAGCGCTCTAGGCTAGAACCTCTGTACTTTTGCAGACTGCTCTCAGGTGTGACGTCGACAGTTCTACGCTGGCATCTTCAAGTATCCAACAAGAAAGATCAGGGAGCGCCTATCTGCAGTGAAACTTCGCCGTATCAGCCGCTGCTGGCGCTGTCATCTACCAGGAGTCTATTAGACTGATCCCCGGTGCACGCCCATCACATTGGCAGCAGTAGCAGCAGTGTGCATCTCAGCGCTTGAAGCCCTAACCTCTGTACGTTTGCAGACTGTACTCAGGTGTGACGTCGACAGTTATACGCTTGGAACTTCAAGAATCCTACAAGAAAGATCACGGAGCACATATCTGCAATGAATCTTCGCCGTATGAGCCGCTGCTGGCGCTGTCATCTACCAGAAGGCTATAAGACTGATTCCGAGGGCACGCCCATCACATTGGCAGCAGTAGCAGCAGTGTGCATCTCAGCGTTCTAAGCCCGAACCTCTGTACTTTTGCAGACTGCACTCAGGTGTGACGTCGACAGTCCCACGCTGGGATCTTCAAGTATCCAACAAGAAACATCAGGGAGCGCCTATCTGCAGTGAAACTTCCCCATATCAACCGCTGCTGGCGCTATCATCTCCGAGGAAATTGTAAGACTGCTTCCGGAGGACACACCCATCACACTGGCAGCAGTAGCAGCAGTGTGCATCTCAGCGCTCTAAGCCCGAGCCTCTGTACTTTTGCAGACTGCACTCAGGTGTGACGTCGACAGTCCTACGCTGGGATCTTCAAGTATCCAACAAGAAAGATCAGGGAGCGCCTATCTGCAGTGAAACTTCCCCGAATCAGCCGCTGCTGGCGCTGTCGTCTACCATTAGGTTATCAGACTGATCCCCGAGGGCACACCCATCACATTGGCAACAGTTGCAGCAGTGTGCATCTCAGCGCTCTAAGCCCGAACCTCTGTACTTTTGTAGACTGCTCTCAGGTGTGACGCCGACAGTTCTACGCTTGCATCTTCAAGTACCAAACAAGAATGATCACGGAGCGCCTATCTGCAGTGAATCTTCGCCGTATCAGCCGCTGCTGGCGCCGTCATCTACCAGGAGTCTATTAGACTGATCCCCGAGGGTACGCCCATCACATTGGCAGCAGTAGCAGCAGTGCATCTCAGCGCTCGGAGCCCTAACCTCTGTACTTTTGCAGACTGCACTCAGGTGTGACGTCGACAGTTCTACGCGTGGAACTTCAAGTATCCAACAAGTAAGATCACGGAGCACCTATCTGCAGTGAAACTTTGCCGTATCAACCGCTGCTGGAGCTGTCATCTACCAGGAAATTATAAGACTGATCCCGGAGGACACACCCATCACATTGGCAGCGGTAGCAGCAGTCTGCATGTCAGCGCTCTAAGCCCGAACCTCTGTACTTTTGCAGACTGCACTCAGGTGTGACGTCGACAGTCCTACGCTGGGATCTTCAAGTATGCAACAAGAAAGATCAGGGAGCGCCTATCTGCAGTGAAACTTCGCCGTATCAGCCGATGCTGGCGCTGTCGTCTACCATTAAGTTATCAGACTGATCCCCGAGGGCACACCCATCACACTGGCAGCAGTAGCAGCAGTGTGCATCTCAGCGCTCTAAGCCCGAGCCTCTGTACTTTTGCAGACTGCACTCAGGTGTGACGTCGACAGTCCTACGCTGGGATCTTCACGTATCCAACAAGAAAGATCAGGGAGCGCCTATCTGCAGTGAAACTTCCCCGAATCAGCCGCTGCTGGCGCTGTCGTCTACCATTAGGTTATCAGACTGATCCCCGTGGGCACACCCATCACATTGGCAACAGTAGCAGCAGTGTGCATCTCAGCGCTCTAAGCCCGAACCTCTGTACTTTTGTAGACTGCTCTCAGGTGTGACGCCGACAGTTCTACGCTTGCATCTTCAAGTACCAAACAAGAATGATCACGGAGCGCCTATCTGCAGTGAATCTTCGCCGTATCAGCCGCTGCTGGCGCTGTCATCTACCAGGAGTCTATTAGACTGATCCCCGAGGGTACGCCCATCACATTGGCAGCAGTAGCAGCAGTGCATCTCAGCGCTCGGAGCCCTAACCTCTGTACTTTTGCAGACTGCACTCAGGTGTGACGTCGGCAGTTCTACGCTTGGAACTTCAAGTATCCAACAAGTAAGATCACGGAGCACCTATCTGCAGTGAAACTTTGCCGTATCAACCGCTGCTGGAGCTGTCATCTACCAGGAAATTATAAGACTGATCCCGGAGGACACACCCATCACATTGGCAGCGGTAGCAGCAGTCTGCATGTCAGCGCTCTAAGCCCGAACCTCTGTACTTTTGCAGACTGCACTCAGGTGTGACGTCGACAGTCCTACGCTGGGATCTTCAAGTATGCAACAAGAAAGATCAGGGAGCGCCTATCTGCAGTGAAACTTCGCCGTATCAGCCGATGCTGGCGCTGTCGTCTACCATTAAGTTATCAGACTGATCCCCGAGGGCACACCCATCACACTGGCAGCAGTAGCAGCAGTGTGCATCTCAGCGCTCTAAGCCCGAGCCTCTGTACTTTTGCAGACTGCACTCAGGTGTGACGTCGACAGTCCTACGCTGGGATCTTCAAGTATCCAACAAGAAAGATCAGGGAGCGCCTATCTGCAGTGAAACTTCCCCGAATCAGCCGCTGCTGGCGCTGTCGTCTACCATTAGGTTATCAGACTGATCCCCGAGGGCACACCCATCACATTGGCAACAGTAGCAGCAGTGTGCATCTCAGCGCTCTAAGCCCGAACCTCTGTACTTTTGTAGACTGCTCTCAGGTGTGACGCCGACAGTTCTACGCTTGCATCTTCAAGTACCAAACAAGAATGATCACGGAGCGCCTATCTGCAGTGAATTTTCGCCGTATCAGCCGCTGCTGGCGCTGTCATCTACCAGGAGTCTATTAGACTGATCCCCGAGGGTACGCCCATCACATTGGCAGCAGTAGCAGCAGTGCATCTCAGCGCTCGGAGCCCTAACCTCTGTACTTTTGCAGATTGCACTCAGGTGTGACGTCGACAGTTCTACGCTTGGAACTTCAAGTATCCAACAAGTAAGATCACGGAGCACCTATTTGCAGTGAAACTTCGCCGTATCAACCGCTGCTGGAGCTGTCATCTACCAGGAAATTATAAGACTGATCCCGGAGGACACACCCATCACATTGGCAGCGGTAGCAGCAGTCTGCATGTCAGCGCTCTAAGCCCGAACATCTGTACTTTTGCAGACTGCACTCAGGTGTGACGTCGACAGTCCTACGCTGGGATCTTCAAGTATGCAACAAGAAAGATCAGGGAGCGCCTAACTGCAGTGAAACTTCGCCGTATCAACCGCTGCTGGCGCTGTCATCTACCAGGAAGTTATCAGACTCATCCCCGAGGACACACCCATCACATTGGCAGCAGTAGCAGCAGTGTGCATCTCAGCGCTCTAGTCTAGAACCTCTGTACTTTTGCAGAGTGCTCTCAGGTGTGACGTCGACAGTTCTACGCTGGGATCTTCAAGTATCCAACAAGAAAGATCAGGGAGCGCCTATCTGCAGTGAAACTTCGCCGTATTAGCCGCTGCTGGTGCTGTCATCTACCAGGAGTCTATTAGACTGATCCCCGAGGACACGCCCATCACATTGGCAGCAGTAGCAGCAGTGTGCATCTCAGCGCTCGAAGCCCTAACCTGTGTACTTTTGCAGACTGCACTCAGGTGTGACGTCTACAGTCCTACGCTGGGATCTTCAAGTCCCCAACATGAAAGATCACGCAGCGCCTATCTGAAGTGAAACTTCGCCGTATCAACCGCTGCTGGCGCTGTCATCTACAAGGAAGTTATCAGACTGATCCCCGAGGACACACCCATCACATTGGCAGCAGTAGCAGCAGTGTTCATCTCAGCGCTCTAGGCTAGAACCTCTGTACTTTTGCAGACTGCTCTCAGGTGTGACGTCGACAGTTCTATGCTGGGATCTTCAAGTATCCAACAAGAAAGATCAGGGAGCGCCTATCTGCAGGGAAACTACGCCGTATCAGCCGCTGCTGGCGCTGTCATCTACCAGGAGTCCATTAGACTGATCCCCGAGGGCAGGCCCATCACATTGGCAGCAGTAGCAGCAGTGTGCATCTCAGCGCTCGAAGCCCTAACCTCTGTACTTTTGCAGACTGCACTCAGGTGTGACGTCTACAGTTCTACGCTTGGAACTTCAAGTATCCAACAAGAAAGATCACGGAGCGCCTATCGGCAGTGAATCTTCGCCGTATGAGCCGCTGCTGGCGCTGTCATCTACCAGGAAGTTATCAGACTGATCCCCGAGGGCACACCCATCCCATTGGGAGCAGTAGCAGCAGTGTGCATCTCAGCGCTCTAAGCTAGAACCTCTGTACTTTTGCAGACTGCTCTCAGGTGTGACGCCCACAGTTCTACGCTTGGATCTTCAAGTACCCAACAAGAAAGATCACGGAGCGCCTATCTGCAGTGAATCTTCGCCGTATCAGCCGCAGCTGGCGCTGTCATCTACCAGAAGGCTATAAGACTGATTCCGAGGTCACGCCCATCACATTGGCAGCAGAAGCAGCACTGTGCATCTCAGCGCTCTAAGCCCGAACCTCTGTACTTTTGCAGACTGCACTCAGGTGTGACGTCGACAGTCCTACGCTGGGATCTTCACGTCCCCAACAAGAAAGATCAGGCAGCGCCTATCTGAAGTGAAACTTCGCCGTATCAACCGCTGCTGGCGCTGTCATCTACAAGGAAGTTATCAGACTGATCCCCGGGGACACACCCATCACAATGGCAGCAGTAGCAGCAGTGTGCATCTCAGCGCTCTAGGCTAGAACCTCTGTACTTTTGCAGACTGCTCTCAGGTGTGACGTCGACAGTTCTACGCTGGCATCTTCAAGTATCCAACAAGAAAGATCAGGGAGCGCCTATCTGCAGTGAAACTTCGCCGTATCAGCCGCTGCTGGCGCTGTCATCTACCAGGAGTCTATTAGACTGATCCCCGGTGCACGCCCATCACATTGGCGGCAGTAGCAGCAGTGTGCATCTCAGCGTTCTAAGCCCGAGCCTCTGTACTTTTGCAGACTGCACTCAGGTGTGACGTCGACAGTCCTACGCTGGGATCTTCAAGTATCCAACAAGAAAGATCAGGGAGCGCCTATCTGCAGTGAAACTTCCCCGAATCAGCCGCTGCTGGCGCTGTCGTCTCCCATTAGGTTATCAGACTGATCCCCGAGGGCACACCCATCACATTGGCAACAGTAGCAGCAGTGTGCATCTCAGCGCTCTAAGCCCGAACCTCTGTACTTTTGTAGACTGCTCTCAGGTGTGACGCCGACAGTTCTACGCTTGCATCTTCAAGAACCAAACAAGAATGATCACGGAGCGCCTATCTGCAGTGAATCTTCGCCGTATCAGCCGCTGCTGGCGCTGTCATCTACCAGGAGTCTATTAGACTGATCCCCGAGGGTACGCCCATCACATTGGCAGCAGTAGCAGCAGTGCATCTCAGCGCTCGGAGCCCTAACCTCTGTACTTTTGCAGATTGCACTCAGGTGTGACGTCGACAGTTCTACGCTTGGAACTTCAAGTATCCAACAAGTAAGATCACGGAGCACCTATTTGCAGTGAAACTTCGCCGTATCAACCGCTGCTGGAGCTGTCATCTACCAGGAAATTATAAGACTGATCCCGGAGGACACACCCATCACATTGGCAGCGGTAGCAGCAGTCTGCATGTCAGCGCTCTAAGCCCGAACATCTGTACTTTTGCAGACTGCACTCAGGTGTGACGTCGACAGTCCTACGCTGGGATCTTCAAGTATGCAACAAGAAAGATCAGGGAGCGCCTATCTGCAGTGAAACTTCGCCGTATCAGCCGCTGCTGGCGCTGTCGTCTACCATTAAGTTATCAGACTGATCCCCGAGGGCACACCCATCACATTGGCAACAGTAGCAGCAGTGTGCATCTCAGCGCTCTAAGCCCGATCCTTTGTACTTTTGTAGACTGCTCTCAGGTGAGACGCCGACAGTCCTACGCTGGGATCTTCAAGTATCCAACAAGAAAGATCAGGGAGCACCTATCCGCAGTGAAACTTCGCCGTATCAACCGCTGCTGGCGCTGTCATCTACCAGGAAGTTATCAGACTGATCGCCGAGAACACACCCATCACATTGGCAGCAGTAGCAGCAGTGTGCATCTCAGCGCTCTAGGCTAGAACCTCTGTACTTTTGCAGACTGCTCTCAGGTGTGACGCCGACAGTTCTACGCTTGAATCTTCAAGTCCCCAACATGAAACATCACGCAGCGCCTATCTGAAGTGAAACTTCGCCGTATCAACCGCTGCTGGCGCTGTCATCTACAAGGAAGTTATCAGACTGATCCCCGAGGACACACCCATCACATTGGCAGCAGTAGCAGCAGTGTTCATCTCAGCGCTCTAGGCTAGAACCTCTGTACTTTTGCAGACTGCTCTCAGGTGTGACGTCGACAGTTCTATGCTGGGATCTTCAAGTATCCAACAAGAAAGATCAGGGAGCGCCTATCTGCAGGGAAACTTCGCCGTATCAGCCGCTGCTGGCGCTGTCATCTACCAGGAGTCCATTAGACTGATCCCCGAGGGCACGCCCATCACATTGGCAGCAGTAGCAGCAGTGTGCATCTCAGCGCTCGAAGCCCTAACCTCTGTACTTTTGCAGACTGCACTCAGGTGTGACGTCTACAGTTCTACGCTTGGAACTTCAAGTATCCAACAAGAAAGATCACGGAGCGCCTATCGGCAGTGAATCTTCGCCGTATGAGCCGCTGCTGGCGCTGTCATCTACCAGGAAGTTATCAGACTGATCCCCGAGGGCACACCCATCCCATTGGGAGCAGTAGCAGCAGTGTGCATCTCAGCGCTCTAAGCTAGAACCTCTGTACTTTTGCAGACTGCTCTCAGGTGTGACGCCCACAGTTCTACGCTTGGATCTTCAAGTACCCAACAAGAAAGATCACGGAGCGCCTATCTGCAGTGAATCTTCGCCGTATCAGCCGCTGCTGGCGCTGTCATCTACCAGAAGGCTATAAGACTGATTCCGAGGTCACGCCCATCACATTGGCAGCAGAAGCAGCACTGTGCATCTCAGCGCTCTAAGCCCGAACCTCTGTACTTTTGCAGACTGCACTCAGGTGTGACGTCGACAGTCCTACGCTGGGATCTTCAAGTCCCCAACAAGAAAGATCAGGCAGCGCCTATCTGAAGTGAAACTTCGCCGTATCAACCGCTGCTGGCGCTGTCATCTACAAGGAAGTTATCAGACTGATCCCCGGGGACACACCCATCACAATGGCAGCAGTAGCAGCAGTGTGCATCTCAGCGCTCTAGGCTAGAACCTCTGTACTTTTGCAGACTGCTCTCAGGTGTGACGTCGACAGTTCTACGCTGGCATCTTCAAGTATCCAACAAGAAAGATCAGGGAGCGCCTATCTGCAGTGAAACTTCGCCGTATCAGCCGCTGCTGGCGCTGTCATCTACCAGGAGTCTATTAGACTGATCCCCGGTGCACGCCCATCACATTGGCAGCAGTAGCAGCAGTGTGCATCTCAGCGCTTGAAGCCCTAACCTCTGTACGTTTGCAGACTGTACTCAGGTGTGACGTCGACAGTTATACGCTTGGAACTTCAAGAATCCTACAAGAAAGATCACGGAGCACATATCTGCAATGAATCTTCGCCGTATGAGCCGCTGCTGGCGCTGTCATCTACCAGAAGGCTATAAGACTGATTCCGAGGGCACGCCCATCACATTGGCAGCAGTAGCAGCAGTGTGCATCTCAGCGTTCTAAGCCCGAACCTCTGTACTTTTGCAGACTGCACTCAGGTGTGACGTCGACAGTCCCACGCTGGGATCTTCAAGTATCCAACAAGAAACATCAGGGAGCGCCTATCTGCAGTGAAACTTCCCCATATCAACCGCTGCTGGCGCTATCATCTCCGAGGAAATTGTAAGACTGATTCCGGAGGACACACCCATCACACTGGCAGCAGTAGCAGCAGTGTGCATCTCAGCGCTCTAAGCCCGAGCCTCTGTACTTTTGCAGACTGCACTCAGGTGTGACGTCGACAGTCCTACGCTGGGATCTTCAAGTATCCAACAAGAAAGATCAGGGAGCGCCTATCTGCAGTGAAACTTCCCCGAATCAGCCGCTGCTGGCGCTGTCGTCTACCAGGAGTCTATCAGACTGATCCCCGAGGGCACACCCATCACATTGGCAACAGTAGCAGCAGTGTGCATCTCAGCGCTCTAAGCCCGAACCTCTGTACTTTTGTAGACTGCTCTCAGGTGTGACGCCGACAGTTCTACGCTTGCATCTTCAAGAACCAAACAAGAATGATCACGGAGCGCCTATCTGCAGTGAATCTTCGCCGTATCAGCCGCTGCTGGCGCTGTCATCTACCAGGAGTCTATTAGACTGATCCCCGAGGGTACGCCCATCACATTGGCAGCAGTAGCAGCAGTGCATCTCAGCGCTCGGAGCCCTAACCTCTGTACTTTTGCAGATTGCACTCAGGTGTGACGTCGACAGTTCTACGCTTGGAACTTCAAGTATCCAACAAGTAAGATCACGGAGCACCTATTTGCAGTGAAACTTCGCCGTATCAACCGCTGCTGGAGCTGTCATCTACCAGGAAATTATAAGACTGATCCCGGAGGACACACCCATCACATTGGCAGCGGTAGCAGCAGTCTGCATGTCAGCGCTCTAAGCCCGAACATCTGTACTTTTGCAGACTGCACTCAGGTGTGACGTCGACAGTCCTACGCTGGGATCTTCAAGTATGCAACAAGAAAGATCAGGGAGCGCCTATCTGCAGTGAAACTTCGCCGTATCAGCCGCTGCTGGCGCTGTCGTCTACCATTAAGTTATCAGACTGATCCCCGAGGGCACACCCATCACATTGGCAACAGTAGCAGCAGTGTGCATCTCAGCGCTCTAAGCCCGATCCTTTGTACTTTTGTAGACTGCTCTCAGGTGAGACGCCGACAGTCCTACGCTGGGATCTTCAAGTATCCAACAAGAAAGATCAGGGAGCACCTATCCGCAGTGAAACTTCGCCGTATCAACCGCTGCTGGCGCTGTCATCTACCAGGAAGTTATCAGACTGATCGCCGAGAACACACCCATCACATTGGCAGCAGTAGCAGCAGTGTGCATCTCAGCGCTCTAGGCTAGAACCTCTGTACTTTTGCAGACTGCTCTCAGGTGTGACGCCGACAGTTCTACGCTTGAATCTTCAAGTCCCCAACATGAAACATCACGCAGCGCCTATCTGAAGTGAAACTTCGCCGTATCAACCGCTGCTGGCGCTGTCATCTACAAGGAAGTTATCAGACTGATCCCCGAGGACACACCCATCACATTGGCAGCAGTAGCAGCAGTGTTCATCTCAGCGCTCTAGGCTAGAACCTCTGTACTTTTGCAGACTGCTCTCAGGTGTGACGTCGACAGTTCTATGCTGGGATCTTCAAGTATCCAACAAGAAAGATCAGGGAGCGCCTATCTGCAGGGAAACTTCGCCGTATCAGCCGCTGCTGGCGCTGTCATCTACCAGGAGTCCATTAGACTGATCCCCGAGGGCACGCCCATCACATTGGCAGCAGTAGCAGCAGTGTGCATCTCAGCGCTCGAAGCCCTAACCTCTGTACTTTTGCAGACTGCACTCAGGTGTGACGTCTACAGTTCTACGCTTGGAACTTCAAGTATCCAACAAGAAAGATCACGGAGCGCCTATCGGCAGTGAATCTTCGCCGTATGAGCCGCTGCTGGCGCTGTCATCTACCAGGAAGTTATCAGACTGATCCCCGAGGGCACACCCATCCCATTGGGAGCAGTAGCAGCAGTGTGCATCTCAGCGCTCTAAGCTAGAACCTCTGTACTTTTGCAGACTGCTCTCAGGTGTGACGCCCACAGTTCTACGCTTGGATCTTCAAGTACCCAACAAGAAAGATCACGGAGCGCCTATCTGCAGTGAATCTTCGCCGTATCAGCCGCTGCTGGCGCTGTCATCTACCAGAAGGCTATAAGACTGATTCCGAGGTCACGCCCATCACATTGGCAGCAGAAGCAGCACTGTGCATCTCAGCGCTCTAAGCCCGAACCTCTGTACTTTTGCAGACTGCACTCAGGTGTGACGTCGACAGTCCTACGCTGGGATCTTCAAGTCCCCAACAAGAAAGATCAGGCAGCGCCTATCTGAAGTGAAACTTCGCCGTATCAACCGCTGCTGGCGCTGTCATCTACAAGGAAGTTATCAGACTGATCCCCGGGGACACACCCATCACAATGGCAGCAGTAGCAGCAGTGTGCATCTCAGCGCTCTAGGCTAGAACCTCTGTACTTTTGCAGACTGCTCTCAGGTGTGACGTCGACAGTTCTACGCTGGCATCTTCAAGTATCCAACAAGAAAGATCAGGGAGCGCCTATCTGCAGTGAAACTTCGCCGTATCAGCCGCTGCTGGCGCTGTCATCTACCAGGAGTCTATTAGACTGATCCCCGGTGCACGCCCATCACATTGGCAGCAGTAGCAGCAGTGTGCATCTCAGCGCTTGAAGCCCTAACCTCTGTACGTTTGCAGACTGTACTCAGGTGTGACGTCGACAGTTATACGCTTGGAACTTCAAGAATCCTACAAGAAAGATCACGGAGCACATATCTGCAATGAATCTTCGCCGTATGAGCCGCTGCTGGCGCTGTCATCTACCAGAAGGCTATAAGACTGATTCCGAGGGCACGCCCATCACATTGGCAGCAGTAGCAGCAGTGTGCATCTCAGCGTTCTAAGCCCGAACCTCTGTACTTTTGCAGACTGCACTCAGGTGTGACGTCGACAGTCCCACGCTGGGATCTTCAAGTATCCAACAAGAAACATCAGGGAGCGCCTATCTGCAGTGAAACTTCCCCATATCAACCGCTGCTGGCGCTATCATCTCCGAGGAAATTGTAAGACTGATTCCGGAGGACACACCCATCACACTGGCAGCAGTAGCAGCAGTGTGCATCTCAGCGCTCTAAGCCCGAGCCTCTGTACTTTTGCAGACTGCACTCAGGTGTGACGTCGACAGTCCTACGCTGGGATCTTCAAGTATCCAACAAGAAAGATCAGGGAGCGCCTATCTGCAGTGAAACTTCCCCGAATCAGCCGCTGCTGGCGCTGTCGTCTACCATTAGGTTATCAGACTGATCCCCGAGGGCACACCCATCACATTGGCAACAGTTGCAGCAGTGTGCATCTCAGCGCTCTAAGCCCGAACCTCTGTACTTTTGTAGACTGCTCTCAGGTGTGACGCCGACAGTTCTACGCTTGCATCTTCAAGTACCAAACAAGAATGATCACGGAGCGCCTATCTGCAGTGAATCTTCGCCGTATCAGCCGCTGCTGGCGCTGTCATCTACCAGGAGTCTATTAGACTGATCCCCGAGGGTACGCCCATCACATTGGCAGCAGTAGCAGCAGTGCATCTCAGCGCTCGGAGCCCTAACCTCTGTACTTTTGCAGACTGCACTCAGGTGTGACGTCGACAGTTCTACGCGTGGAACTTCAAGTATCCAACAAGTAAGATCACGGAGCACCTATCTGCAGTGAAACTTTGCCGTATCAACCGCTGCTGGAGCTGTCATCTACCAGGAAATTATAAGACTGATCCCGGAGGACACACCCATCACATTGGCAGCGGTAGCAGCAGTCTGCATGTCAGCGCTCTAAGCCCGAACCTCTGTACTTTTGCAGACTGCACTCAGGTGTGACGTCGACAGTCCTACGCTGGGATCTTCAAGTATGCAACAAGAAAGATCAGGGAGCGCCTATCTGCAGTGAAACTTCGCCGTATCAGCCGATGCTGGCGCTGTCGTCTACCATTAAGTTATCAGACTGATCCCCGAGGGCACACCCATCACACTGGCAGCAGTAGCAGCAGTGTGCATCTCAGCGCTCTAAGCCCGAGCCTCTGTACTTTTGCAGACTGCACTCAGGTGTGACGTCGACAGTCCTACGCTGGGATCTTCACGTATCCAACAAGAAAGATCAGGGAGCGCCTATCTGCAGTGAAACTTCCCCGAATCAGCCGCTGCTGGCGCTGTCGTCTACCATTAGGTTATCAGACTGATCCCCGAGGGCACACCCATCACATTGGCAACAGTAGCAGCAGTGTGCATCTCAGCGCTCTAAGCCCGAACCTCTGTACTTTTGTAGACTGCTCTCAGGTGTGACGCCGACAGTTCTACGCTTGCATCTTCAAGTACCAAACAAGAATGATCACGGAGCGCCTATCTGCAGTGAATCTTCGCCGTATCAGCCGCTGCTGGCGCTGTCATCTACCAGGAGTCTATTAGACTGATCCCCGAGGGTACGCCCATCACATTGGCAGCAGTAGCAGCAGTGCATCTCAGCGCTCGGAGCCCTAACCTCTGTACTTTTGCAGACTGCACTCAGGTGTGACGTCGGCAGTTCTACGCTTGGAACTTCAAGTATCCAACAAGTAAGATCACGGAGCACCTATCTGCAGTGAAACTTTGCCGTATCAACCGCTGCTGGAGCTGTCATCTACCAGGAAATTATAAGACTGATCCCGGAGGACACACCCATCACATTGGCAGCGGTAGCAGCAGTCTGCATGTCAGCGCTCTAAGCCCGAACCTCTGTACTTTTGCAGACTGCACTCAGGTGTGACGTCGACAGTCCTACGCTGGGATCTTCAAGTATGCAACAAGAAAGATCAGGGAGCGCCTATCTGCAGTGAAACTTCGCCGTATCAGCCGATGCTGGCGCTGTCGTCTACCATTAGGTTATCAGACTGATCCCCGAGGGCACACCCATCACACTGGCAGCAGTAGCAGCAGTGTGCATCTCAGCGCTCTAAGCCCGAGCCTCTGTACTTTTGCAGACTGCACTCAGGTGTGACGTCGACAGTCCTACGCTGGGATCTTCAAGTATCCAACAAGAAAGATCAGGGAGCGCCTATCTGCAGTGAAACTTCCCCGAATCAGCCGCTGCTGGCGCTGTCGTCTACCATTAGGTTATCAGACTGATCCCCGAGGGCACACCCATCACATTGGCAACAGTAGCAGCAGTGTGCATCTCAGCGCTCTAAGCCCGAACCTCTGTACTTTTGTAGACTGCTCTCAGGTGTGACGCCGACAGTTCTACGCTTGCATCTTCAAGTACCAAACAAGAATGATCACGGAGCGCCTATCTGCAGTGAATTTTCGCCGTATCAGCCGCTGCTGGCGCTGTCATCTACCAGGAGTCTATTAGACTGATCCCCGAGGGTACGCCCATCACATTGGCAGCAGTAGCAGCAGTGCATCTCAGCGCTCGGAGCCCTAACCTCTGTACTTTTGCAGATTGCACTCAGGTGTGACGTCGACAGTTCTACGCTTGGAACTTCAAGTATCCAACAAGTAAGATCACGGAGCACCTATTTGCAGTGAAACTTCGCCGTATCAACCGCTGCTGGAGCTGTCATCTACCAGGAAATTATAAGACTGATCCCGGAGGACACACCCATCACATTGGCAGCGGTAGCAGCAGTCTGCATGTCAGCGCTCTAAGCCCGAACATCTGTACTTTTGCAGACTGCACTCAGGTGTGACGTCGACAGTCCTACGCTGGGATCTTCAAGTATGCAACAAGAAAGATCAGGGAGCGCCTAACTGCAGTGAAACTTCGCCGTATCAACCGCTGCTGGCGCTGTCATCTACCAGGAAGTTATCAGACTCATCCCCGAGGACACACCCATCACATTGGCAGCAGTAGCAGCAGTGTGCATCTCAGCGCTCTAGTCTAGAACCTCTGTACTTTTGCAGAGTGCTCTCAGGTGTGACGTCGACAGTTCTACGCTGGGATCTTCAAGTATCCAACAAGAAAGATCAGGGAGCGCCTATCTGCAGTGAAACTTCGCCGTATTAGCCGCTGCTGGTGCTGTCATCTACCAGGAGTCTATTAGACTGATCCCCGAGGACACGCCCATCACATTGGCAGCAGTAGCAGCAGTGTGCATCTCAGCGCTCGAAGCCCTAACCTGTGTACTTTTGCAGACTGCACTCAGGTGTGACGTCTACAGTCCTACGCTGGGATCTTCAAGTCCCCAACATGAAAGATCACGCAGCGCCTATCTGAAGTGAAACTTCGCCGTATCAACCGCTGCTGGCGCTGTCATCTACAAGGAAGTTATCAGACTGATCCCCGAGGACACACCCATCACATTGGCAGCAGTAGCAGCAGTGTTCATCTCAGCGCTCTAGGCTAGAACCTCTGTACTTTTGCAGACTGCTCTCAGGTGTGACGTCGACAGTTCTATGCTGGGATCTTCAAGTATCCAACAAGAAAGATCAGGGAGCGCCTATCTGCAGGGAAACTACGCCGTATCAGCCGCTGCTGGCGCTGTCATCTACCAGGAGTCCATTAGACTGATCCCCGAGGGCAGGCCCATCACATTGGCAGCAGTAGCAGCAGTGTGCATCTCAGCGCTCGAAGCCCTAACCTCTGTACTTTTGCAGACTGCACTCAGGTGTGACGTCTACAGTTCTACGCTTGGAACTTCAAGTATCCAACAAGAAAGATCACGGAGCGCCTATCGGCAGTGAATCTTCGCCGTATGAGCCGCTGCTGGCGCTGTCATCTACCAGGAAGTTATCAGACTGATCCCCGAGGGCACACCCATCCCATTGGGAGCAGTAGCAGCAGTGTGCATCTCAGCGCTCTAAGCTAGAACCTCTGTACTTTTGCAGACTGCTCTCAGGTGTGACGCCCACAGTTCTACGCTTGGATCTTCAAGTACCCAACAAGAAAGATCACGGAGCGCCTATCTGCAGTGAATCTTCGCCGTATCAGCCGCAGCTGGCGCTGTCATCTACCAGAAGGCTATAAGACTGATTCCGAGGTCACGCCCATCACATTGGCAGCAGAAGCAGCACTGTGCATCTCAGCGCTCTAAGCCCGAACCTCTGTACTTTTGCAGACTGCACTCAGGTGTGACGTCGACAGTCCTACGCTGGGATCTTCAAGTCCCCAACAAGAAAGATCAGGCAGCGCCTATCTGAAGTGAAACTTCGCCGTATCAACCGCTGCTGGCGCTGTCATCTACAAGGAAGTTATCAGACTGATCCCCGGGGACACACCCATCACAATGGCAGGAGTAGCAGCAGTGTGCATCTCAGCGCTCTAGGCTAGAACCTCTGTACTTTTGCAGACTGCTCTCAGGTGTGACGTCGACAGTTCTACGCTGGCATCTTCAAGTATCCAACAAGAAAGATCAGGGAGCGCCTATCTGCAGTGAAACTTCGCCGTATCAGCCGCTGCTGGCGCTGTCATCTACCAGGAGTCTATTAGACTGATCCCCGGTGCACGCCCATCACATTGGCAGCAGTAGCAGCAGTGTGCATCTCAGCGTTCTAAGCCCGAGCCTCTGTACTTTTGCAGACTGCACTCAGGTGTGACGTCGACAGTCCTACGCTGGGATCTTCAAGTATCCAACAAGAAAGATCAGGGAGCGCCTATCTGCAGTGAAACTTCCCCGAATCAGCCGCTGCTGGCGCTGTCGTCTACCATTAGGTTATCAGACTGATCCCCGAGGGCACACCCATCACATTGGCAACAGTAGCAGCAGTGTGCATCTCAGCGCTCGGAGCCCTAACCTCTGTACTTCTGCAGACTGCACTCAGGTGTGACGTTGACAGTTCTACGCTTGGAACTTCAAGTATCCAACAAGTAAGATCACGGAGCACCTATCTGCAGTGAAACTTTGCCGTATCAACCGCTGCTGGAGCTGTCATCTACCAGGAAATTATAAGACTGATCCCGGAGGACACACCCATCACATTGGCAGCGGTAGCAGCAGTCTGCATGTCAGCGCTCTAAGCCCGAACCTCTGTACTTTTGCAGACTGCACTCAGGTGTGACGTCGACAGTCCTACGCTGGGATCTTCAAGTATGCAACAAGAAAGATCAGGGAGCGCCTATCTGCAGTGAAACTTCGCCGTATCAGCCGATGCTGGCGCTGTCGTCTACCATTAAGTTATCAGACTGATCCCCGAGGGCACACCCATCACACTGGCAGCAGTAGCAGCAGTGTGCATCTCAGCGCTCTAAGCCCGAGCCTCTGTACTTTTGCAGACTGCACTCAGGTGTGACGTCGACAGTCCTACGCTGGGATCTTCAAGTATCCAACAAGAAAGATCAGGGAGCGCCTATCTGCAGTGAAACTTCCCCGAATCAGCCGCTGCTGGCGCTGTCGTCTACCATTAGGTTATCAGACTGATCCCCGAGGGCACACCCATCACATTGGCAACAGTAGCAGCAGTGTGCATCTCAGCGCTCTAAGCCCGAACCTCTGTACTTTTGTAGACTGCTCTCAGGTGTGACGCCGACAGTTCTACGCTTGCATCTTCAAGAACCAAACAAGAATGATCACGGAGCGCCTATCTGCAGTGAATCTTCGCCGTATCAGCCGCTGCTGGCGCTGTCATCTACCAGGAGTCTATTAGACTGATCCCCGAGGGTACGCCCATCACATTGGCAGCAGTAGCAGCAGTGCATCTCAGCGCTCGGAGCCCTAACCTCTGTACTTTTGCAGATTGCACTCAGGTGTGACGTCGACAGTTCTACGCTTGGAACTTCAAGTATCCAACAAGTAAGATCACGGAGCACCTATTTGCAGTGAAACTTCGCCGTATCAACCGTTGCTGGAGCTGTCATCTACCAGGAAATTATAAGACTGATCCCGGAGGACACACCCATCACATTGGCAGCGGTAGCAGCAGTCTGCATGTCAGCGCTCTAAGCCCGAACATCTGTACTTTTGCAGACTGCACTCAGGTGTGACGTCGACAGTCCTACGCTGGGATCTTCAAGTATGCAACAAGAAAGATCAGGGAGCGCCTATCTGCAGTGAAACTTCGCCGTATCAGCCGCTGCTGGCGCTGTCGTCTACCATTAAGTTATCAGACTGATCCCCGAGGGCACACCCATCACATTGGCAACAGTAGCAGCAGTGTGCATCTCGGCGCTCTAAGCCCGATCCTTTGTACTTTTGTAGACTGCTCTCAGGTGAGACGCCGACAGTCCTACGCTGGGATCTTCAAGTATCCAACAAGAAAGATCAGGGAGCACCTATCCGCAGTGAAACTTCGCCGTATCAACCGCTGCTGGCGCTGTCATCTACCAGGAAGTTATCAGACTGATCGCCGAGAACACACCCATCACATTGGCAGCAGTAGCAGCAGTGTGCATCTCAGCGCTCTAGGCTAGAACCTCTGTACTTTTGCAGACTGCTCTCAGGTGTGACGCCGACAGTTCTACGCTTGAATCTTCAAGTCCCCAACATGAAAGATCACGCAGCGCCTATCTGAAGTGAAACTTCGCCGTATCAACCGCTGCTGGCGCTGTCATCTACAAGGAAGTTATCAGACTGATCCCCGAGGACACACCCATCACATTGGCAGCAGTAGCAGCAGTGTTCATCTCAGCGCTCTAGGCTAGAACCTCTGTACTTTTGCAGACTGCTCTCAGGTGTGACGTCGACAGTTCTATGCTGGGATCTTCAAGTATCCAACAAGAAAGATCAGGGAGCGCCTATCTGCAGGGAAACTTCGCCGTATCAGCCGCTGCTGGCGCTGTCATCTACCAGGAGTCCATTAGACTGATCCCCGAGGGCACGCCCATCACATTGGCAGCAGTAGCAGCAGTGTGCATCTCAGCGCTCGAAGCCCTAACCTCTGTACTTTTGCAGACTGCACTCAGGTGTGACGTCTACAGTTCTACGCTTGGAACTTCAAGTATCCAACAAGAAAGATCACGGAGCGCCTATCGGCAGTGAATCTTCGCCGTATGAGCCGCTGCTGGCGCTGTCATCTACCAGGAAGTTATCAGACTGATCCCCGAGGGCACACCCATCCCATTGGGAGCAGTAGCAGCAGTGTGCATCTCAGCGCTCTAAGCTAGAACCTCTGTACTTTTGCAGACTGCTCTCAGGTGTGACGCCCACAGTTCTACGCTTGGATCTTCAAGTACCCAACAAGAAAGATCACGGAGCGCCTATCTGCAGTGAATCTTCGCCGTATCAGCCGCTGCTGGCGCTGTCATCTACCAGAAGGCTATAAGACTGATTCCGAGGTCACGCCCATCACATTGGCAGCAGAAGCAGCACTGTGCATCTCAGCGCTCTAAGCCCGAACCTCTGTACTTTTGCAGACTGCACTCAGGTGTGACGTCGACAGTCCTACGCTGGGATCTTCAAGTCCCCAACAAGAAAGATCAGGCAGCGCCTATCTGAAGTGAAACTTCGCCGTATCAACCGCTGCTGGCGCTGTCATCTACAAGGAAGTTATCAGACTGATCCCCGGGGACACACCCATCACAATGGCAGCAGTAGCAGCAGTGTGCATCTCAGCGCTCTAGGCTAGAACCTCTGTACTTTTGCAGACTGCTCTCAGGTGTGACGTCGACAGTTCTACGCTGGCATCTTCAAGTATCCAACAAGAAAGATCAGGGAGCGCCTATCTGCAGTGAAACTTCGCCGTATCAGCCGCTGCTGGCGCTGTCATCTACCAGGAGTCTATTAGACTGATCCCCGGTGCACGCCCATCACATTGGCAGCAGTAGCAGCAGTGTGCATCTCAGCGCTTGAAGCCCTAACCTCTGTACGTTTGCAGACTGTACTCAGGTGTGACGTCGACAGTTATACGCTTGGAACTTCAAGAATCCTACAAGAAAGATCACGGAGCACATATCTGCAATGAATCTTCGCCGTATGAGCCGCTGCTGGCGCTGTCATCTACCAGAAGGCTATAAGACTGATTCCGAGGGCACGCCCATCACATTGGCAGCAGTAGCAGCAGTGTGCATCTCAGCGTTCTAAGCCCGAACCTCTGTACTTTTGCAGACTGCACTCAGGTGTGACGTCGACAGTCCCACGCTGGGATCTTCAAGTATCCAACAAGAAACATCAGGGAGCGCCTATCTGCAGTGAAACTTCCCCATATCAACCGCTGCTGGCGCTATCATCTCCGAGGAAATTGTAAGACTGATTCCGGAGGACACACCCATCACACTGGCAGCAGTAGCAGCAGTGTGCATCTCAGCGCTCTAAGCCCGAGCCTCTGTACTTTTGCAGACTGCACTCAGGTGTGACGTCGACAGTCCTACGCTGGGATCTTCAAGTATCCAACAAGAAAGATCAGGGAGCGCCTATCTGCAGTGAAACTTCCCCGAATCAGCCGCTGCTGGCGCTGTCGTCTACCATTAGGTTATCAGACTGATCCCCGAGGGCACACCCATCACATTGGCAACAGTAGCAGCAGTGTGCATCTCAGCGCTCTAAGCCCGAACCTCTGTACTTTTGTAGACTGCTCTCAGGTGTGACGCCGACAGTTCTACGCTTGCATCTTCAAGTACCAAACAAGAATGATCACGGAGCGCCTATCTGCAGTGAATCTTCGCCGTATCAGCCGCTGCTGGCGCTGTCATCTACCAGGAGTCTATTAGACTGATCCCCGAGGGTACGCCCATCACATTGGCAGCAGTAGCAGCAGTGCATCTCAGCGCTCGGAGCCCTCTCTGTACTTTTGCAGACTGCACTCAGGTGTGACGTCGACAGTTCTACGCGTGGAACTTCAAGTATCCAACAAGTAAGATCACGGAGCACCTATCTGCAGTGAAACTTTGCCGTATCAACCGCTGCTGGAGCTGTCATCTACCAGGAAATTATAAGACTGATCCCGGAGGACACACCCATCACATTGGCACCGGTAGCAGCAGTCTGCATGTCAGCGCTCTAAGCCCGAACCTCTGTACTTTTGCAGACTGCACTCAGGTGTGACGTCGACAGTCCTACGCTGGGATCTTCAAGTATGCAACAAGAAAGATCAGGGAGCGCCTATCTGCAGTGAAACTTCGCCGTATCAGCCGATGCTGGCGCTGTCGTCTACCATTAAGTTATCAGACTGATCCCCGAGGGCACACCCATCACACTGGCAGCAGTAGCAGCAGTGTGCATCTCCGCGCTCTAAGCCCGAGCCTCTGTACTTTTGCAGACTGCACTCAGGTGTGACGTCGACAGTCCTACGCTGGGATCTTCAAGTATCCAACAAGAAAGATCAGGGAGCGCCTATCTGCAGTGAAACTTCCCCGAATCAGCCGCTGCTGGCGCTGTCGTCTACCATTAGGTTATCAGACTGATCCCCGAGGGCACACCCATCACATTGGCAACAGTAGCAGCAGTGTGCATCTCAGCGCTCTAAGCCCGAACCTCTGTACTTTTGTAGACTGCTCTCAGGTGTGACGCCGACAGTTCTACGCTTGCATCTTCAAGTATCAAACAAGAATGATCACGGAGCGCCTATCTGCAGTGAATCTTCGCCGTATCAGCCGCTGCTGGCGCTGTCATCTACCAGGAGTCTATTAGACTGATCCCCGAGGGTACGCCCATCACATTGGCAGCAGTAGCAGCAGTGCATCTCAGCGCTCGGAGCCCTAACCTCTGTACTTTTGCAGATTGCACTCAGGTGTGACGTCGACAGTTCTACGCTTGGAACTTCAAGTATCCAACAAGTAAGATCACGGAGCACCTATTTGCAGTGAAACTTCGCCGTATCAACCGCTGCTGGAGCTGTCATCTACCAGGAAATTATAAGACTGATCCCGGAGGACACACCCATCACATTGGCAGCGGTAGCAGCAGTCTGCATGTCAGCGCTCTAAGCCCGAACATCTGTACTTTTGCAGACTGCACTCAGGTGTGACGTCGACAGTCCTACGCTGGGATCTTCAAGTATGCAACAAGAAAGATCAGGGAGCGCCTAACTGCAGTGAAACTTCGCCGTATCAGCCGCTGCTGGCGCTGTCGTCTACCATTAAGTTATCAGACTGATCCCCGAGGGCACACCCAGCACATTGGCAACAGTAGCAGCAGTGTGCATCTCAGCGCTCTAAGCCCGATCCTTTGTACTTTTGTAGACTCCTCTAAGGTGAGACGCCGACAGTCCTACGCTGGGATCTTCAAGTATCCAACAAGAAAGATCAGGGAGCACCTATCCGCAGTGAAACTTCGCCGTATCAACCGCTGCTGGCGCTGTCATCTACCAGGAAGTTATCAGACTGATCGCCGAGGACACACCCATCACATTGGCAGCAGTAGCAGCAGTGTGCATCTCAGCGCTCTAGACTAGAACCTCTGTACTTTTGCAGACTGCTCTCAGGTGTGACGCCGACAGTTCTACGCTTGAATCTTCAAGTACCCAACAAGAATGATCACGGAGCGCCTATCTGCAGTGAATCTTCGCCGTATCGGCCGCTGCTGGCGCTGTCATCTACCAGGAGTCTATCAGACTGATCCCCGAGGGCACGCCCATCACATTGGCTGCAGAGTGCATCTCAGCGCTCTAAGCCCGAACCTGTGTACTTTTGCAGACTGCGCTCAGGTGTGACGTCGGCAGTTCTACGCTGGGATCTTCAAGTATCCAACAAGAAAGATCACGGAGCGCCTATCTGCAGTGAATCTTCGCCGTATCAGCCGCTGCTGGCGCTGTCATCTACCAGGAGTCTATCAGACTGGTCCCCGAGGGCACGCCCATCACATTGGCAGCAGTAGCAGCAGTGTGCATCTCAGCGATTGAAGCCCTAACCTCTGTACTTTTGCAGACTGCACTCAGGTGTGACGTCTACAGTTTTACGCTTGGAACTTCAAGTATCCAACAAGAAAGATCACGGAGCACCTATCTGCAGTGAAACTTCGCCGTATGAGCCGCTGCTGGCGCTGTCATCTACCAGAAGGCTATAAGACTGATTCCGAGGTCACGCCCATCACATTGGCAGCAGAAGCAGCAGTGTGCATCTCAGCGCTCTAAGCCCGAACCTCTGTACTTTTGCAGACTGCACTCAGGTGTGACGTCGACAGTCCTACGCTGGGATCATCAAGTCCCCAACAAGAAAGATCAGGCAGCGCCTATCTGAAGTGAAACTTCGCCGTATCAGACGCTGCTGGCGCTGTTATCTACCTGGAAGTTATCAGACTGATCCCCGAGGACACACCCATCGTATTGGCAGCAGTAGCAGCAGTGTGCATCTCAGTGCTCTAAGCCCAAACGTCTGTACTTTTGCAGACTGCTCTCAGGTGTGACGTCGGCAGTTCTACGCTGGGATCTTCAAGTATCCAACAAGAAAGATCAGGGAGCGCCTATCTGCAGTGAAACTTCGCCGTATTTGCCGCTGCTGGCGCTGTCATCTACCAGGAGTCTATTAGACTGATCCCCGAGGACACGCCCATCACATTGGCAACAGTAGCAGCAGTGTGCATCTCAGCGCTCGAAGCCCTAACCTCTGTACTTTTGCAGACTGCACTCAGGTGTGACGTCTACAGTCCTACGCTGGGATCTTCAAGTCCCCAACATGAAAGATCAGGCAGCGCCTATCTGAAGTGAAACTTCGCCGTATCAACCGCTGCTGGCGCTGTCATCTACAAGGAAGGTATCAGACTGATCCCAGAGGACACACCCATCACATTGGCAGCAATAGCAGCAGTGTGCATCTCAGCGCTCTAGGCTAGAACCTCTGTACTTTTGCAGACTGCTCTCAGGTGTGACGTCGACAGTTCTACGCTGGGATCTTCAAGTATCCAACAAGCAAGATCAGGGAGCGCCTATCTGCAGTGAAACTTCGCCGTATTAGCCGCTGCTGGCGCTGTCATCTACCAGGAGTCTATTAGACTGATCCCCGAGGACACGCCCATCACATTGGCAGCAGTAGCAGCAGTGTGCATCTCAGCGCTCGAAGCCCTAACCTCTGTACTTTTGTAGACTGCACTCAGGTGTGACGTCTACAGTCCTACGCTGGGATCGTCAAGTCCCCAACATGAAAGATCACGCAGCGCCTATCTGAAGTGAAACTTCGCCGTATCCACCGCTGCTGGCGCTGTCATCTACAAGGAAGTTATCAGACTGATCCCCGAGGACACACCCATCACATTGGCAGCAATAGCAGCAGTGTGCATCTCAGCGCTCTAAGCCCGAACCTCTGTACTTTTGCAGACTGCACTCAGGTGTAACGTCGACAGTCCTACGCTGCGATCTTCAAGTATCCAACAAGAAAGATCAGGGAGCGCCTATCTGCAGTGAAACTTCGCCGTATCAACCGCTGCTGGCGCTGTCATCTACCAGGAAGTTATCAGACTCATCCCCGAGGACACACCCATCACATTGGCAGCAGTAGCAGCAGTGTGCATCTCAGCGCTCTAGGCTAGAACCTCTGTACTTTTGCAGACTGCTCTCAGGTGTGACGTCGACAGTTCTACGCTGGGATCTTCAAGTATCCAACAAGAAAGATCAGGAAGCGCCTATCTGCAGTTAAACTTCGCCGTATTAGCCGCTGCTGGCGCTGTCATCTACCAGGAGTCTATTAGACTGATCCCCGAGGACACGCCCATCACATTGGCAGCAGTAGCAGCAGTGTGCATCTCAGCGCTCGAAGCCCTAACCTCTGTACTTTTGCAGACTGCACTCAGGTGTGACGTCTACAGTCCTACGCTGGGATCTTCAAGTCCCCAACATGAAAGATCACGCAGCGCCTATCTGAAGTGAAACTTCGCCGTATCAACCGCTGCTGGCGCTGTCATCTACAAGGAAGTTATCAGACTGATCCCCGAGGACACACCCATCACATTGGCAGCAATAGCAGCAGTGTGCATCTCAGCGCTCTAAGCCCGAACCTCTGTACTTTTGCAGACTGCACTCAGGTGTAACGTCGACAGTCCTACGCTGGGATCTTCAAGTATCCAACAAGAAAGATCAGGGAGCGCCTATCTGCAGTGAAACTTCGCCGTATCAACCGCTGCTGGCGCTGTCAGCTACCAGGAAGTTATCAGACTCATCCCCGAGGACACACCCATCACATTGGCAGCAGTAGCAGCAGTGTGCATCTCAGCGCTCTAGTCTAGAACCTCTGTACTTTTGCAGACTGCTCTCAGGTGTGACGTCGACAGTTCTACGCTGGGATCTTCAAGTATCCAACAAGAAAGATCAGGGAGCGCCTATCTGCAGTGAAACTTCGCCGTATTAGCCGCTGCTGGTGCTGTCATCTACCAGGAGTCTATTAGACTGATCCCCGAGGACACGCCCATCACATTGGCAGCAGTAGCAGCAGTGTGCATCTCAGCGCTCGAAGCCCTAACCTCTGTACTTTTGCAGACTGCACTCAGGTGTGACGTCTACAGTCCTACGCTGGGATCTTCAAGTCCCCAACATGAAAGATCACGCAGGGCCTATCTGAAGTGAAACTTCGCCGTATCAACCGCTGCTGGCGCTGTCATCTACAAGGAAGTTATCAAACTGATCCCCGAGGACACACCCATCACATTGGCAGCAGTAGCAGCAGTGTTCATCTCAGCGCTCTAGGCTAGAACCTCTGTACTTTTGCAGACTGCTCTCAGGTGTGACGTCGACAGTTCTATGCTGGGATCTTCAAGTATCCAACAAGAAAGAGCAGGGAGCGCCTATCTGCAGGGAAACTTCGCCGTATCAGCCGCTGCTGGCGCTGTCATCTACCAGGAGTCCATTAGACTGATCCCCGAGGGCACGCCCATCACATTGGCAGCAGTAGCAGCAGTGTGCATCTCAGCGCTCGAAGCCCTAACCTCTGTACTTTTGCAGACTGCACTCAGGAGTGACGTCTACAGTTCTACGCTTGGAACTTCAAGTATCCAACAAGAAAGATCACGGAGCGCCTATCGGCAGTGAATCTTCGCCGTATGAGCCGCTGCTGGCGCTGTCATCTACCAGGAAGTTATCAGACTGATCCCCGAGGGCACACCCATCCCATTGGGAGCAGTAGCAGCAGTGTGCATCTCAGCGCTCTAAGCTAGAACCTCTGTACTTTTGCAGACTGCTCTCAGGTGTGACGCCCACAGTTCTACGCTTGGATCTTCAAATACCCAACAAGAAAGATCACGGAGCGCCTATCTGCAGTGAATCTTCGCCGTATCAGCCGCTGCTGGCGCTGTCATCTACCAGAAGGCTATAAGACTGATTCCGAGGTCACGCCCATCACATTGGCAGCAGAAGCAGCACTGTGCATCTCAGCGCTCTAAGCCCGAACCTCTGTACTTTTGCAGACTGCACTCAGGTGTGACGTCGACAGTCCTACGCTGGGATCTTTAAGTCCCCAACAAGAAAGATCAGGCAGCGCCTATCTGAAGTGAAACTTCGCCGTATCAACCGCTGCTGGCGCTGTCATCTACAAGGAAGTTATCAGACTGATCCCCGGGGACACACCCATCACAATGGCAGCAGTAGCAGCAGTGTGCATCTCAGCGCTCTAGGCTAGAACCTCTGTACTTTTGCAGACTGCTCTCAGGTGTGACGTCGACAGTTCTACGCTGGCATCTTCAAGTATCCAACAAGAAAGATCAGGGAGCGCCTATCTGCAGTGAAACTTCGCCGTATCAGCCGCTGCTGGCGCTGTCATCTACCAGGAGTCTATTAGACTGATCCCCGGTGCACGCCCATCACATTGGCAGCAGTAGCAGCAGTGTGCATCTCAGCGCTTGAAGCCCTAACCTCTGTACGTTTGCAGACTGTACTCAGGTGTGACGTCGACAGTTATACGCTTGGAACTTCAAGAATCCTACAAGAAAGATCACGGAGCACATATCTGCAATGAATCTTCGCCGTATGAGCCGCTGCTGGCGCTGTCATCTACCAGAAGGCTATAAGACTGATTCCGAGGGCACGCCCATCACATTGGCAGCAGTAGCAGCAGTGTGCATCTCAGCGTTCTAAGCCCGAACCTCTGTACTTTTGCAGACTGCACTCAGGTGTGACGTCGACAGTCCCACGCTGGGATCTTCAAGTATCCAACAAGAAACATCAGGGAGCGCCTATCTGCAGTGAAACTTCCCCATATCAACCGCTGCTGGCGCTATCATCTCCGAGGAAATTGTAAGACTGATTCCGGAGGACACACCCATCACACTGGCAGCAGTAGCAGCAGTGTGCATCTCAGCGCTCTAAGCCCGAGCCTCTGTACTTTTGCAGACTGCACTCAGGTGTGACGTCGACAGTCCTACGCTGGGATCTTCAAGTATCCAACAAGAAAGATCAGGGAGCGCCTATCTGCAGTGAAACTTCCCCGAATCAGCCGCTGCTGGCGCTGTCGTCTACCATTAGGTTATCAGACTGATCCCCGAGGGCACACCCATCACATTGGCAACAGTAGCAGCAGTGTGCATCTCAGCGCTCTAAGCCCGAACCTCTGTACTTTTGTAGACTGCTCTCAGGTGTGACGCCGACAGTTCTACGCTTGCATCTTCAAGTACCAAACAAGAATGATCACGGAGCGCCTATCTGCAGTGAATCTTCGCCGTATCAGCCGCTGCTGGCGCTGTCATCTACCAGGAGTCTATTAGACTGATCCCCGAGGGTACGCCCATCACATTGGCAGCAGTAGCAGCAGTGCATCTCAGCGCTCGGAGCCCTAACCTCTGTACTTTTGCAGACTGCACTCAGGTGTGACGTCGACAGTTCTACGCGTGGAACTTCAAGTATCCAACAAGTAAGATCACGGAGCACCTATCTGCAGTGAAACTTTGCCGTATCAACCGCTGCTGGAGCTGTCATCTACCAGGAAATTATAAGACTGATCCCGGAGGACACACCCATCACATTGGCAGCGGTAGCAGCAGTCTGCATGTCAGCGCTCTAAGCCCGAACCTCTGTACTTTTGCAGACTGCACTCAGGTGTGACGTCGACAGTCCTACGCTGGGATCTTCAAGTATGCAACAAGAAAGATCAGGGAGCGCCTATCTGCAGTGAAACTTCGCCGTATCAGCCGATGCTGGCGCTGTCGTCTACCATTAAGTTATCAGACTGATCCCCGAGGGCACACCCATCACACTGGCAGCAGTAGCAGCAGTGTGCATCTCAGCGCTCTAAGCCCGAGCCTCTGTACTTTTGCAGACTGCACTCAGGTGTGACGTCGACAGTCCTACGCTGGGATCTTCAAGTATCCAACAAGAAAGATCAGGGAGCGCCTATCTGCAGTGAAACTTCCCCGAATCAGCCGCTGCTGGCGCTGTCGTCTACCGGGAAGTTATCAGACTGATCGCCGAGGACACACCCATCACATTGGCAGCAGTAGCAGCAGTGTGCATCTCAGCGCTCTAGACTAGAACCTCTGTACTTTTGCAGACTGCTCTCAGGTGTGACGCCGACAGTTCTACGCTTGAATCTTCAAGTACCCAACAAGAATGATCACGGAGCGCCTATCTGCAGTGAATCTTCGCCGTATCGGCCGCTGCTGGCGCTGTCATCTACCAGGAGTCTATCAGACTGATCCCCGAGGGCACGCCCATCACATTGGCTGCAGAGTGCATCTCAGCGCTCTAAGCCCGAACCTGTGTACTTTTGCAGACTGCGCTCAGGTGTGACGTCGGCAGTTCTACGCTGGGATCTTCAAGTATCCAACAAGAAAGATCACGGAGCGCCCATCTGCAGTGAATCTTCGCCGTATCAGCCGCTGCTGGCGCTGTCATCTACCAGGAGTCTATCAGACTGGTCCCCGAGGGCACGCCCATCACATTGGCAGCAGTAGCAGCAGTGTGCATCTCAGCGATTGAAGCCCTAACCTCTGTACTTTTGCAGACTGCACTCAGGTGTGACGTCTACAGTTTTACGCTTGGAACTTCAAGTATCCAACAAGAAAGATCACGGAGCACCTATCTGCTGTGAATCTTCGCCGTATCAGCCGCTGCTGGCGCTGTCATCTACCAGAAGGCTATAAGACTGATTCCGAGGTCACGCCCATCACATTGGCAGCAGTACCTGCAGTGTGCATCTCAGCGCTCTAAGCCCGAACCTCTGTTCTTTTGCAGACTGCACTCAGGTTTGACGTCGACAGCCCTACGCTGGGATCTTCAAGTATCCAACAAGAAAGATCAGGGAGCGCCTATCTGCAGTGAAACTTCGCCGTATCAAAAGCTGCTGGCGCGGTCATCTACAAGGAAGTTATCAGACTGATCCCCGAGGACACACCCATCACATTGGCAGCAATAGCAGCAGTGTGCATCTCAGCGCTCTAACCCCGAACCTATGTACTTCTGCAGACTGCACTCAGGTGTGACGTCGACAGTCCTACGCTGGGATCTTCAAGTATCCAACAAGAAAGATCAGGGAGCGCCTATCTGCAGTGAATCTTCGCCGTATGAGCCGCTGCTGGCGCTGTCATCAACCAGGAGGCTATCAGGCTGATCCCCGAGGGCACGCCCGTCACATTGGCAGCAGTAGCAGCAGTGTGCATCTCAGCGCTCTAAGCTAGAACATCTGTAATTTTGCAGACTGCTCTCAGGTGTGACGCCGACAGTTCTACGCTTGGATCTTCAAGTACCCAACAAGAAAGATCACGGAGCGCCTATCTGCAGTGAATATTTGCCGTATCAGCCGCTGCTGGCGCTGTCATTTACCAGGAGTCAATCAGACTGATCCCAGAGGGCAGGCCCATCACATTGGCAGCAGTAGCAGCACTGTGCATCTCAGCGCTCTAAGCCCGAACCTCTGTACTTTGGCAGACTGCACTCAGTGTGACGTCGACAGTTCTACGCTTGGATCTTCAAGTATGCAAGAAGAAAAATCGCGGACCGCCTATCTGCAGTGTAACTTCGCCGTATGAGCCGCTGCTGGCGCTGTCATCAACCAGGAGGCTATCAGACTGATCTCCGAGGGCACGCCCGTCACATTGGCAGCAGTAGCAGCAGTGTGCATCTCAGCGCTCTAAGCTAGAACCTCTGTACTTTTGCAGACTGCTCTCAGGTGTGACGCCGACAGTTCTACGCTTGGATCTTCAAGTACCCAACAAGAATGATCACGGAGCGCCTATCTGCAGTGAATCTTCGCCGTATCAGCCGCTGCTGGCGCTGTCATATACCAGGAAGTTATCACACTGATCCCCGAGGGCACACCCATCTCATTGGCAGCAGTAGCAGCAGTGTGCATCTCAGCGCTCTAAGCCCTAACCCCTGTACTTTTGCAGACTGCACTCAGGTGTGACGTCGACAGTTCTACACTTAGAACTTCAAGTATCCAACAAGAAAGATCACGGAGCACCTATCTGCAGTGAAACTTCGCCGTATGAGCCGCTGCTGGCGCTGTCATCTACCAGAAGGCTATAAGACTGATTCCGAGGTCACGCCCATCACATTGGCAGCAGAAGCAGCAGTGTGCATCTCAGCGCTCTAAGCCCGAACCTCTGTACTTTTGCAGACTGCACTCAGGTGTGACGTCGACAGTCCTACGCTGGGATCATCAAGTCCCCAACAAGAAAGATCAGGCAGCGCCTATCTGAAGTGAAACTTCGCCGTATCAGACGCTGCTGGCGCTGTTCTCTACCTGGAAGTTATCAGACTGATCCCCGAGGACACACCCATCGTATTGGCAGCAGTAGCAGCAGTGTGCATCTCAGTGCTCTAAGCCCAAACGTCTGTACTTTTGCAGACTGCTCTCAGGTGTGACGTCGGCAGTTCTACGCTGGGATCTTCAAGTATCCAACAAGAAAGATCAGGGAGCGCCTATCTGCAGTGAAACTTCGCCGTATTTGCCGCTGCTGGCGCTGTCATCTACCAGGAGTCTATTAGACTGATCCCCGAGGACACGCCCATCACATTGGCAACAGTAGCAGCAGTGTGCATCTCAGCGCTCGAAGCCCTAACCTCTGTACTTTTGCAGACTGCACTCAGGTGTGACGTCTACAGTCCTACGCTGGGATCTTCAAGTCCCCAACATGAAAGATCAGGCAGCGCCTATCTGAAGTGAAACTTCGCCGTATCAACCGCTGCTGGCGCTGTCATCTACAAGGAAGGTATCAGACTGATCCCAGAGGACACACCCATCACATTGGCAGCAATAGCAGCAGTGTGCATCTCAGCGCTCTAGGCTAGAACCTCTGTACTTTTGCAGACTGCTCTCAGGTGTGACGTCGACAGTTCTACGCTGGGATCTTCAAGTATCCAACAAGAAAGATCAGGGAGCGCCTATCTGCAGTGAAACTTCGCCGTATTAGCCGCTGCTGGCGCTGTCATCTACCAGGAGTCTATTAGACTGATCCCCGAGGACACGCCCATCACATTGGCAGCAGTAGCAGCAGTGTGCATCTCAGCGCTCGAAGCCCTAACCTCTGTACTTTTGCAGACTGCACTCAGGTGTGACGTCTACAGTCCTACGCTGGGATCTTCAAGTCCCCAACATGAAAGATCACGCAGCGCCTATCTGAAGTGAAACTTCGCCGTATCCACCGCTGCTGGCGCTGTCATCTACAAGGAAGTTATCAGACTGATCCCCGAGGACACACCCATCACATTGGCAGCAATAGCAGCAGTGTGCATCTCAGCGCTCTAAGCCCGAACCTCTGTACTTTTGCAGACTGCACTCAGGTGTAACGTCGACAGTCCTACGCTGCGATCTTCAAGTATCCAACAAGAAAGATCAGGGAGCGCCTATCTGCAGTGAAACTTCGCCGTATCAACCGCTGCTGGCGCTGTCATCTACCAGGAAGTTATCAGACTCATCCCCGAGGACACACCCATCACATTGGCAGCAGTAGCAGCAGTGTGCATCTCAGCGCTCTAGGCTAGAACCTCTGTACTTTTGCAGACTGCTCTCAGGTGTGACGTCGACAGTTCTACGCTGGGATCTTCAAGTATCCAACAAGAAAGATCAGGAAGCGCCTATCTGCAGTTAAACTTCGCCGTATTAGCCGCTGCTGGCGCTGTCATCTACCAGGAGTCTATTAGACTGATCCCCGAGGACACGCCCATCACATTGGCAGCAGTAGCAGCAGTGTGCATCTCAGCGCTCGAAGCCCTAACCTCTGTACTTTTGCAGACTGCACTCAGGTGTGACGTCTACAGTCCTACGCTGGGATCTTCAAGTCCCCAACATGAAAGATCACGCAGCGCCTATCTGAAGTGAAACTTCGCCGTATCAACCGCTGCTGGCGCTGTCATCTACAAGGAAGTTATCAGACTGATCCCCGAGGACACACCCATCACATTGGCAGCAATAGCAGCAGTGTGCATCTCAGCGCTCTAAGCCCGAACCTCTGTACTTTTGCAGACTGCACTCAGGTGTAACGTCGACAGTCCTACGCTGGGATCTTCAAGTATCCAACAAGAAAGATCAGGGAGCGCCTATCTGCAGTGAAACTTCGCCGTATCAACCGCTGCTGGCGCTGTCAGCTACCAGGAAGTTATCAGACTCATCCCCGAGGACACACCCATCACACTGGCAGCAGTAGCAGCAGTGTGCATCTCAGCGCTCTAGTCTAGAACCTCTGTACTTTTGCAGACTGCTCTCAGGTGTGACGTCAACAGTTCTACGCTGGGATCTTCAAGTATCCAACAAGAAAGATCAGGGAGCGCCTATCTGCAGTGAAACTTCGCCGTATTAGCCGCTGCTGGTGCTGTCATCTACCAGGAGTCTATTAGACTGATCCCCGAGGACACGCCCATCACATTGGCAGCAGTAGCAGCAGTGTGCATCTCAGCGCTCGAAGCCCTAACCTCTGTACTTTTGCAGACTGCACTCAGGTGTGACGTCTACAGTCCTACGCTGGGATCTTCAAGTCCCCAACATGAAAGATCACGCAGCGCCTATCTGAAGTGAAACTTCGCCGTATCAACCGCTGCTGGCGCTGTCATCTACAAGGAAGTTATCAGACTGATCCCCGAGGACACACCCATCACATTGGCAGCAGTAGCAGCAGTGTTCATCTCAGCGCTCTAGGCTAGAACCTCTGTACTTTTGCAGACTGCTCTCAGGTGTGACGTCGACAGTTCTATGCTGGGATCTTCAAGTATCCAACAAGAAAGAGCAGGGAGCGCCTATCTGCAGGGAAACTTCGCCGTATCAGCCGCTGCTGGCGCTGTCATCTACCAGGAGTCCATTAGACTGATCCCCGAGGGCACGCCCATCACATTGGCAGCAGTAGCAGCAGTGTGCATCTCAGCGCTCGAAGCCCTAACCTCTGTACTTTTGCAGACTGCACTCAGGAGTGACGTCTACAGTTCTACGCTTGGAACTTCAAGTATCCAACAAGAAAGATCACGGAGCGCCTATCGGCAGTGAATCTTCGCCGTATGAGCCGCTGCTGGCGCTGTCATCTACCAGGAAGTTATCAGACTGATCCCCGAGGGCACACCCATCCCATTGGGAGCAGTAGCAGCAGTGTGCATCTCAGCGCTCTAAGCTAGAACCTCTGTACTTTTGCAGACTGCTCTCAGGTGTGACGCCCACAGTTCTACGCTTGGATCTTCAAGTACCCAACAAGAAAGATCACGGAGCGCCTATCTGCAGTGAATCTTCGCCGTATCAGCCGCTGCTGGCGCTGTCATCTACCAGAAGGCTATAAGACTGATTCCGAGGTCACGCCCATCACATTGGCAGCAGAAGCAGCACTGTGCATCTCAGCGCTCTAAGCCCGAACCTCTGTACTTTTGCAGACTGCACTCAGGTGTGACGTCGACAGTCCTACGCTGGGATCTTCAAGTCCCCAACAAGAAAGATCAGGCAGCGCCTATCTGAAGTGAAACTTCGCCGTATCAACCGCTGCTGGCGCTGTCATCTACAAGGAAGTTATCAGACTGATCCCCGGGGACACACCCATCACAATGGCAGCAGTAGCAGCAGTGTGCATCTCAGCGCTCTAGGCTAGAACCTCTGTACTTTTGCAGACTGCTCTCAGGTGTGACGTCGACAGTTCTACGCTGGCATCTTCAAGTATCCAACAAGAAAGATCAGGGAGCGCCTATCTGCAGTGAAACTTCGCCGTATCAGCCGCTGCTGGCGCTGTCATCTACCAGGAGTCTATTAGACTGATCCCCGGTGCACGCCCATCACATTGGCAGCAGTAGCAGCAGTGTGCATCTCAGCGCTTGAAGCCCTAACCTCTGTACGTTTGCAGACTGTACTCAGGTGTGACGTCGACAGTTATACGCTTGGAACTTCAAGTATCCTACAAGAAAGATCACGGAGCACATATCTGCAATGAATCTTCGCCGTATGAGCCGCTGCTGGCGCTGTCATCTACCAGAAGGCTATAAGACTGATTCCGAGGGCACGCCCATCACATTGGCAGCAGTAGCAGCAGTGTGCATCTCAGCGTTCTAAGCCCGAACCTCTGTACTTTTGCAGACTGCACTCAGGTGTGACGTCGACAGTCCCACGCTGGGATCTTCAAGTATCCAACAAGAAACATCAGGGAGCGCCTATCTGCAGTGAAAGTTCCCCATATCAACCGCTGCTGGCGCTATCATCTCCGAGGAAATTGTAAGACTGATCCCGGAGGACACACCCATCACACTGGCAGCAGTAGCAGCAGTGTGCATCTCAGCGCTCTAAGCCCGAGCCTCTGTACTTTTGCAGACTGCACTCAGGTGTGACGTCGACAGTCCTACGCTGGGATCTTCAAGTATCCAACAAGAAAGATCAGGGTGCGCCTATCTGCAGTGAAACTTCCCCGAATCAGCCGCTGCTGGCGCTGTCGTCTACCATTAGGTTATCAGACTGATCCCCGAGGGCACACCCATCACATTGGCAACAGTAGCAGCAGTGTGCATCTCAGCGCTCTAAGCCCGAACCTCTGTACTTTTGTAGACTGCTCTCAGGTGTGACGCCGACAGTTCTACGCTTGCATCTTCAAGTACCAAACAAGAATGATCACGGAGCGCCTATCTGCAGTGAATCTTCGCCGTATCAGCCGCTGCTGGCGCTGTCATCTACCAGGAGTTTATTAGACTGATCCCCGAGGGTACGCCCATCACATTGGCAGCAGTAGCAGCAGTGCATCTCAGCGCTCGGAGCCCTAACCTCTGTACTTTTGCAGACTGCACTCAGGTGTGACGTCGACAGTTCTACGCTTGGAACTTCAAGTATCCAACAAGTAAGATCACGGAGCACCTATCTGCAGTGAAACTTTGCCGTATCAACCGCTGCTGGAGCTGTCATCTACCAGGAAATTATAAGACTGATCCCGGAGGACACACCCATCACATTGGCAGCAGTAGCAGCAGTGTGCATCTCAGCGCTCTAACCCCGAACCTCTGTACTTCTGCAGACTGCACTCAGGTGTGACGCCCACAGTTCTACGCTAGGATCTTCAAGTCCCCAACAAGAAAGATCAGGCAGCGCCTATCTGAAGTGAAACTTCGCCGTATCAGACGCTGCTGGCGCTGTTATCTACCTGGAAGTTATCAGACTGATCCCCGAGGACACACCCATCGTATTGGCAGCAGTAGCAGCAGTGTGCATCTCAGTGCTCTAAGCCCAAACGTCTGTACTTTTGCAGACTGCTCTCAGGTGTGACGTCGGCAGTTCTACGCTGGGATCTTCAAGTATCCAACAAGAAAGATCAGGGAGCGCCTATCTGCAGTGAAACTTCGCCGTATTTGCCGCTGCTGGCGCTGTCATCTACCAGGAGTCTATTAGACTGATCCCCGAGGACACGCCCATCACATTGGCAACAGTAGCAGCAGTGTGCATCTCAGCGCTCGAAGCCCTAACCTCTGTACTTTTGCAGACTGCACTCAGGTGTGACGTCTACAGTCCTACGCTGGGATCTTCAAGTCCCCAACATGAAAGATCAGCCAGCGCCTATCTGAAGTGAAACTTCGCCGTATCAACCGCTGCTGGCGCTGTCATGTACAAGGAAGGTATCAGACTGATCCCAGAGGACACACCCATCACATTGGCAGCAATAGCAGCAGTGTGCATCTCAGCGCTCTAGGCTAGAACCTCTGTACTTTTGCAGACTGCTCTCAGGTGTGACGTCGACAGTTCTACGCTGGGATCTTCAAGTATCCAACAAGAAAGATCAGGTAGCGTCTATCTGCAGTGAAACTTCGCCGTATTAGCCGCTGCTGGCGCTGTCATCTACCAGGAGTCTATTAGACTGATCCCCGAGGACACGCCCATCACATTGGCAGCAGTAGCAGCAGTGTGCATCTCAGCGCTCGAAGCCCTAACCTCTGTACTTTTGCAGACTGCACTCAGGTGTGACGTCTACAGTCCTACGCTGGGATCTTCAAGTCCCCAACATGAAAGATCACGCAGCGCCTATCTGAAGTGAAACTTCGCCGTATCAACCGCTGCTGGCGCTGTCATCTACAAGGAAGTTATCAGACTGATCCCCGATGACACACCCATCACATTGGCAGCAATAGCAGCAGTGTGCATCTCAGCGCTCTAAGCCCGAACCTCTGTACTTTTGCAGACTGCACTCAGGTGTAACGTCGACAGTCCTACGCTGCGATCTTCAAGTATCCAACAAGAAAGATCAGGGAGCGCCTATCTGCAGTGAAACTTCGCCGTATCAACCGCTGCTGGCGCTGTCATCTACCAGGAAGTTATCAGACTCATCCCCGAGGACACACCCATCACATTGGCAGCAGTAGCAGCAGTGTGCATCTCAGCGCTCTAGGCTAGAACCTCTGTACTTTTGCAGACTGCTCTCAGGTGTGACGTCGACAGTTCTACGCTGGGATCTTCAAGTATCCAACAAGAAAGATCAGGAAGCGCCTATCTGCAGTGAAACTTCGCCGTATTAGCCGCTGCTGGCGCTGTCATCTACCAGGAGTCTATTAGACTGATCCCCGAGGACACGCCCATCACATTGGCAGCAGTAGCAGCAGTGTGCATCTCAGCGCTCGAAGCCCTAACCTCTGTACTTTTGCAGACTGCACTCAGGTGTGACGTCTACAGTGCTACGCTGGGATCTTCAAGTCCCCAACATGAAAGATCACGCAGCGCCTATCTGAAGTGAAACTTCGCCGTATCAACCGCTGCTGGCGCTGTCATCTACAAGGAAGTTATCAGACTGATCCCCGAGGACACACCCATCACATTGGCAGCAATAGCAGCAGTGTGCATCTCAGCGCTCTAAGCCCGAACCTCTGTACTTTTGCAGACTGCACTCAGGTGTAACGTCGACAGTCCTACGCTGGGATCTTCAAGTATCCAACAAGAAAGATCAGGGAGCGCCTATCTGCAGTGAAACTTCGCCGTATCAACCGCTGCTGGCGCTGTCATCTACCAGGAAGTTATCAGACTCATCCCCGAGGACACACCCATCACATTGGCAGCAGTAGCAGCAGTGTGCATCTCAGCGCTCTAGTCTAGAACCTCTGTACTTTTGCAGACTGCTCTCAGGTGTGACGTCGACAGTTCTACGCTGGGATCTTCAAGTATCCAACAAGAAAGATCAGGGAGCGCCTATCTGCAGTGAAACTTCGCCGTATTAGCCGCTGCTGGTGCTGTCATCTACCAGGAGTCTATTAGACTGATCCCCGAGGACACGCCCATCACATTGGCAGCAGTAGCAGCAGTGTGCATCTCAGCGCTCGAAGCCCTAACCTCTGTACTTTTGCAGACTGCACTCAGGTGTGACGTCTACAGTCCTACGCTGGGATCTTCAAGTCCCCAACATGAAAGATCACGCAGCGCCTATCTGAAGTGAAACTTCGCCGTATCAACCGCTGCTGGCGCTGTCATCTACAAGGAAGTTATCAGACTGATCCCCGAGGACACACCCATCACATTGGCAGCAGTAGCAGCAGTGTTCATCTCAGCGCTCTAGGCTAGAACCTCTGTACTTTTGCAGACTGCTCTCAGGTGTGACGTCGACAGTTCTATGCTGGGATCTTCAAGTATCCAACAAGAAAGATCAGGGAGCGCCTATCTGCAGGGAAACTTCGCCGTATCAGCCGCTGCTGGCGCTGTCATCTACCAGGAGTCCATTAGACTGATCCCCGAGGGCACGCCCATCACATTGGCAGCAGTAGCAGCAGTGTGCATCTCAGCGCTCGAAGCCCTAACCTCTGTACTTTTGCAGACTGCACTCAGGAGTGACGTCTACAGTTCTACGCTTGGAACTTCAAGTATCCAACAAGAAAGATCACGGAGCGCCTATCGGCAGTGAATCTTCGCCGTATGAGCCGCTGCTGGCGCTGTCATCTACCAGGAAGTTATCAGACTGATCCCCGAGGGCACACCCATCCCATTGGGAGCAGTAGCAGCAGTGTGCATCTCAGCGCTCTAAGCTAGAACCTCTGTACTTTTGCAGACTGCTCTCAGGTGTGACGCCCACAGTTCTACGCTTGGATCTTCAAGTACCCAACAAGAAAGATCACGGAGCGCCTATCTGCAGTGAATCTTCGCCGTATCAGCCGCTGCTGGCGCTGTCATCTACCAGAAGGCTATAAGACTGATTCCGAGGTCACGCCCATCACATTGGCAGCAGAAGCAGCACTGTGCATCTCAGCGCTCTAAGCCCGAACCTCTGTACTTTTGCAGACTGCACTCAGGTGTGACGTCGACAGTCCTACGCTGGGATCTTCAAGTCCCCAACAAGAAAGATCAGGCAGCGCCTATCTGAAGTGAAACTTCGCCGTATCAACCGCTGCTGGCGCTGTCATCTACAAGGAAGTTATCAGACTGATCCCCGGGGACACACCCATCACAATGGCAGCAGTAGCAGCAGTGTGCATCTCAGCGCTCTAGGCTAGAACCTCTGTACTTTTGCAGACTGCTCTCAGGTGTGACGTCGACAGTTCTACGCTGGCATCTTCAAGTATCCAACAAGAAAGATCAGGGAGCGCCTATCTGCAGTGAAACTTCGCCGTATCAGCCGCTGCTGGCGCTGTCATCTACCAGGAGTCTATTAGACTGATCCCCGGTGCACGCCCATCACATTGGCAGCAGTAGCAGCAGTGTGCATCTCAGCGTTCTAAGCCCGAACCTCTGTACTTTTGCAGACTGCACTCAGGTGTGACGTCGACAGTCCCACGCTGGGATCTTCAAGTATCCAACAAGAAACATCAGGGAGCGCCTATCTGCAGTGAAACTTCCCCATATCAACCGCTGCTGGCGCTATCATCTCCGAGGAAATTGTAAGACTGATCCCGGAGGACACACCCATCACACTGGCAGCAGTAGCAGCAGTGTGCATCTCAGCGCTCTAAGCCCGAGCCTCTGTACTTTTGCAGACTGCACTCAGGTGTGACGTCGACAGTTTTACGCTTGGAACTTCAAGTATCCAACAAGTAAGATCACGGAGCACCTATCTGCAGTGAAACTTTGCCGTATCAACCGCTGCTGGAGCTGTCATCTACCAGGAAATTATAAGACTGATCCCGGAGGACACACCCATCACATTGGCAGTGGTAGCAGCAGTCTGCATGTCAGCGCTCTAAGCCCGAACCTCTGTACTTTTGCAGACTGCACTCAGGTGTGACGTCGACAGTCCTACGCTGGGATCTTCAAGTATGCAACAAGAAAGATCAGGGAGCGCCTATCTGCAGTGAAACTTCGCCGTATCAGCCGATGCTGGCGCTGTCGTCTACCATTAAGTTATCAGACTGATCCCCGAGGGCACACCCATCACACTGGCAGCAGTAGCAGCAGTGTGCATCTCAGCGCTCTAAGCCCGAGCCTCTGTACTTTTGCAGACTGCACTCAGGTGTGACGTCGACAGTCCTACGCTGGGATCTTCAAGTATCCAACAAGAAAGATCAGGGAGCGCCTATCTGCAGTGAAACTTCCCCGAATCAGCCGCTGCTGGCGCTGTCGTCTACCATTAGGTTATCACACTGATCCCCGAGGGCACACACATCACATTGGCAACAGTAGCAGCAGTGTGCATCTCAGCGCTCTAAGCCCGAACCTCTGTACTTTTGTAGACTGCTCACAGGTGTGACGCCGACAGTTCTACGCTTGCATCTTCAAGTACCAAACAAGAATGATCACGGAGCGCCTATCTGCAGTGAATCTTCGCCGTATCAGCCGCTGCTGGCGCTGTCATCTACCAGGAGTCTATTAGACTGATCCCCGAGGGTACGCCCATCACATTGGCAGCAGTAGCAGCAGTGCATCTCAGCGCTCGGAGCCCTAACCTCTGTACTTTTGCAGATTGCACTCAGGTGTGACGTCGACAGTTCTACGCTTGGAACTTCAAGTATCCAACAAGAAAGATCAGGGAGCGCCTATCTGCAGTGAAACTTCGCCGTATCAGCCGCTGCTGGCGCTGTCGTCTACCATTAAGTTATCAGACTGATCCCCGAGGGCACACCCATCACATTGGCAACAGTAGCAGCAGTGTGCATCTCAGCGCTCTAAGCCCGATCCTTTGTACTTTTGTAGACTGCTCTCAGGTGAGACGCCGACAGTCCTACGCTGGGATCTTCAAGTATCCAACAAGAAAGATCAGGGAGCACCTATCCGCAGTGAAACTTCGCCGTATCAACCGCTGCTGGCGCTGTCATCTACCAGGAAGTTATCAGACTGATCGCCGAGGACACACCCATCACATTGGCAGCAGTAGCAGCAGTGTGCATCTCAGCGCTCTAGGCTAGAACCTCTGTACTTTTGCAGACTGCTCTCAGGTGTGACGCCGACAGTTCTACGCTTGAATCTTCAAGTACCCAACAAGAATGATCACGGAGCGCCTATCTGCAGTGAATCTTCGCCGTATCGGCCGCTGCTGGCGCTGTCATCTACCAGGAGTCTATCAGACTGGTCCCCGAGGGCACGCCCATCACATTGGCTGCAGAGTGCATCTCAGCGCTCTAAGCCCGAACCTGTGTACTTTTGCAGACTGCGCTCAGGTGTGACGTCGGCAGTTCTACGCTGGGATCTTCAAGTATCCAACAAGAAAGATCACGGAGCGTCTATCTGCAGTGAATCTTCGCCGTATCAGCCGCTGCTGGCGCTGTCATCTACCAGGAGTCTATCAGACTGGTCCCCGAGGGCACGCCCATCACATTGGCAGCAGTAGCAGCAGTGTGCATCTCAGCGATTGAAGCCCTAACCTCTGTACTTTTGCAGACTGCACTCAGGTGTGACGTCTACAGTTTTACGCTTGGAACTTCAAGTATCCAACAAGAAAGATCACGGAGCACCTATCTGCTGTGAATCTTCGCCGTATCAGCCGCTGCTGGCGCTGTCATCTACCAGAAGGCTATAAGACTGATTCCGAGGTCACGCCCATCACATTGGCAGCAGTACCTGCAGTGTGCATCTCAGCGCTCTAAGCCCGAACCTCTGTTCTTTTGCAGACTGCACTCAAGTTTGACGTCGACAGCCCTACGCTGGGATCTTCAAGTATCCAACAAGAAAGATCAGGGAGCGCCTATCTGCAGTGAAACTTCGCCGTATCAAAAGCTGCTGGCGCGGTCATCTACAAGGAAGTTATCAGACTGATCCCCGAGGACACACCCATCACATTGGCAGCAATAGCAGCAGTGTGCATCTCAGCGCTCTAAGCTAGAACATCTGTAATTTTGCAGACTGCTCTCAGGTGTGACGCCGACAGTTCTACGCTTGGATCTTCAAGTACCCAACAAGAAAGATCACGGAGCGCCTATCTGCAGTGAATATTTGCCGTATCAGCCGCTGCTGGCGCTGTCATTTACCAGGAGTCAATCAGACTGATCCCCGAGGGCACGCCCATCACATTGGCAGCAGTAGCAGCAGTGTGCATCTCAGCGCTCTAAGCCCGAACCTCTGTACTTTGGCAGACTGCACTCAGTGTGACGTCGACAGTTCTACGCTTGGATCTTCAAGTATGCAAGAAGAAAAATCGCGGACCGCCTATCTGCAGTGTAACTTCGCCGTATGAGCCGCTGCTGGCGCTGTCATCAACCAGGAGGCTATCAGACTGATCTCCGAGGGCACGCCCGTCACATTGGCAGCAGTAGCAGCAGTGTGCATCTCAGCGCTCTAAGCTAGAACCTCTGTACTTTTGCAGACTGCTCTCAGGTGTGACGCCGACAGTTCTACGCTTGGATCTTCAAGTACCCAACAAGAATGATCACGGAGCGCCTATCTGCAGTGAATCTTCGCCGTATCAGCCGCTGCTGGCGCTGTCATCTACCAGGAAGCTATCACACTTATCCCGAAGGGAACGCCCATCACATTGGCAGCAGTAGCAGCTGTGTGCATCTCAGCGCTCGAAGCCCGAACCTCTGTACTTTTGCAGACTGCAATCAGGTGTGACGTCGACAGATCTACGCTTGCATCTTCAAGTATCCAACAAGAAAAATCACGGAGCACCTATCTGCAGTAAATCTCCGCCGTATCAGCCGCTGCTGGCGCTGTCATCTACCAGAAGGCTATAGGACTGATCCCCGAAGGCGCGCCTATCACATTGGCAGCAGTAGCAGCCGTGTGCATCTCAGCGCTCTAAGCCCGAACCTCTGTACTTTTGCAGACGGCACTCAGGTGTGACGTCGACAGTTCTACGCTTGGATCTTAAAGTATCCAACAAGCAAGATCACGGAGCGCCTATCTGCAGTGAATTTTCGCCGTATCAGCCGCTGCTCGCCCTGTCATCTACCAGGAGGCTATAAGACTGATCCCCGAGGGCACGGCCATCACATTGGCCGCAGAAGCAGTAGTCTACATCTCAGCGCTCTAAACCCGAACCGCTGTACTTTTGCAGACTGCACTCAGGTGTGCGTCGACAGTCCTACGCTTCGATCTTCAAGTATCCAACAAGAAAGATAAGGCAGCGCCTATCTGCAGTGAATCTTCGCCGTACCAGCCGCTGCTGGACTCTCATCTACCAGGAAGCTATCAGTCTTATCCCCGAGGGCACGCCCATCACAATGGCAGCAGTAGCAGCAGTGTGCATCTCAGTGCTCGAAGCCCGAACGTCTGTATTTTTGCAGACTGCACTCAGGTGTGACGTCGACAGTTCTACGCTTGAATCTTCAAGTATCCAACAAGAAAAATCACGGAGCGCCTATCTGCAGTGAAACTCCGCCGTATCAGCCGCTGCTGGCGCTGTCATCAACCAGAAGGCTATAGGACTGATCCTCGAAGGCACGCCTATCACATTGGCAGCAGTAGCAGCGGTGTGCATCTCAGCGCTCTAAGCCCGAAGCTCTGTACTTTTTCAGACTGCACAGGTGTGACGTCGACAGTTCTACGCTTGGATCTTCAAGTATCCAACAAGAAAGATCAGGGAGCGCCTATCTGCAGTGATGCTTCGCCGTATCAGCCGCTGCTGGCGCTGTCATCTACCAGGAGGCTATAAGACTGATCCCCGAGGGCGCGCCCATCACATTGGCAGCAGTAGAAGAAATGTGAATCTAAGCGCTTTAAGCCCGAACCTCTGTACTTTTGCAGACTGCACTCAGGTGTGACGTCGACAGACCTACGCTTCGATCTTCAAGAATCCAACAAGAAAGCTAAGGGAGCGCCTATCTGCAGTGAATCTTCGCCGTATAAGCAGCTGTTGGCGCTGTCATCTACCAGCAGGCCATAAAACTGATCCCCAAGGGCCCGCCCATCACATTGGCAGCAGTAGCAGCAGTGTGCATCTGAGCGCTCGAAGCCCGAACCTCTGTACTTTTGCAGACTGCACTCAGGTGTGACGTCGACAGTCCTACGCTGGGATCTTCAAGTATGCAACAAGAAAGATCAGGGAGCGCCTATCTGCAGTGAAACTTCGCCGTATCAGCCGATGCTGGCGCTGTCGTCTACCATTAAGTTATCAGACTGATCCCCGAGGGCACACCCATCACACTGGCAGCAGTAGCAGCAGTGTGCATCTCAGCGCTCTAAGCCCGAGCCTCTGTACTTTTGCAGACTGCACTCAGGTGTGACGTCGACAGTCCTACGCTGGGATCTTCAAGTATCCAACAAGAAAGATCAGGGAGCGCCTATCTGCAGTGAAACTTCCCCGAATCAGCCGCTGCTGGCGCTGTCGTCTACCATTAGGTTATCACACTGATCCCCGAGGGCACACACATCACATTGGCAACAGTAGCAGCAGTGTGCATCTCAGCGCTCTAAGCCCGAACCTCTGTACTTTTGTAGACTGCTCACAGGTGTGACGCCGACAGTTCTACGCTTGCATCTTCAAGTACCAAACAAGAATGATCACGGAGCGCCTATCTGCAGTGAATCTTCGCCGTATCAGCCGCTGCTGGCGCTGTCATCTACCAGGAGTCTATTAGACTGATCCCCGAGGGTACGCCCATCACATTGGCAGCAGTAGCAGCAGTGCATCTCAGCGCTCGGAGCCCTAACCTCTGTACTTTTGCAGATTGCACTCAGGTGTGACGTCGACAGTTCTACGCTTGGAACTTCAAGTATCCAACAAGAAAGATCAGGGAGCGCCTATCTGCAGTGAAACTTCGCCGTATCAGCCGCTGCTGGCGCTGTCGTCTACCATTAAGTTATCAGACTGATCCCCGAGGGCACACCCATCACATTGGCAACAGTAGCAGCAGTGTGCATCTCAGCGCTCTAAGCCCGATCCTTTGTACTTTTGTAGACTGCTCTCAGGTGAGACGCCGACAGTCCTACGCTGGGATCTTCAAGTATCCAACAAGAAAGATCAGGGAGCACCTATCCGCAGTGAAACTTCGCCGTATCAACCGCTGCTGGCGCTGTCATCTACCAGGAAGTTATCAGACTGATCGCCGAGGACACACCCATCACATTGGCAGCAGTAGCAGCAGTGTGCATCTCAGCGCTCTAGGCTAGAACCTCTGTACTTTTGCAGACTGCTCTCAGGTGTGACGCCGACAGTTCTACGCTTGAATCTTCAAGTACCCAACAAGAATGATCACGGAGCGCCTATCTGCAGTGAATCTTCGCCGTATCGGCCGCTGCTGGCGCTGTCATCTACCAGGAGTCTATCAGACTGGTCCCCGAGGGCACGCCCATCACATTGGCTGCAGAGTGCATCTCAGCGCTCTAAGCCCGAACCTGTGTACTTTTGCAGACTGCGCTCAGGTGTGACGTCGGCAGTTCTACGCTGGGATCTTCAAGTATCCAACAAGAAAGATCACGGAGCGTCTATCTGCAGTGAATCTTCGCCGTATCAGCCGCTGCTGGCGCTGTCATCTACCAGGAGTCTATCAGACTGGTCCCCGAGGGCACGCCCATCACATTGGCAGCAGTAGCAGCAGTGTGCATCTCAGCGATTGAAGCCCTAACCTCTGTACTTTTGCAGACTGCACTCAGGTGTGACGTCTACAGTTTTACGCTTGGAACTTCAAGTATCCAACAAGAAAGATCACGGAGCACCTATCTGCTGTGAATCTTCGCCGTATCAGCCGCTGCTGGCGCTGTCATCTACCAGAAGGCTATAAGACTGATTCCGAGGTCACGCCCATCACATTGGCAGCAGTACCTGCAGTGTGCATCTCAGCGCTCTAAGCCCGAACCTCTGTTCTTTTGCAGACTGCACTCAAGTTTGACGTCGACAGCCCTACGCTGGGATCTTCAAGTATCCAACAAGAAAGATCAGGGAGCGCCTATCTGCAGTGAAACTTCGCCGTATCAAAAGCTGCTGGCGCGGTCATCTACAAGGAAGTTATCAGACTGATCCCCGAGGACACACCCATCACATTGGCAGCAATAGCAGCAGTGTGCATCTCAGCGCTCTAAGCTAGAACATCTGTAATTTTGCAGACTGCTCTCAGGTGTGACGCCGACAGTTCTACGCTTGGATCTTCAAGTACCCAACAAGAAAGATCACGGAGCGCCTATCTGCAGTGAATATTTGCCGTATCAGCCGCTGCTGGCGCTGTCATTTACCAGGAGTCAATCAGACTGATCCCCGAGGGCACGCCCATCACATTGGCAGCAGTAGCAGCAGTGTGCATCTCAGCGCTCTAAGCCCGAACCTCTGTACTTTGGCAGACTGCACTCAGTGTGACGTCGACAGTTCTACGCTTGGATCTTCAAGTATGCAAGAAGAAAAATCGCGGACCGCCTATCTGCAGTGTAACTTCGCCGTATGAGCCGCTGCTGGCGCTGTCATCAACCAGGAGGCTATCAGACTGATCTCCGAGGGCACGCCCGTCACATTGGCAGCAGTAGCAGCAGTGTGCATCTCAGCGCTCTAAGCTAGAACCTCTGTACTTTTGCAGACTGCTCTCAGGTGTGACGCCGACAGTTCTACGCTTGGATCTTCAAGTACCCAACAAGAATGATCACGGAGCGCCTATCTGCAGTGAATCTTCGCCGTATCAGCCGCTGCTGGCGCTGTCATCTACCAGGAAGCTATCACACTTATCCCGAAGGGAACGCCCATCACATTGGCAGCAGTAGCAGCTGTGTGCATCTCAGCGCTCGAAGCCCGAACCTCTGTACTTTTGCAGACTGCAATCAGGTGTGACGTCGACAGATCTACGCTTGCATCTTCAAGTATCCAACAAGAAAAATCACGGAGCACCTATCTGCAGTAAATCTCCGCCGTATCAGCCGCTGCTGGCGCTGTCATCTACCAGAAGGCTATAGGACTGATCCCCGAAGGCGCGCCTATCACATTGGCAGCAGTAGCAGCCGTGTGCATCTCAGCGCTCTAAGCCCGAACCTCTGTACTTTTGCAGACGGCACTCAGGTGTGACGTCGACAGTTCTACGCTTGGATCTTAAAGTATCCAACAAGCAAGATCACGGAGCGCCTATCTGCAGTGAATTTTCGCCGTATCAGCCGCTGCTCGCCCTGTCATCTACCAGGAGGCTATAAGACTGATCCCCGAGGGCACGGCCATCACATTGGCCGCAGAAGCAGTAGTCTACATCTCAGCGCTCTAAACCCGAACCGCTGTACTTTTGCAGACTGCACTCAGGTGTGCGTCGACAGTCCTACGCTTCGATCTTCAAGTATCCAACAAGAAAGATAAGGCAGCGCCTATCTGCAGTGAATCTTCGCCGTACCAGCCGCTGCTGGACTCTCATCTACCAGGAAGCTATCAGTCTTATCCCCGAGGGCACGCCCATCACAATGGCAGCAGTAGCAGCAGTGTGCATCTCAGTGCTCGAAGCCCGAACGTCTGTATTTTTGCAGACTGCACTCAGGTGTGACGTCGACAGTTCTACGCTTGAATCTTCAAGTATCCAACAAGAAAAATCACGGAGCGCCTATCTGCAGTGAAACTCCGCCGTATCAGCCGCTGCTGGCGCTGTCATCAACCAGAAGGCTATAGGACTGATCCTCGAAGGCACGCCTATCACATTGGCAGCAGTAGCAGCGGTGTGCATCTCAGCGCTCTAAGCCCGAAGCTCTGTACTTTTTCAGACTGCACAGGTGTGACGTCGACAGTTCTACGCTTGGATCTTCAAGTATCCAACAAGAAAGATCAGGGAGCGCCTATCTGCAGTGATGCTTCGCCGTATCAGCCGCTGCTGGCGCTGTCATCTACCAGGAGGCTATAAGACTGATCCCCGAGGGCGCGCCCATCACATTGGCAGCAGTAGAAGAAATGTGAATCTAAGCGCTTTAAGCCCGAACCTCTGTACTTTTGCAGACTGCACTCAGGTGTGACGTCGACAGACCTACGCTTCGATCTTCAAGAATCCAACAAGAAAGCTAAGGGAGCGCCTATCTGCAGTGAATCTTCGCCGTATAAGCAGCTGTTGGCGCTGTCATCTACCAGCAGGCCATAAAACTGATCCCCAAGGGCCCGCCCATCACATTGGCAGCAGTAGCAGCAGTGTGCATCTGAGCGCTCGAAGCCCGAACCTCTGTACTTTTGCAGACTGCACTCAGGTGTGACGTCGACAGTTCTACGCTTGGATCTTCAAGTATCCAACAAGAATGATCACGGAGCGCCTATCTGCATTGAAGCTTCGCCGTATCAGCCGCTGCTGGCGCTATCATCTACCCGGATTCTATAAAACTGATCCCCGAGGGCACGCCCATCACATTGGCAGCAGTAGCAGCAGTCTACATCTCAGCGCTCTAAGCCCGAACCGCTGTACTTTTGCAGACTGCACTCAGGTGTGACGTCGACTGTCCTACGCTTCGATCATCAAGTATCCAACAAGAAAGATCAGGGACCGCCTATCTGCACTGAAGCTTCGCCGTATCAGCCGCTGCTGGCGCTGTCATCTACCAGGAGGCTATAAGACTGATCCCCGAGGGCGCGCCAATCACATTGGCAGCAGTAGCAGAAATGTGCATCTAAGCGCTCTAAGCCCGAACCTCTGCACTTTTGCAGACTGCAGTCTAGTGTGACTTCGACAGTTCTACGCTTGGATCTTCAAGTGTCCAACAAGAAAGATCACGGAGCGCTTATCTGCAGTGAATCGTCGCCGTATCTGCCGCTGCTGGCGCTGTCATCTACCAGGAGGCTATAAGACTGATCCCCGAGGGCACGTCCATTGGCAGCAGTAGCAGCAATCTCAGCGCTCTAAGCCTGAACCTCTGTACTTTTGCAGACTGCACTCAGGTATGAACGCGACAGTTCTACGCTTGCATCATCAAGTATTCAACAAGAAAGGTCACGGAGCGCCTATCTGCAGTGAATCTTCGTCGTATCAGCCGCTGCTCGCACTGTCATCTACCAGGAGGCTATAAGACTGATCCCCGAGGGCACGTCCATCACAAGGGCAGCAGTAGCAGCAGTGTGCATCTCAGCGCTCGAAGCCCTAACCTCTGTACTTTTGCAGACTGCACTCAGGTGTGACGTCTACAGTTCTACGCTTGGATCTTCAAGTACCCAACAAGAAAGATCACGGAGCGCCTATCTGCAGTGAATCTTCGCCGTATAAGCCGCTGCTGGTGCTGTCATCTACCAGGAGTCTATAAGACTGATCCCCGAGGGCACGCCCATCACATTGGCAGCAGTAGCAGAAGTGTGCATCTCAGCGCTCGAAGCCCTAACCCCTGTACTTTTGCAGACTGCACTCAGGTGTGACGTCGACAGTTCTACACTTGGAACTTCAAGTATCCAACAAGAAAGATCACGGAGCACCTATCTGTACTGAAACTTCGCCGTATGAGCCGCTGCTGGCGCTGTCATCTACCAGAAGGCTATAAGACTGATCCTCGAAGGCACGCCTATCACATTGGCAGCAGTAGCAGCGGTGTGCATCTCAGCGCTCTAAGCCCGAAGCTCTGTACTTTTTCAGACTGCACAGGTGTGACGTCGACAGTTCTATGCTTGGATCTTCAAGTATCCAACAAGAAAGATCAGGGAGCGCCTATCTGCAGTGATGCTTCGCCGTATCAGCCGCTGCTGGCGCTGTCATCTACCAGGAGGCTATAAGACTGATCCCCGAGGGCGCGCCCATCACATTGGCAGCAGTAGAAGAAATGTGAATCTAAGCGCTTTAAGCCCGAACCTCTGTACTTTTGCAGACTGCACTCAGGTGTGACGTCGACAGACCTACGCTTCGATCTTCAAGAATCCAACAAGAAAGCTAAGGGAGCGCCTATCTGCAGTGAATCTTCGCTGAATCACCCGCTGCTGGACTCTCATCTAACAGGAAGCTATCAGACTTATCCCCGAGGGCACGCCCATCACAATGGCAGCAGTAGCAGCAGTGTGCATCTCAGCGCTCGAAGCCCGAACCTCTGTACTTTTGCAGACTGCACTCAGGTGTGACGTCGACAGTCCTACGCTTCGATCTTCAAGTATCCAACAAGAAAGATAAGGGAGCGCCTATCTGCAGTGAATCTTCGCCGTATAAGCAGCTGTTGGCGCTGTCATCTACCAGCAGGCCATAAAACTGATCCCCAAGGGCCCGCCCATCACATTGGCAGCAGTAGCAGCAGTGTGCATCTGAGCGCTCGAAGCCCGAACCTCTGTACTTTTGCAGACTGCACTCAGGTGTGACGTCGACAGTTCTACGCTTGGATCTTCAAGTATCCAACAAGAATGATCACGGAGCGCCTATCTGCATTGAAGCTTCGCCGTATCAGCCGCTGCTGGCGCTGTCATCTACCCGGATTGTATAAGACTGATCCCCGAGGGCACGCCCATCACATTGGCAGCAGTAGCAGCAGTCTACATCTCAGCGCTCTAAGCCCGAACCGCTGTACTTTTGCAGACTACACTCAGGTGTGACGTCGACTGTCCTACGTTTCGATCATCAAGTATCCAACAAGAAAGATCAGGGACCGCCTATCTGCAGTGAAGCTTCGCCGTATCAGCCGCTGCTGGCGCTGTCATCTACCAGGAGGCTATAAGACTGATCCCCGAGGGCGCGCCAATCACATTGGCAGCAGTAGCAGAAATGTGCATCTCAGCGCTCGAAGCCCTAACCTCTGTACTTTTGCAGACTGCACTCAGGTGTGACGTCTACAGTTCTACGCTTGAAACTTCAAGTATCCAGCAAGAAAGATCACGGAGCGCCTATCGGCAGTGAATCTTCGCCGTATGAGCCGCTGCTGGCGCTGTCATCTACCAGAAGGCTATAAGACTGATTCCGAGGTCACGCCCATCACATTGGCAGCAGAAGCAGCAGTGTGCATCTCAGCGCTCTAAGCCCGAACCTCTGTACTTTTGCAGGCTGCACTCAGGTGTGACGTCGACAGTCCTACGCTGGGATCTTCAAGTCCCCAACAAGAAAGATCAGGCAGCGCCTATCTGAAGTGAAACTTCGCCGTATCAACCGCTGCTGGCGCTGTCATCTACAAGGAAGTTATCAGACTGATCCCCGAGGGCCCACCCATCCCATTGGGAGCAGTAGCAGCAGTGTGCATCTCAGCGCTCTAAGCTAGAACCTCTGTACTTTTGCAGACTGCTCTCAGGTGTGACGCCCACAGTTCTACGCTTGGATCTTCAAGTACCCAACAAGAAAGATCACGGAGCGCCTATCTGCAGTGAATCTTCGCCGTATAAGCCGCTGCTGGCGCTGTCATCTACCAGGAGTCTATAAGACTGATCCCCGAGGGCACGCCCATCACATTGGCAGCAGTAGCAGAAGTGTGCATCTCAGCGCTCGAAGCCCTAAACCCTGTACTTTTGCAGACTGCACTCAGGTGTGACGTCGACAGTTCTACACTTGGAACTTCAAGTATCCAACAAGAAAGATCACGGAGCACCTATCTGTACTGAAACTTCGCCGTATGAGCCGCTGCTGGCGCTGTCATCTACCAGAAGGCTATAAGACTGATTCCGAGGTCACGCCCATCACATTGGCAGCAGAAGCAGCAGTGTGCATCTCAGCGCTCTAAGCCCGAACCTCTGTACTTTTGCAGACTGCACTCAGGTGTGACGTCGACAGTCCTACGCTGGGATCTTCAAGTCCCCAACAAGAAAGATCAGGGAGCGCCTATCTGCTGTGAAACTTCGCCGTATCAACCGCTGCTGGCGCTGTCATCTACCAGGAAGTAATCAGACTGATCCCCGAGGACACACCCATCACATTGGCAGCAGTAGCAGCAGTGTGCATCTCAGCGCTCTAGGCTAGAACCTCTGTACTTTTGCAGACTGCTCTCAGGTGTGACGTCGACAGTTCTACGCTGGGATCTTCAAGTATCCAACAAGAAAGATCAGGGAGCGCCTATCTGCAGGGAAACTTCGCCGTATCAGCCGCTGCTGGCGTTGTCATCTACCAGGAGTCCATTAGACTGATCCCCGAGGGCACGCCCATCACATTGGCAGCAGTAGCAGCAGTGTGCATCTCAGCGCTCGAAGCCCTAACCTCTGTACTTTTGCAGACTGCACTCAGGTGTGACGTCTACAGTTCTACGCTTGGAACTTCAAGTATCCAACAAGAAAGATCACGGAGTGCCTATCGGCAGTGAATCTTCGCCGTATGAGCCGCTGCTGGCGCTGTCACCTGCCAGGAAGTTATCAGACTAATTCCCGATGACACACCCATCACATTGGCAGCAGTAGCAGCAGTGTGCATCTCAGCGCTCTAAGCCCGAACCTCTGTACTTTTGCAGACTGCACTCAGGTGTGACGTTGACAGTCCTACGCTGGGATCTTCAAGTATCCAACAAGAAAGATCAGGGAGCGCCTGTCTGCAGTGAAACTTTGCCGTCCCAGCCGCTGCTGGCGCTGTCATCTACCAGGAAGTTATCAGACTGATCCCCGAGGGCACACCCATCCCATTGGGAGCAGTAGCAGCAGTGTGCATCTCAGCGCTCTAAGCTAGAACCTCTGTACTTTTGCAGACTGCTCTCAGGTGTGACGTCGACAGTTCTACGCTGGGATCCTCAAGTATCCAACAAGAAAGATCAGGGAGCGCCTATCTGCAGGGAAACTTCGCCGTATCAGCCGCTGCTGGCGCTGTCATCTACCAGGAGTCCATTAGACTGATCCCCGAGGGCACGCCTATCACATTGGCAGCAGTAGCAGCAGTGTGCATCTCAGCGCTCGAAGCCCTAACCTCTGTACTTTTGCAGACTGCACTCAGGTGTGACGTCTACAGTTCTACGCTTGGAACTTCAAGTATCCAACAAGAAAGATCACGGAGCGCCTATCGGCAGTGAATCTTCGCCGTATGAGCCGCTGCTGGCGCTGTCATCTACCCGGATTCTATAAGACTGATCCCCGAGGGCACGCCCATCACATTGGCAGCAGTAGCAGCAGTCTACATCTTAGCGCTCTAAGCCCGAACCGCTGTACTTTTGCAGACTGCACTCAGGTGTGACGTCGACTGTCCTACGTTTCGATCATCAAGTATCCAACAAGAAAGATCAGGGACCGCCTATCTGCAGTGAAGCTTCGCCGTATCAGCCGCTGCTGGCGCTGTCATCTACCAGGAGGCTATAAGACTGATCCCCGAGGGCGCGCCAATCACATTGGCAGCAGTAGCAGAAATGTGCATCTAAGCGCTCTAAGCCCGAACCTCTGCACTTTTGCAGACTGCAGTCTAGTGTGACTTCGACAGTTCTACGCTTGGATCTTCAAGTGTCCAACAAGAAAGATCACGGAGCGCTTATCTGCAGTGAATCGTCGCCGTATCTGCCGCTGCTGGCGCTGCTGGCGCTGTCATCTACCAGGAGGCTATAAGACTGATCCCCGAGGGCACGTCCATCACATTGGCAGCAGTAGCAGCAATCTCAGCGCTCTAAGCCTGAACCTCTGTACTTTTGCAGACTGCACTCAGGTATGAACGCGACAGTTCTACGCTTGCATCATCAAGTATTCAACAAGAAAGGTCACGGAGCGCCTATCTGCAGTGAATCTTCGTCGTATCAGCCGCTGCTCGCCCTGTCATCTACCAGGAGGCTATAAGACTGATCCCCGAGGGCACGCCCATCACATTGGCCGCAGAAGCAGCAGTCTACATCTCAGCGCTCTAAACCCGAACCGCTGTACTTTTGCAGACTGCACTCAGGTGTGACGTCGACAGTTCTACGCTTGGATCTTAAAGTATCCAACAAGCAAGATCACGGAGCGCATATCTGCAGCGAATTTTCGCCGTATCAGCCGCTGCTCGCCCTGTCATCTACCAGGAGGCTATAAGACTGATCCCCGAGGGCACGCCCATCACATTGGCCGCAGAAGCAGCAGTCTACATCTCAGCGCTCTAAACCCGAACCGCTGTACTTTTGCAGACTGCACTCAGGTGTGCGTCGACAGTCCTACGCTTCGATCTTCAAGTATCCAACAAGAAAGATAAGGCAGCGCCTATCTGCAGTGAATCTTCGCCGTACCAGCCGCTGCTGGACTCTCATCTACCAGGAAGCTATCAGTCTTATCCCCGAGGGCACGCCCATCACAATGGCAGCAGTAGCAGCAGTGTGCATCTCAGTGCTCGAAGCCCGAACCTCTGTATTTTTGCAGACTGCACTCAGGTGTGACGTCGACAGTTCTACGCTTGGATCTTCAAGTATCCAACAAGAAAAATCACGGAGCGCCTATCTGCAGTGAAACTTCGCCGTATCAGCCGCTGCTGGCGCTGTCATCAACCAGAAGGCTATAGGACTGATCCTCGAAGGCACGCCTATCACATTGGCAGCAGTAGCAGCGGTGTGCATCTCAGCGCTCTAAGCCCGAAGCTCTGTACTTTTTCAGACTGCACAGGTGTGACGTCGACAGTTCTACGCTTGGATCTTCAAGTATCCAACAAGAAAGATCAGGGAGCGCCTATCTGCAGTGATGCTTCGCCGTATCAGCCGCTGCTGGCGCTGTCATCTACCAGGAGGCTATAAGACTGATCCCCGAGGGTGCGCCCATCACATTGGCAGCAGTAGAAGAAATGTGAATCTAAGCGCTTTAAGCCCGAACCTCTGTACTTTTCCAGACTGCACTCAGGTGTGACGTCGACAGACCTACGCTTCGATCTTCAAGAATCCAACAAGAAAGATAAGGGAGCGCCTATCTGCAGTGAATCTTCGCTGAATCACCCGCTGCTGGACTCTCATCTAACAGGAAGCTATCAGACTTATCCCCGAGGGCACGCCCATCACAATGGCAGCAGTAGCAGCAGTGTGCATCTCAGCGCTCGAAGCCCGAACCTCTGTACTTTTGCAGACTGCACTCAGGTGTGACGTCGACAGTCCTACGCTTCGATCTTCAAGTATCCAACAAGAAAGATAAGGGAGCGCCTATCTGCAGTGAATCTTCGCCGTATAAGCAGCTGTTGGCGCTGTCATCTACCAGCAGGCCATAAAACTGATCCCCAAGGGCCCGCCTATCACATTGGCAGCAGTAGCAGCAGTGTGCATCTGAGCGCTCGAAGCCCGAACCTCTGTACTTTTGCGGACTGCACTCAGGTGTGACGTCGACAGTTCTACGCTTGGATCTTCAAGTATCCAACAAGAATGATCACGGAGCGCCTATCTGCATTGAAGCTTCGCCGTATCAGCCGCTGCTGGCGCTATCATCTACCCGGATTCTATAAGACTGATCCCCGAGGGCACGCCCATCACATTGGCAGCAGTAGCAGCAGTCTACATCTCAGCGCTCTAAGCCCGAACCGCTGTACTTTTGCAGACTGCACTCAGGTGTGACGTCGACTGTCCTACGCTTCGATCATCAAGTATCCAACAAGAAAGATCAGGGACCGCCTATCTGCACTGAAGCTTCGCCGTATCAGCCGCTGCTGGCGCTGTCATCTACCAGGAGGCTATAAGACTGATCCCCGAGGGCGCGCCAATCACATTGGCAGCAGTAGCAAAAATGTGCATCTAAGCGCTCTAAGCCCGAACCTCTGCACTTTTGCAGACTGCAGTCTAGTGTGACTTCGACAGTTCTACGCTTGGATCTTCAAGTGTCCAACAAGAAAGATCACGGAGCGCTTATCTGCAGTGAATCGTCGCCGTATCTGCCGCTGCTGGCGCTGTCATCTACCAGGAGGCTATAAGACTGATCCCCGAGGGCACGTCCATTGGCAGCAGTAGCAGCAATCTCAGCGCTCTAAGCCTGAACCTCTGTACTTTTGCAGACTGCACTAAGGTATGAACGCGACAGTTCTACGCTTGCATCATCAAGTATTCAACAAGAAAGGTCACGGAGCGCCTATCTGCAGTGAATCTTCGTCGTATCAGCCGCTGCTCGCCCTGTCATCTACCAGGAGGCTATAAGACTGATCCCCGAGGGCACGTCCATCACAAGGGCAGCAGTAGCAGCAGTGTGCATCTCAGCGCTCGAAGCCCTAACCTCTGTACTTTTGCAGACTGCACTCAGGTGTGACGTCTACAGTTCTACGCTTGGATCTTCAAGTACCCAACAAGAAAGATCACGGAGCGCCTATCTGCAGTGAATCTTCGCCGTATAAGCCGCTGCTGGTGCTGTCATCTACCAGGAGTCTATAAGACTGATCCCCGAGGGCACGCCCATCACATTGGCAGCAGTAGCAGAAGTGTGCATCTCAGCGCTCGAAGCCCTAACCCCTGTACTTTTGCAGACTGCACTCAGGTGTGACGTCGACAGTTCTACACTTGGAACTTCAAGTATCCAACAAGAAAGATCACGGAGCACCTATCTGTACTGAAACTTCGCCGTATGAGCCGCTGCTGGCGCTGTCATCTACCAGAAGGCTATAAGACTGATCCTCGAAGGCACGCCTATCACATTGGCAGCAGTAGCAGCGGTGTGCATCTCAGCGCTCTAAGCCCGAAGCTCTGTACTTTTTCAGACTGCACAGGTGTGACGTCGACAGTTCTACGCTTGGATCTTCAAGTATCCAACAAGAAAGATCAGGGAGCGCCTATCTGCAGTGATGCTTCGCCGTATCAGCCGCTGCTGGCGCTGTCATCTACCAGGACGCTATAAGACTGATCCCCGAGGGCGCGCCCATCACATTGGCAGCAGTAGAAGAAATGTGAATCTAAGCGCTTTAAGCCCGAACCTCTGTACTTTTGCAGACTGCACTCAGGTGTGACGTCGACAGACCTACGCTTCGATCTTCAAGAATCCAACAAGAAAGCTAAGGGAGCGCCTATCTGCAGTGAATCTTCGCTGAATCACCCGCTGCTGGACTCTCATCTAACAGGAAGCTATCAGACTGATCCCCGAGGGCACGTCCATCACATTGGCAGCAGTAGCAGCAATCTCAGCGCTCTAAGCCTGAACCTCTGTACTTTTGCAGACTGCACTCAGGTATGAACGCGACAGTTCTACGCTTGCATCATCAAGTATTCAACAAGAAAGGTCACGGAGCGCCTATCTGCAGTGAATCTTCGTCGTATCAGCCGCTGCTCGCCCTGTCATCTACCAGGAGGCTATAAGACTGATCCCCGAGGGCACGTCCATCACAAGGGCAGCAGTAGCAGCAGTGTGCATCTCAGCGCTCGAAGCCCTAACCTCTGTACTTTTGCAGACTGCACTCAGGTGTGACGTCTACAGTTCTACGCTTGGAACTTCAAGTATCCAACAAGAAAGATCACGGAGCGCCTATCGGCAGTGAATCTTCGCCGTATGAGCCGCTGCTGGCGCTGTCATCTACCAGAAGGCTATAACACTGATTCCGAGGTCACGCCCATCACATTGGCAGCAGAAGCAGCAGTGTGCATCTCAGCGCTCTAAGCCCGAACCTCTGTACTTTTGCAGGCTGCACTCAGGTGTGACGTCGACAGTCCTACGCTGGGATCTTCAAGTCCCCAACAAGAAAGATCAGGCAGCGCCTATCTGAAGTGAAACTTCGCCGTATCAACCGCTGCTGGCGCTGTCATCTACAAGGAAGTTATCAGACTGATCCCCGAGGGCCCACCCATCCCATTGGGAGCAGTAGCAGCAGTGTGCATCTCAGCGCTCTAAGCTAGAACCTCTGTACTTTTGCAGACTGCTCTCAGGTGTGACGCCCACAGTTCTACGCTTGGATCTTCAAGTACCCAACAAGAAAGATCACGGAGCGCCTATCTGCAGTGAATCTTCGCCGTATAAGCCGCTGCTGGCGCTGTCATCTACCAGGAGTCTATAAGACTGATCCCCGAGGGCACGCCCATCACATTGGCAGCAGTAGCAGAAGTGTGCATCTCAACGCTCGAAGCCCTAAACCCTGTACTTTTGCAGACTGCACTCAGGTGTGACGTCGACAGTTCTACACTTGGAACTTCAAGTATCCAACAAGAAAGATCACGGAGCACCTATCTGTACTGAAACTTCGCCGTATGAGCCGCTGCTGGCGCTGTCATCTACCAGAAGGCTATAAGACTGATTCCGAGGTCACGCCCATCACATTGGCAGCAGAAGCAGCAGTGTGCATCTCAGCGCTCTAAGCCCGAACCTCTGTACTTTTGCAGACTGCACTCAGGTGTGACGTCGACAGTCCTACGCTGGGATCTTCAAGTCCCCAACAAAAAAGATCAGGCAGCGCCTATCTGAAGTGAAACTTCGCCGTATCAACCGCTGCTGGCGCTGTCATCTACAAGGAAGTTATCAGACTGATCCCCGAGGACACACCCATCACAATGGCAGCAGTAGCAGCAGTGTGCATCTCAGCGCTCTAGGCTAGAACCTCTGTACTTTTGCAGACTGCTCTCAGGTGTGACGTCGACAGTTCTACGCTGGCATCTTTAAGTATCCAATAAGAAAGATCACGGAGCGCCTATCTGCAGTGAAACTTCGCCGTATTAGCCGCTGCTGCCGCTGTCATCTACCAGGAGTCTAATAGACTGATCCCCGAGGACACGCCCATCACATTGGCAGCAGTAGCAGCAGTGTGCATCTCAGCGCTCGAAGCGCTAACCTCTGTACTTTTGCAGACTGCACTCAGGTGTAACGTCGACAGTCCTACGCTGGGATCTTCAAGTATCCAACAAGAAAGATCAGGGAGCGCCTATCTGCTGTGAAACTTCGCCGTATCAACCGCTGCTGGCGCTGTCATCTACCAGGAAGTAATCAGACTGATCCCCGAGGACACACCCATCACATTGGCAGCAGTAGCAGCAGTGTGCATCTCAGCGCTCTAGGCTAGAACCTCTGTACTTTTGCAGACTGCTCTCAGGTGTGACGTCGACAGTTCTACGCTGGGATCTTCAAGTATCCAACAAGAAAGATCAGGGAGCGCCTATCTGCAGGGAAACTTCGCCGTATCAGCCGCTGCTGGCGTTGTCATCTACCAGGAGTCCATTAGACTGATCCCCGAGGGCACGCCCATCACATTGGCAGCAGTAGCAGCAGTGTGCATCTCAGCGCTCGAAGCCCTAACCTCTGTACTTTTGCAGACTGCACTCAGGTGTGACGTCTACAGTTCTACGCTTGGAACTTCAAGTATCCAACAAGAAAGATCACGGAGTGCCTATCGGCAGTGAATCTTCGCCGTATGAGCCGCTGCTGGCGCTGTCACCTGCCAGGAAGTTATCAGACTAATTCCCGATGACACACCCATCACATTGGCAGCAGTAGCAGCAGTGTGCATCTCAGCGCTCTAAGCCCGAACCTCTGTACTTTTGCAGACTGCACTCAGGTGTGACGTTGACAGTCCTACGCTGGGATCTTCAAGTATCCAACAAGAAAGATCAGGGAGCGCCTGTCTGCAGTGAAACTTTGCCGTCCCAGCCGCTGCTGGCGCTGTCATCTACCAGGAAGTTATCAGACTGATCCCCGAGGGCACACCCATCCCATTGGGAGCAGTAGCAGCAGTGTGCATCTCAGCGCTCTAAGCTAGAACCTCTGTACTTTTGCAGACTGCTCTCAGGTGTGACGTCGACAGTTCTACGCTGGGATCCTCAAGTATCCAACAAGAAAGATCAGGGAGCGCCTATCTGCAGGGAAACTTCGCCGTATCAGCCGCTGCTGGCGCTGTCATCTACCAGGAGTCCATTAGACTGATCCCCGAGGGCACGCCTATCACATTGGCAGCAGTAGCAGCAGTGTGCATCTCAGCGCTCGAAGCCCTAACCTTTGTACTTTTGCAGACTGCACTCAGGTGTGACGTCTACAGTTCTACGCTTGGAACTTCAAGTATCCAACAAGAAAGATCACGGAGCGCCTATCGGCAGTGAATCTTCGCCGTATGAGCCGCTGCTGGCGCTGTCATCTACCAGGAAGTTATCAGACTGATTCCCGAGGACACACCCATCACATTGGCAGCAGTAGCAGCAGTGTGCATCTCAGCGCTCTAAGCCCGAACCTCTGTACTTTTGCAGACTGCACTCAGGTGTGACGTTGACAGTCCTACGCTGAGATCTTGAAGTATCCAACAACAAAGATCAGGGAGCGCCTGTCTGCAGTGAAACTTTGCCGTATCAGCCGCTGCTGGCGCTGTCATCTACCAGGAAGTTATCAGACTGATCCCCGAGGGCACACCCATCCCATTGGGAGCAGTAGCAGCAGTGTGCATCTCAGCGCTCTAAGCTAGAACCTCTGTACTTTTGCAGACTGCTCTCAGGTGTGACGCCCACAGTTCTACGCTAGGATCTTCAAGTACCCAACAAGAAAGATCACGGAGCGCCTATCTGCAGTGAATCTTCGCCGTATAAGCAGCTGTTGGCGCTGTCATCTACCAGCAGGCCATAAAACTGATCCCCAAGGGCCCGCCCATCACATTGGCAGCAGTAGCAGCAGTGTGCATCTGAGCGCTCGAAGCCCGAACCTCTGTACTTTTGCAGACTGCACTCAGGTGTGACGTCGACAGTTCTACGCTTGGATCTTCAAGTATCCAACAAGAATGATCACGGAGCGCCTATCTGCATTGAAGCTTCGCCGTATCAGCCGCTGCTGGCGCTGTCATCTACCCGGATTCTATAAGACTGATCCCCGAGGGCACGCCCATCACATTGGCAGCAGTAGCAGCAGTCTACATCTCAGCGCTCTAAGCCCGAACCGCTGTACTTTTGCAGACTGCACTCAGGTGTGACGTCGACTGTCCTACGTTTCGATCATCAAGTATCCAACAAGAAAGATCAGGGACCGCCTATCTGCAGTGAAGCTTCGCCGTATCAGCCGCTGCTGGCGCTGTCATCTACCAGGAGGCTATAAGACTGATCCCCGAGGGCGCGCCAATCACATTGGCAGCAGTAGCAGAAATGTGCATCTAAGCGCTCTAAGCCCGAACCTCTGCACTTTTGCAGACTGCAGTCTAGTGTGACTTCGACAGTTCTACGCTTGGATCTTCAAGTGTCCAACAAGAAAGATCACGGAGCGCTTATCTGCAGTGAATCGTCGCCGTATCTGCCGCTGCTGGCGCTGTCATCTACCAGGAGGCTATAAGACTAATCCCCGAGGGCACGTCCATCACATTGGCAGCAGTAGCAGCAATCTCAGCGCTCTAAGCCTGAACCTCTGTACTTTTGCAGACTGCACTCAGGTATGAACGCGATAGTTCTACGCTTGCATCATCAAGTATTCAACAAGAAAGGTCACGGAGCGGCTATCTGCAGTGAATCTTCGTCGTATCAGCCGCTGCTCGCCCTGTCATCTACCAGGAGGCTATAAGACTGATCCCCGAGGGCACGCCCATCACATTGGCCGCAGAAGCAGCAGTCTACATCTCAGCGCTCTAAACCCGAACCGCTGTACTTTTGCAGACTGCACTCAGGTGTGACGTCGACAGTTCTACGCTTGGATCTTAAAGTATCCAACAAGCAAGATCACGGAGCGCATATCTGCAGTGAATTTTCGCCGTATCAGCCGCTGCTCGCCCTGTCATCTACCAGGAGGCTGAAAGACTGATCCCCGAGGGCACGCCCATCACATTGGCCGCAGAAGCAGCAGTCTACATCTCAGCGCTCTAAACCCGAACCGCTGTACTTTTGCAGACTGCACTCAGGTGTGCGTCGACAGTCCTACGCTTCGATCTTCAAGTATCCAACAAGAAAGATAAGGCAGCGCCTATCTGCAGTGAATCTTCGCCGTACCAGCCGCTGCTGGACTCTCATCTACCAGGAAGCTATCAGTCTTATCCCCGAGGGCACGCCCATCACAATGGCAGCAGTAGCAGCAGTGTGCATCTCAGTGCTCGAAGCCCGAACCTCTGTATTTTTGCAGACGGCACTCAGGTGTGACGTCGACAGTTCTACGCTTGGATCTTCAAGTATCCAACAAGAAAAATCACGGAGCGCCTATCTGCAGTGAAACTTCGCCGTGTCAGCTGCTGCTGGCGCTGTCATCAACCAGAAGGCTATAGGACTGATCCTCGAAGGCACGCCTATCACATTGGCAGCAGTAGCAGCGGTGTGCATCTCAGCGCTCTAAGCCCGAAGCTCTGTACTTTTTCAGACTGCACAGGTGTGACGTCGACAGTTCTACGCTTGGATCTTCAAGTATCCAACAAGAAAGATCAGGGAGCGCCTATCTGCAGTGATGCTTCGCCGTATCAACCGCTGCTGGCGCTGTCATCTACCAGGAGGCTATAAGACTGATCCCCGAGGGCGCGCCCATCACATTGGCAGCAGTAGAAGAAATGTGAATCTAAGCGCTTTAAGCCCGAACCTCTGTACTTTTGCAGACTGCACTCAGGTGTGACGTCGACAGACCTACGCTTCGATCTTCAAGAATCCAACAAGAAAGATAAGGGAGCGCCTATCTGCAGTGAATCTTCGCTGAATCACCCGCTGCTGGACTCTCATCTAACAGGAAGCTATCAGACTTATCCCCGAGGCCACGCCCATCACAATGGCAGCAGTAGCAGCAGTGTGAATCTCAACGCTCGAAGCCCGAACCTCTGTACTTTTGCAGACTGCACTCAGGTGTGACGTCGACAGTCCTACGCTCCGATCTTCAAGTATCCAACAAGAATGATAAGGGAGCGCCTATCTGCAGTGAATCTTCGCCGTATAAGCAGCTGTTGGCGCTGTCATCTACCAGCAGGCCATAAAACTGATCCCCAAGGGCCCGCCTATCACATTGGCAGCAGTAGCAGCAGTGTGCATCTGAGCGCTCGAAGCCCGAACCTCTGTACTTTTGCTGACTGCACTCAGGTGTGACGTCGACAGTTCTACGCTTGGATCTTCAAGTATCCAACAAGAATGATCACGGAGCGCCTATCTGCATTGAAGCTTCGCCGTATCAGCCGCTGCTGGCGCTGTCATCTACCCGGATTCTATAAGACTGATCCCCGAGGGCACGCCCATCACATTGGCAGCAGTAGCAGCAGTCTACATCTCAGCGCTCTAAGCCCGAACCGCTGTACTTTTGCAGACTGCACTCAGGTGTGACGTCGACTGTCCTACGTTTCGATCATCAAGTATCCAACAAGAAAGATCAGGGACCGCCTATCTGCAGTGAAGCTTCGCCGTATCAGCCGCTGCTGGCGCTGTCATCTACCAGGAGGCTATAAGACTGATCCCCGAGGGCGCGCCAATCACATTGGCAGCAGTAGCAGAAATGTGCATCTAAGCGCTCTAAGCCCGAACCTCTGCACTTTTGCAGACTACAGTCTAGTGTGACTTCGACAGTTCTACGCTTGGATCTTCAAGTGTCCAACAAGAAAGATCACGGAGCGCTTATCTGCAGTGAATCGTCGCCGTATCTGCCGCTGCTGGCGCTGTCATCTACCAGGAGGCTATAAGACTGATCCCCGAGGGCACGTACATCACATTGGCAGCAGTAGCAGCAATCTCAACGCTCTAAGCCTGAACCTCTGTACTTTTGCAGACTGCACTCAGGTATGAACGCGACAGTTCTACGCTTGCATCATCAAGTATTCAACAAGAAAGGTCACGGAGCGGCTATCTGCAGTGAATCTTCGTCGTATCAGCCGCTGCTCGCCCTGTCATCTACCAGGAGGCTATAAGACTGATCCCCGAGGGCACGCCCATCACATTGGCCGCAGAAGCAGCAGTCTACATCTCAGCACTCTAAACCCGAACCGCTGTACTTTTGCAGACTGCACTCAGGTGTGACGTCGACAGTTCTACGCTTGGATCTTAAAGTATCCAACAAGCAAGATCACGGAGCGCATATCTGCAGTGAATTTTCGCCGTATCAGCCGCTGCTCGCCCTGTCATCTACCAGGAGGCTATAAGACTGATCCCCGAGGGCACGCCCATCACATTGGCCGCAGAAGCAGCAGTCTACATCTCAGCGCTCTAAACCCGAACCGCTGTACTTTTGCAGACTGCACTCAGGTGTGCGTCGACAGTCCTACGCTTCGATCTTCAAGTATCCAACAAGAAAGATAAGGCAGCGCCTATCTGCAGTGAATCTTCGCCGTACCAGCCGCTGCTGGACTCTCATCTACCAGGAAGCTATCAGTCTTATCCCCGAGGGCACGCCCATCACAATGGCAGCAGTAGCAGCAGTGTGCATCTCAGTGCTCGAAGCCCGAACCTCTGTATTTTTGCAGACGGCACTCAGGTGTGACGTCGACAGTTCTACGCTTGGATCTTCAAGTATCCAACAAGAAAAATCACGGAGCGCCTATCTGCAGTGAAACTTCGCCGTATCAGCTGCTGCTGGCGCTGTCATCAACCAGAAGGCTATAGGACTGATCCTCGAAGGCACGCCTATCACATTGGCAGCAGTAGCAGCGGTGTGCATCTCAGCGCTCTAAGCCCGAAGCTCTGTACTTTTTCAGACTGCACAGGTGTGACGTCGACAGTTCTACGCTTGGATCTTCAAGTATCCAACAAGAAAGATCAGGGAGCGCCTATCTGCAGTGATGCTTCGCCGTATCAACCGCTGCTGGCGCTGTCATCTACAAGGAAGTTATCAGACTGATCCCCGAGGACACACCCATCACAATGGCAGCAGTAGCAGCAGTGTGCATCTCAGCGCTCTAGGCTAGAACCTCTGTACTTTTGCAGACTGCTCTCAGGTGTGACGTCGACAGTTCTACGCTGGCATCTTTAAGTATCCAATAAGAAAGATCACGGAGCGCCTATCTGCAGTGAAACTTCGCCGTATTAGCCGCTGCTGCCGCTGTCATCTACCAGGAGTCTAATAGACTGATCCCCGAGGACACGCCCATCACATTGGCAGCAGTAGCAGCAGTGTGCATCTCAGCGCTCGAAGCGCTAACCTCTGTACTTTTGCAGACTGCACTCAGGTGTGACGTCTACAGTCCTACGCTGGAATCTTCAAGTCCGCAACATGAAAGATCACGCAGCGCCTATCTGAAGTGAAACTTCGCCGTATCAACCGCTGCTGGCGCTGTCATGTACAAGGAAGTTATCAGACTGATCCCCGAGGACACACCCATCACATTGGCAGCAATAGCAGCAGTGTGCATCTCAGCGCTCTAAGCCCGAACCTCTGTACTTCTGCAGACTGCACTCAGGTGTAACGTCGACAGTCCTACGCTGGGATCTTCAAGTATCCAACAAGAAAGATCAGGGAGCGCCTATCTGCTGTGAAACTTCGCCGTATCAACCGCTGCTGGCGCTGTCATCTACCAGGAAGTAATCAGACTGATCCCCGAGGACACACCCATCACATTGGCAGCAGTAGCAGCAGTGTGCATCTCAGCGCTCTAGGCTAGAACCTCTGTACTTTTGCAGACTGCTCTCAGGTGTGACGTCGACAGTTCTACGCTGGGATCTTCAAGTATCCAACAAGAAAGATCAGGGAGCGCCTATCTGCAGGGAAACTTCTCCGTATCAGCCGCTGCTGGCGTTGTCATCTACCAGGAGTCCATTAGACTGATCCCCGAGGGCACGCCCATCACATTGGCAGCAGTAGCAGCAGTGTGCATCTCAGCGCTCGAAGCCCTAACCTCTGTACTTTTGCAGACTGCACTCAGGTGTGACGTCTACAGTTCTACGCTTGGAACTTCAAGTATCCAACAAGAAAGATCACGGAGTGCCTATCGGCAGTGAATCTTCGCCGTATGAGCCGCTGCTGGCGCTGTCACCTGCCAGGAAGTTATCAGACTAATTCCCGATGACACACCCATCACATTGGCAGCAGTAGCAGCAGTGTGCATCTCAGCGCTCTAAGCCCGAACCTCTGTACTTTTGCAGACTGCACTCAGGTGTGACGTTGACAGTCCTACGCTGGGATCTTCAAGTATCCAACAAGAAAGATCAGGGAGCGCCTGTCTGCAGTGAAACTTTGCCGTCCCAGCCGCTGCTGGCGCTGTCATCTACCAGGAAGTTATCAGACTGATCCCCGAGGGCACACCCATCCCATTGGGAGCAGTAGCAGCAGTGTGCATCTCAGCGCTCTAAGCTAGAACCTCTGTACTTTTGCAGACTGCTCTCAGGTGTGACGTCGACAGTTCTACGCTGGGATCCTCAAGTATCCAACAAGAAAGATCAGGGAGCGCCTATCTGCAGGGAAACTTCGCCGTATCAGCCGCTGCTGGCGCTGTCATCTACCAGGAGTCCATTAGACTGATCCCCGAGGGCACGCCTATCACATTGGCAGCAGTAGCAGCAGCGTGCATCTCAGCGCTCGAAGCCCTAACCTCTGTACTTTTGCAGACTGCACTCAGGTGTGACGTCTACAGTTCTACGCTTGGAACTTCAGGTATCCAACAAGAAAGATCACGGAGCGCCTATCGGCAGTGAATCTTCGCCGTATGAGCCGCTGCTGGCGCTGTCATCTACCAGGAAGTTATCAGACTGATTCCCGAGGACACACCCATCACATTGGCAGCAGTAGCAGCAGTGTGCATCTCAGCGCTCTAAGCCCGAACCTCTGTACTTTTGCAGACTGCACTCAGGTGTGACGTTGACAGTCCTACGCTGAGATCTTGAAGTATCCAACAACAAAGATCAGGGAGCGCCTGTCTGCAGTGAAACTTTGCCGTATCAGCCGCTGCTGGCGCTGTCATCTACCAGGAAGTTATCAGACTGATCCCCGAGGGCACACCCATCCCATTGGGAGCAGTAGCAGCAGTGTGCATCTCAGCGCTCTAAGCTAGAACCTCTGTACTTTTGCAGACTGCTCTCAGGTGTGACGCCCACAGTTCTACGCTAGGATCTTCAAGTACCCAACAAGAAAGATCACGGAGCGCCTATCTGCAGTGAATCTTCGCCGTATAAGCAGCTGTTGGCGCTGTCATCTACCAGCAGGCCATAAAACTGATCCCCAAGGGCCCGCCCATCACATTGGCAGCAGTAGCAGCAGTGTGCATCTGAGCGCTCGAAGCCCGAACCTCTGTACTTTTGCAGACTGCACTCAGGTGTGACGTCGACAGTTCTACGCTTGGATCTTCAAGTATCCAACAAGAATGATCACGGAGCGCCTATCTGCATTGAAGCTTCGCCGTATCAGCCGCTGCTGGCGCTGTCATCTACCCGGATTCTATAAGACTGATCCCCGAGGGCACGCCCATCACATTGGCAGCAGTAGCAGCAGTCTACATCTCAGCGCTCTAAGCCCGAACCGCTGTACTTTTGCAGACTGCACTCAGGTGTGACGTCGACTGTCCTACGTTTCGATCATCAAGTATCCAACAAGAAAGATCAGGGACCGCCTATCTGCAGTGAAGCTTCGCCGTATCAGCCGCTGCTGGCGCTGTCATCTACCAGGAGGCTATAAGACTGATCCCCGAGGGCGCGCCAATCACATTGGCAGCAGTAGCAGAAATGTGCATCTAAGCGCTCTAAGCCCGAACCTCTGCACTTTTGCAGACTGCAGTCTAGTGTGACTTCGACAGTTCTACGCTTGGATCTTCAAGTGTCCAACAAGAAAGATCACGGAGCGCTTATCTGCAGTGAATCGTCGCCGTATCTGCCGCTGCTGGCGCTGTCATCTACCAGGAGGCTATAAGACTAATCCCCGAGGGCACGTCCATCACATTGGCAGCAGTAGCAGCAATCTCAGCGCTCTAAGCCTGAACCTCTGTACTTTTGCAGACTGCACTCAGGTATGAACGCGATAGTTCTACGCTTGCATCATCAAGTATTCAACAAGAAAGGTCACGGAGCGGCTATCTGCAGTGAATCTTCGTCGTATCAGCCGCTGCTCGCCCTGTCATCTACCAGGAGGCTATAAGACTGATCCCCGAGGGCACGCCCATCACATTGGCCGCAGAAGCAGCAGTCTACATCTCAGCGCTCTAAACCCGAACCGCTGTACTTTTGCAGACTGCACTCAGGTGTGACGTCGACAGTTCTACGCTTGGATCTTAAAGTATCCAACAAGCAAGATCACGGAGCGCATATCTGCAGTGAATTTTCGCCGTATCAGCCGCTGCTCGCCCTGTCATCTACCAGGAGGCTGAAAGACTGATCCCCGAGGGCACGCCCATCACATTGGCCGCAGAAGCAGCAGTCTACATCTCAGCGCTCTAAACCCGAACCGCTGTACTTTTGCAGACTGCACTCAGGTGTGCGTCGACAGTCCTACGCTTCGATCTTCAAGTATCCAACAAGAAAGATAAGGCAGCGCCTATCTGCAGTGAATCTTCGCTTTACCAGCCGCTGCTGGACTCTCATCTACCAGGAAGCTATCAGTCTTATCCCCGAGGGCACGCCCATCACAATGGCAGCAGTAGCAGCAGTGTGCATCTCAGTGCTCGAAGCCCGAACCTCTGTATTTTTGCAGACGGCACTCAGGTGTGACGTCGACAGTTCTACGCTTGGATCTTCAAGTATCCAACAAGAAAAATCACGGAGCGCCTATCTGCAGTGAAACTTCGCCGTGTCAGCTGCTGCTGGCGCTGTCATCAACCAGAAGGCTATAGGACTGATCCTCGAAGGCACGCCTATCACATTGGCAGCAGTAGCAGCGGTGTGCATCTCAGCGCTCTAAGCCCGAAGCTCTGCACTTTTTCAGACTGCACAGGTGTGACGTCGACAGTTCTACGCTTGGATCTTCAAGTATCCAACAAGAAAGATCAGGGAGCGCCTATCTGCAGTGATGCTTCGCCGTATCAACCGCTGCTGGCGCTGTCATCTACCAGGAGGCTATAAGACTGATCCCCGAGGGCGCGCCCATCACATTGGCAGCAGTAGAAGAAATGTGAATCTAAGCGCTTTAAGCCCGAACCTCTGTACTTTTGCAGACTGCACTCAGGTGTGACGTCGACAGACCTACGCTTCGATCTTCAAGAATCCAACAAGAAAGATAAGGGAGCGCCTATCTGCAGTGAATCTTCGCTGAATCACCCGCTGCTGGACTCTCATCTAACAGGAAGCTATCAGACTTATCCCCGAGGCCACGCCCATCACAATGGCAGCAGTAGCAGCAGTGTGAATCTCAACGCTCGAAGCCCGAACCTCTGTACTTTTGCAGACTGCACTCAGGTGTGACGTCGACAGTCCTACGCTCCGATCTTCAAGTATCCAACAAGAATGATAAGGGAGCGCCTATCTGCAGTGAATCTTCGCCGTATAAGCAGCTGTTGGCGCTGTCATCTACCAGCAGGCCATAAAACTGATCCCCAAGGGCCCGCCTATCACATTGGCAGCAGTAGCAGCAGTGTGCATCTGAGCGCTCGAAGCCCGAACCTCTGTACTTTTGCTGACTGCACTCAGGTGTGACGTCGACAGTTCTACGCTTGGATCTTCAAGTATCCAACAAGAATGATCACGGAGCGCCTATCTGCATTGAAGCTTCGCCGTATCAGCCGCTGCTGGCGCTGTCATCTACCCGGATTCTATAAGACTGATCCCCGAGGGCACGCCCATCACATTGGCAGCAGTAGCAGCAGTCTACATCTCAGCGCTCTAAGCCCGAACCGCTGTACTTTTGCAGACTGCACTCAGGTGTGACGTCGACTGTCCTACGTTTCGATCATCAAGTATCCAACAAGAAAGATCAGGGACCGCCTATCTGCAGTGAAGCTTCGCCGTATCAGCCGCTGCTGGCGCTGTCATCTACCAGGAGGCTATAAGACTGATCCCCGAGGGCGCGCCAATCACATTGGCAGCAGTAGCAGAAATGTGCATCTAAGCGCTCTAAGCCCGAACCTCTGCACTTTTGCAGACTACAGTCTAGTGTGACTTCGACAGTTCTACGCTTGGATCTTCAAGTGTCCAACAAGAAAGATCACGGAGCGCTTATCTGCAGTGAATCGTCGCCGTATCTGCCGCTGCTGGCGCTGTCATCTACCAGGAGGCTATAAGACTGATCCCCGAGGGCACGTCCATCACATTGGCAGCAGTAGCAGCAATCTCAACGCTCTAAGCCTGAACCTCTGTACTTTCGCAGACTGCACTCAGGTATGAACGCGACAGTTCTACGCTTGCATCATCAAGTATTCAACAAGAAAGGTCACGGAGCGGCTATCTGCAGTGAATCTTCGTCGTATCAGCCGCTGCTCGCCCTGTCATCTACCAGGAGGCTATAAGACTGATCCCCGAGGGCACGCCCATCACATTGGCCGCAGAAGCAGCAGTCTACATCTCAGCGCTCTAAACCCGAACCGCTGTACTTTTGCAGACTGCACTCAGGTGTGACGTCGACAGTTCTACGCTTGGATCTTAAAGTATCCAACAAGCAAGATCACGGAGCGCATATCTGCAGTGAATTTTCGCCGTATCAGCCGCTGCTCGCCCTGTCATCTACCAGGAGGCTATAAGACTGATCCCCGAGGGCACGCCCATCACATTGGCCGCAGAAGCAGCAGTCTACATCTCAGCGCTCTAAACCCGAACCGCTGTACTTTTGCAGACTGCACTCAGGTGTGCGTCGACAGTCCTACGCTTCGATCTTCAAGTATCCAACAAGAAAGATAAGGCAGCGCCTATCTGCAGTGAATCTTCGCCGTACCAGCCGCTGCTGGACTCTCATCTACCAGGAAGCTATCAGTCTTATCCCCGAGGGCACGCCCATCACAATGGCAGCAGTAGCAGCAGTGTGCATCTCAGTGCTCGAAGCCCGAACCTCTGTATTTTTGCAGACGGCACTCAGGTGTGACGTCGACAGTTCTACGCTTGGATCTTCAAGTATCCAACAAGAAAAATCACGGAGCGCCTATCTGCAGTGAAACTTCGCCGTATCAGCTGCTGCTGGCGCTGTCATCAACCAGAAGGCTATAGGACTGATCCTCGAAGGCACGCCTATCACATTGGCAGCAGTAGCAGCGGTGTGCATCTCAGCGCTCTAAGCCCGAAGCTCTGTACTTTTTCAGACTGCACAGGTGTGACGTCGACAGTTCTACGCTTGGATCTTCAAGTATCCAACAAGAAAGATCAGGGAGCGCCTATCTGCAGTGATGCTTCGCCGTATCAACCGCTGCTGGCACTGTCATCTACCAGGAGGCTATAAGACTGATCCCCGAGGGCGCGCCCATCACATTGGCAGCAGTAGAAGAAATGTGAATCTAAGCGCTTTAAGCCCGAACCTCTGTACTTTTGCAGACTGCACTCAGGTGTGACGTCGACAGACCTACGCTTCGATCTTCAAGAATCCAACAAGAAAGATAAGGGAGCGCCTATCTGCAGTGAATCTTCGCTGAATCACCCGCTGCTGGACTCTCATCTAACAGGAAGCTATCAGACTTATCCCCGAGGGCACGCCCATCACAATGGCAGCAGTAGCAGCAGTGTGAATCTCAACGCTCGAAGCCCGAACCTCTGTACTTTTGCAGACTGCACTCAGGTGTGACGTCGACAGTCCTACGCTCCGATCTTCAAGTATCCAACAAGAATGATAAGGGAGCGCCTATCTGCAGTGAATCTTCGCCGTATAAGCAGCTGTTGGCGCTGTCATCTACCAGCAGGCCATAAAACTGATCCCCAAGGGCCCGCCTATCACATTGGCAGCAGTAGCAGCAGTGTGCATCTGAGCGCTCGAAGCCCGAACCTCTGTACTTTTGCTGACTGCACTCAGGTGTGACGTCGACAGTTCTACGCTTGGATCTTCAAGTATCCAACAAGAATGATCACGGAGCGCCTATCTGCATTGAAGCTTCGCCGTATCAGCCGCTGCTGGCGCTGTCATCTACCCGGATTCTATAAGACTGATCCCCGAGGGCACGCCCATCACATTGGCAGCAGTAGCAGAAATGTGCATCTAAGCGCTCTAAGCCCGAACCTCTGCACTTTTGCAGACTGCAGTCTAGTGTGACTTCGACAGTTCTACGCTTGGATCTTCAAGTGTCCAACAAGAAAGATCACGGAGCGCTTATCTGCAGTGAATCGTCGCCGTATCTGCCGCTGCTGGCGCTGTCATCTACCAGGAGGCTATAAGACTGATCCCCGAGGGCACGTCCATCACATTGGCAGCAGTAGCAGCAATCTCAGCGCTCTAAGCCTGAACCTCTGTACTTTTGCAGACTGCACTCAGGTATGAACGCGACAGTTCTACGCTTGCATCATCAAGTATTCAACAAGAAAGGTCACGGAGCGCCTATCTGCAGTGAATCTTCGTCGTATCAGCCGCTGCTCGCCCTGTCATCTACCAGGAGGCTATAAGACTGATCCCCGAGGGCACGCCCATCACATTGGCCGCAGAAGCAGCAGTCTACATCTCAGCGCTCTAAACCCGAACCGCTGTACTTTTGCAGACTGCACTCAGGTGTGACGTCGACAGTTCTACGCTTGGATCTTAAAGTATCCAACAAGCAAGATCACGGAGCGCATACCTGCAGTGAATTTTCGCCGTATCAGCCGCTGCTCGCCCTGTCATCTACCAGGAGGCTATAAGACTGATCCCCGAGGGCACGCCCATCACAATGGCCGCAGAAGCAGCAGTCTACATCTCAGCGCTCTAAACCCGAACCGCTGTACTTTTGCAGACTGCACTCAGGTGTGCGTCGACAGTCCTACGCTTCGATCTTCAAGTATCCAACAAGAAAGATAAGGCAGCGCCTATCTGCAGTGAATCTTCGCCGTACCAGCCGCTGCTGGACTCTCATCTACCAGGAAGCTATCAGTCTTATCCCCGAGGGCACGCCCATCACAATGGCAGCAGTAGCAGCAGTGTGCATCTCAGTGCTCGAAGCCCGAACCTCCGTATTTTTGCAGACTGCACTCAGGTGTGACGTCGACAGTTCTACGCTTGGATCTTCAAGTATCCTACAAGAAAAATCACGGAGCGCCTATCTGCAGTGAAACTTCGCCGTATCAGCCGCTGCTGGCCCTGTCATCAACCAGAAGGCTATAGGACTGATCCTCGAAGGCACGCCTATCACATTGGCAGCAGTAGCAGCGGTGTGCATCTCAGCGCTCTAAGCCCGAAGCTCTGTACTTTTTCAGACTGCACAGGTGTGACGTCGACAGTTCTACGCTTGGATCTTCAAGTATCCAACAAGAAAGATCAGGGAGCGCCTATCTGCAGTGATGCTTCGCCGTATCAACCGCTGCTGGCGCTGTCATCTACCAGGAGGCTATAAGACTGATCCCCGAGGGCGCGCCCATCACATTGGCAGCAGTAGAAGAAATGTGAATCTAAGCGCTTTAAGCCCGAACCTCTGTACTTTTGCAGACTGCACTCAGGTGTGACGTCGACAGACCTACGCTTCGATCTTCAAGAATCCAACAAGAAAGATAAGGGAGCGCCTATCTGCAGTGAATCTTCGCTGAATCACCCGCTGCTGGACTCTCATCTAACAGGAAGCTATCAGACTTATCCCCGAGGGCACGCCCATCACAATGGCAGCAGTAGCAGCAGTGTGCATCTCAACGCTCGAAGCCCGAACCTCTGTACTTTTGCAGACTGCACTCAGGTGTGACGTCGACAGTCCTACGCTCCGATCTTCAAGTATCCAACAAGAAAGATAAGGGAGCGCCTATCTGCAGTGAATCTTCGCCGTATAAGCAGCTGTTGGCGCTGTCATCTACCAGCAGGCCATAAAACTGATCCCCAAGGGCCCGCCTATCATATTGGCAGCAGTAGCAGCAGTGTGCATCTGAGCGCTCGAAGCCCGAACCTCTGTACTTTTGCTGACTGCACTCAGGTGTGACGTCGACAGTTCTACGCTTGGATCTTCAAGTATCCAACAAGAATGATCACGGAGCGCCTATCTGCATTGAAGCTTCGCCGTATCAGCCGCTGCTGGCGCTGTCATCTACCCGGATTCTATAAGACTGATCCCCGAGGGCACGCCCATCACATTGGCAGCAGTAGCAGCAGTCTACATCTCAGCGCTCGAAGCCCGAACCTCTGTACTTTTGCTGACTGCACTCAGGTGTGACGTCGACAGTTCTACGCTTGGATCTTCAAGTATCCAACAAGAATGATCACGGAGCGCCTATCTGCATTGAAGCTTCGCCGTATCAGCCGCTGCTGGCGCTGTCATCTACCCGGATTCTATAAGACTGATCCCCGAGGGCACGCCCATCACATTGGCAGCAGTAGCAGCAGTCTACATCTCAGCGCTCTAAGCCCGAACCTCTGTACTTTTGCAGGCTGCACTCAGGTGTGACGTCGACAGTCCTACGCTGGGATCTTCAAGTCCCCAACAAGAAAGATCAGGCAGCGCCTATCTGAAGTGAAACTTCGCCGTATCAACCGCTGCTGGCGCTGTCATCTACAAGGAAGTTATCAGACTGATCCCCGAGGGCCCACCCATCCCATTGGGAGCAGTAGCAGCAGTGTGCATCTCAGCGCTCTAAGCTAGAACCTCTGTACTTTTGCAGACTGCTCTCAGGTGTGACGCCCACAGTTCTACGCTTGGATCTTCAAGTACCCAACAAGAAAGATCACGGAGCGCCTATCTGCAGTGAATCTTCGCCGTATCAGCCGCTGCTGGCGCTGTCATCTACCAGGAGTCTATAAGACTGATCCCCGAGGGCACGCCCATCACATTGGCAGCAGTAGCAGAAGTGTGCATCTCAGCGCTCGAAGCCCTAACCCCTGTACTTTTGCAGACTGCACTCAGGTGTGACGTCGACAGTTCTACACTTGGAACTTCAAGTATCCAACAAGAAAGATCACGGAGCACCTATCTGTACTGAAACTTCGCCGTATGAGCCGCTGCTGGCGCTGTCATCTACCAGAAGGCTATAAGACTGATTCCGAGGTCACGCCCATCACATTGGCAGCAGAAGCAGCAGTGTGCATCTCAGCGCTCTAAGCTAGAACCTCTGTACTTTTGCAGACTGCTCTCAGGTGTGACGTCGACAGTTCTACGCTGGGATCTTCAAGTATCCAACAAGAAAGATCAGGGAGCGCCTATCTGCAGGGAAACTTCGCCGTATCAGCCGCTGCTGGCGCTGTCATCTACCAGGAGTCCATTAGACTGATCCCCGAGGGCACGACCATCACATTGGCAGCAGTAGCAGCAGTGTGCATCTCAGCGCTCAAAGCCCTAACCTCTGTACTTTTGCAGACTGCACTCAGGTGTGACGTCTACAGTTCTACGCTTGGAACTTCAAGTATCCAACAAGAAAGATCACGGAGCGCCTATCGGCAGTGAATCTTCGCCGTATGAGCCGCTGCTGGCGCTGTCATCTACCAGGAAGTTATCAGACTGATTCCCGAGGACACACCCATCACATTGGCAGCAGTAGCAGCAGTGTGCATCTCAGCGCTCTAAGCCCGAACCTCTGTACTTTTGCAGACTGCACTCAGGTGTGACGTTGACAGTCCTACGCTGGGATCTTCAAGTATCCAACAACAAAGATCAGGGAGCGCCTGTCTGCAGTGAAACTTTGCCGTATTAGCCGCTGCTGGCGCTGTCATCTACCAGGAAGTTATCAGACTGATCCCCGAGGGCACACCCATCCCGTTCCCCGCAGGGGCGTCTGCGCCAGCAGGCGTTTGGTGTGTTGCGACACCACGTACCCGAGCACACGAGGGTTGGACCCTCCCGCGTGTAGCCGTGCGCGGCTTAGCCGTGTCTGGGGAAAAGGGGATCCTGGGGGTTGAGCCGAAGCTGGGTGTTTGGACCTTTAAGGCCCCCCGGCGGAGGCAACACACCTCTTCGGCCTCGGCTTCACATAGACGGCACCCCCGGACTGACCCACCCGGGGGAAATCGGTAGTCGCCTCTTCCTGTCCTCCTCTCCAATCTTCGACTTTCTCTCCCACTTTTACATCTTTCCTGTCTTCTCTTCACTTCTTATTACTTCCTTTCTCCACGGCGGCAAGGGTTAACCTTGTGTATCTGCCCTCCCTTGGGTATAATATATTAGGTTATAGTAGCAATGTACGGCTGGCGCCTGCAGCCTTAAGCGTTAAGGCCTGCAGCGTCCCCATGTTGGGCTCCGTGGTGGGTGGCCGCCATTGCTGCCGAACACAAACCGAAATACCATGGGAACACCCGCATTTCCCCGCCTACTTGATCGTCACCCTCAGAAGAGGGGACGCACCGAAGACTTCAGCGCATGTTTGACCCGCATAAAAGAGAACTACCCGAAGTACCATGTTGTCCATAGTGAAAATCCTGAAAAGCAAGCCAGATTCATTTCGCCATTCACAGTAGCAAAATCTTTAACCGAAGCCTTAGGGCCAGGTTATAAGGTAACGAAAATGGCTAGCGGGGACCTTCTCCTTGAGATCCCTCAGAAACATCAATACGAGAAGCTTGGCAGTCTTGTGACATTTGGCAACATACAAATTTCTGTTACACAACACCGAACGATGAATAGCTCACGGGGAGTCGTGTCAGAGGCAGACCTCCTAGACTTGACAGAAGCTGAACTCCTGGAAGGATGGAAAGAACAAAATGTCACTGATGTAAAACGTATTATAATTAGACGAGACAACAAGGAAATACCCACGAAACATCTTATCCTAACATTCTCATCCAGCGTACTGCCAGAAACCATCGAAACAGGATACATCAGATTAAATGTTCGACCATTTATCCCCAACCCTAGACGATGTTTCAAATGTCAGAGGTTCGGCCATGGCTCGCAGAGCTGCCGTGGTCAAATAACTTGTGCAAAGTGTGGAATCCAGGGCCACCCCTCAGACAACTGCAGTGGCACACTTCATTGTGTGAACTGCAGTGGTGACCATCCAGCCTACTCACGCTCTTGTCCAAACTGGAAGAAAGAAAAAGAGATAATCACACTTAAAGTCAAGGAAAATATTTCGTTTAAGGAAGCCCGTAAACGGTGCTCACCTTTCCACAACACACCTTATGCTGATGCGGCGCGTCGGGGGGCAGCGTCGCAGCGGCCAATGCCAAGTGCCCAGCCCGCGTGCAGCGAGCAGGTACCTTTGGCTCCTGCCCCCAGGGTGGAAGTAGGTAAGCCTACTCCATCCAACCAGCAACCAGGCCAGGCTACCCTTGGGTTGCCAGCCCCACAAGACTTTTCTGCGGCAACCTACGCTACACGCAGCGATCCCGCAGTACCGATAGTGGCCCCGAAGGTAGGCGCAGCCGAGGCTGCTTCGACTTCCCCGGCCCCTCCCAGCGCTGGCAACAGCCGGCGCAGCCAAATTCCACAGGGTGCCCCATCGACCTCCGGGCTGGTGGGCGCAGGGGTCTCGCCTTCCGAGGTGAGACTCTCCCGAAAAACTTCTCGCTCGCAAGAGCGCGTGTCCGGCGCCTCCCAAGAGGCAATGGACACAACACCTATCCCCACGGCGCACCAAGCGCCTAAGGAGCGGCGAGGCTCCCTCGAACGCTTCAAAAAGAGTAAAACCCCGGTTACAGGGCCTCGAAAGAGCTCTGGAACCTAAGCTCTGAAATCTCTGTAATTAATACTTCTGTTTCCGTATACACAGCACTTATTTACTACCAATATGGATACACCAATAATTCAATGGAACGTCAGAGGACTTCTCAGGAACCTTGATGACGTGCAAGAGCTTATACAAAAACACAATCCAAAAGTGCTGTGTCTACAGGAAACACACTTAAAACCACAACACACAAACTTTCTCCGACCGTATGTCACGTTTCGCAAAGATCGCGATGATGCTGTCGTATCATCAGGCGGTGTTGCCATTTTGGTTCATAAAAATATTTCCTGTCAGCGTTTACAGCTACAAACGCCCCTTGAAGCAGTGGCGGTTCGAGCTGTTCTTCTAAGTAAACTCGTCACCATTTGCTCGCTCTATGTACCCCCACACTTCAAATTAAACAAACATGAATTTCAGTCATTTATAGACGAATTGCCAGAACCTTATCTTGTCCTCGGCGATTTCAATGCGCACAGCTCCCTGTGGGGCGACTCTCGTATAGATGCGCGAGGTCGTCTTGTTGAACAGTTCCTTTTTTCTTGTGGTGCGTGCCTTCTGAATAAGAAGGAACCCACATATTACTCTCTAGCAAACAGAACCTTTTCTTCAATCGATCTCAGCATAGTCTCTCCTTCTATTCTGCCCGAACTCGAATGGTAAGTTACAAAGAACCCTTACGGAAGCGATCACTTCCCCATACTAATACGAACACCTCAAGAAAACGAATATCCACCACAGGCACCTCGGTGGAAGATTGAGACAGCTGATTGGGACAAATTTCGAACTCTTACTGGTATCTCATGGCATGACATCTCCTCCTTAGAAATTGATGCAGCTGTGGAGTATTTTACAGCCTTTATAATAGATGCCGCATCTAAATGCATATCACAAGTAAATGGCCTCTCGTGCAAACGGCGCGTCCCGTGGTGGACCGACGATTGTAGGATCGCACGTAAAAAACAGAACAAAGCGTGGGGTTTGCTACGCGCTTCTCCCACTGCAGAAAATCTTATCCACTTTAAAAAAGTAAAATCCGAAGGCAGGCGAACCCGCCGACAGGCCAGAAGAGAAAGCTGGCAGAAGTTTTTATCGGGCATCAACTCGTACACAGATGAGGCCAAGGTCTGGAGCAGGGTTATTAGGATAATAGGGCGACAAGCACAATCACTCCCTCTGGTAAACACACGAGGCGATACCCTGCAAGCTCAGGCAGACTCACTTGGGGAGCACTTTGAGGGCGTCTCGAGCTCAACCCATTATTCTCAGTCCTTTCTCAAATATAAACAGATAGAAGAATGTAAGCCAATTATTAGAAACTCCAGGCAGAATGAACCCTATAACCGGCCTTTCAGTATTGCGGAGTTGAGAGCTGCGTTGAACACATGCAAAAGCACTGCACCGGGACCTGACAGAATCATGTATGATATGATCAGAAACTTACATACTGACACACAAGTTACACTACTCACACTTTACAACACTATTTGGGCTGCGGGATACCTCCCATCTACATGGAAAGAGGCGATTGTCGTTCCTGTCCTGAAGCAAGGAAAAGACCCCTCCTTGACAGCAAGTTATCGTTCAATAGCTCTTACGAATTGTTTGTGTAAGCTCTTCGAAAAAATGATTAATCACAGACTCATACACTTCCTTGAATTCAACAATATACTCGATCCCCATCAGTGTGGCTTCAGACAAGGGCGGTCAACAACAGATCATCTTGTGCGCATTGAAGGATATATTCGCGATGCCTTTGTACACAAACAGTATTTCCTCTCCATATTCCTCGATATGGAGAAGGCATATGATACAACATGGCGCTACGGGATCTTGCGAGATTTGTCGGGAATGGGCATCTGTGGAAATATGTTGAAAGTAATTGAAAGCTATTTGTCCAATCGTACCTTCCGTGTAAAAGTCGGCAATGCACTGTCACGTCCCTTTACCCAGGAAACTGGTGTACCCCAGGGAGGCGTGCTCAGCTGCACTCTCTTTATTGTTAAGATGAACAAACTACGTGCTTCACTACCACCTGCCATTTTTTATTCCGTATACGTAGACGATATACAAATAGGCTTCAAATCCTGCAACCTCACAGTATGCGAAAGACAGGTACAGCAGGGATTAAACAAAGTGTCCAAATGGGCAGACCAAAACGGATTTAAGGTCAACCCCCACAAAAGTTCTTGTGTTCTCTTCACAAGAAAGAGAGGCCTGGTCCCCGATCCTTGTGTAGAACTGGGCGGACAACAAATTCCTGTCAACAAAGAACACAAATTCCTAGGTATTATCCTTGACTCCAGGCTCACTTTCATTCCTCACTTAAAACATCTTAAAGAAAAATGTCTTAGAACAATGAACTTACTTAAAATACTCTCCCACACAACGTGGGGTAGCGACAGACAGTGTTTATTGAATATTTACAGGAGCCTAGTTCGATCACGGTTACATTATGGTGCCGTAGTATACCACTCTGCTGCACCGAGCGCGCTTAAGATGTTAGATCCCGTACACCATCTGGGTATCCGTCTGGCCACTGGCGCATTTAGGACAAGCCCTGTTGAAAGTTTATATGTAGAGTCGGATGAGTGGCCACTCCATCTTCAGCGAACCAACATCAGCTTAACGTATTTTCTCAAGGTTCGCTCTAATAAGGAACATCCGTGTTTCACAACCATTAACGACTTGACGTGTGAAACACTTTTTAATAACAGACCCTCTATGAGACTTCCTTTCTCACTGCGTGCAAGAGAACTTAGCAAGGAAATGGATGTCCCAATTCTCGAACAACGCCTAATGCCTCCAGCTAAGCTAGTACCGCCCTGGGAGTGGCAGCTGATAGAGTGTGACACATCGTTTGTAGAGGTCACTAAACATGCGCCAGAGACACATATCAAAATGCATTTCTTGGAGCTCCAGTACAAGTACTCGTGCACAGAGTTTTACACAGACGCTTCTAAGTCGCATGCCGGGGTGTCCTACGCTGCCATTGGTCCATCCTTCTCGGAATCCGGTGTACTGCACCCTGAAACAAGTATATTTACGGCTGAGGCCCATGCACTATTGTCGGCTGTGAAACATATCAGAAAATCAAATATTCAAAAAACAATTTTATTTACAGACTCCCTAAGCGTAGTGAAAGCCTTGAAGTCACACTGTAAACACAGAAACCCCGTAATTACTGAACTCTATTCCATTCTCTGTAGAGCGTATATGTCTAACCAGCATGTCATTGTATGCTGGGTGCCTGGACATAGGGGCATCGAGGGTAACGTTCTAGCAGACCAGATGGCCACATCAATTTCCTTGCATACAGTTAATCCTGCTGCTTCGGTCCCTGTCACAGACCTGAAGCCTTTTTTAAGAAGGAAACTGCGAAATCACTGGCAACGTATGTGGGACGCAGAAGTAAATAACAAACTGCACGTGATAAAACCACAGTTAGGTTCTTGGCCCCCCGTAACAAAATCACGGCGAACAAATGTCCTATTCTGTCGCCTGAGAATAGGACACACATTTGGCACGCATAACTTTCTACTCACTGAAAATGATCCTCCAACCTGCGGTAGATGCGGGGAGAGGCTGACCGTCCTGCACGTCCTCCTGGAGTGTCGGGCAGCCGAACCTGAAAGAAGGAAACATTTTTCCCTAGCATACCGGCAGCACATCCCCCTACATCCGGTAATGTTACTCGGCCCAGAACCGCTATTTGACACCAACGCAGTTCTAAGTTTCCTGAAAGATGTTGTCCTGCATGTTTTTAGCCCCACATGTTCGTAGCGGGTCCTCTCTTCAGAGGATGCCGCTGCGATAGCTCTTTCGTATAGCACGCGCCTCTAGGCCCTTGTGCTTCAAGGGCTCCGGTGAGGCAGCAGTGCTCCAGGTAATTTTACTATCTCATATATCTTCTATTCTGCATCATACTTTTACGATGGATTTTAATGTTCAAAGTATTCGTCATGAGTCATCGCCATAATTTTATAGCACGTAGATTTTACGCACTTTACAGCGACAATTTTTAGGCCAGTTTACAGCCAAGTCACATCTCCATAATACATCGTCAACATCACCACTTGTCATGGCGCTCTTTGGCCAAACCTGGCCCTTGCGCCATTAAACACCACATATCATCATCATCATCATCACCCATCCCGTTGGGAGCAGTAGCAGCAGTGTGCATCTCAGCGCTCTAAGCTAGAACCTCTGTACTTTTGCAGACTGCTCTCAGGTGTGACGCCCACAGTTCTACGCTAGGATCTTCAAGTACCCAACAAGAAAGATCACGGAGCGCCTATCTGCAGTGAATCTTCGCCGTATCAGCCGCTGCTGGCGCTGTCATCTACCAGGAGTCTATAAGACTGATCCCCGAGGGGACGCCCATCACATTGGCAGCAGTAGCAGAAGTGTGCATCTCAGCGCTCGAAGCCCTAACCCCTGTACTTTTGCAGACTGCACTCAGGTGTGACGTCGACAGTTCTACACTTGGAACTTCAAGTATCCAACAAGAAAGATCACGGAGCACCTATCTGTACTGAAACTTCGCCGTATGAGCCGCTGCTGGCGCTGTCATCTACCAGAAGGCTATAAGACTGATTCCGAGGTCACGCCCATCACATTGGCAGCAGAAGCAGCAGTGTGCATCTCAGCGCTCTAAGCCCGAACCTCTGTACTTTTGCAGACTGCACTCAGGTGTGACGTCGACAGTCCTACGCTGGGATCTTCAAGTCCCCAACAAGAAAGATCAGGCAGCGCCTATCTGAAGTGAAACTTCGCCGTATCAACCGCTGCTGGCGCTGTCATCTACAAGGAAGTTATCAGACTGATCCCCGAGGACACACCCATCACATTGGCAGCAATAGCAGCAGTGTGCATCTCAGCGCTCTAAACCCGAACCTCTGTACTTTTGCAGACTGCACTCAGGTGTAACGTCGACAGTCCTACGCTGGGATCTTCAAGTATCCAACAAGAAAGATCAGGGAGCGCCTATCTGCAGTGAAACTTCGTCGTATCAACCGCTGCTGGCGCTGTCATCTACCAGGAAGTAATCAGACTGATCCCGGAGGACACACCCATCACATTGGCAGCAGTAGCAGCAGTGTGCATCTCAGCGCTCTAAGCCCGAACCTCTGTACTTTTGCAGACTGCACTCAGGTGTGACGTCGACAGTTCTACGCTGGGATCTTCAAGTATCCAACAAGAAAGATCAGGGAGCGCCTATCTGCAGGGAAACTTCGCCGTATCAGCCGCTGCTGGCGCTGTCATCTACCAGGAGTCCATTAGACTGATCCCCGAGGGCACGCCCATCACATTGGCAGCAGTTGCAAAAGTGTGCATCTCAGCGCTCGAAGCCCTAACCCCTGTACTTTTGCAGACTGCACTCAGGTGTGACGTCGACAGTTCTACACTTGGAACTTCAAGTATCCAACAAGAAAGATCACGGAGCACCTATCTGTACTGAAACTTCGCCGTATGAGCCGCTGCTGGCGCTGTCATCTACCAGAAGGCTATAAGACTGATTCCGAGGTCACGCCCATCACATTGGCAGCAGAAGCAGCAGTGTGCATCTCAGCGCTCTAAACCCGAACCTCTGTACTTTTGCACACTGCACTCAGGTGTGACGTCGACAGTCCTACGCTGGGATCTTCAAGTCCCCAACAAAAAAGATCAAGCAGCGCCTATCTGAAGTGAAACTTCGCCGTATCAACCGCTGCTGGCGCTGTCATCTACAAGGAAGTTATCAGACTGATCCCCGAGGACACACCCATCACATTGGTAGCAATAGCAGCAGTGTGCATCTCAGCGCTCTAAGCCCGAACCTCTGTACTTTTGCAGACTGCACTCAGGTGTAACGTCGACAGTCCTACGCTGGGATCTTCAAGTATCCAACAAGAAAGATCAGGGAGCGCCTATCTGCAGTGAAACTTCGTCGTATCAACCGCTGCTGGCGCTGTCATCTACCAGGAAGTAATCAGACTGATCCCGGAGGACACACCCATCACATTGGCAGCAGTAGCAGCAGTGTGCATTGTCACGATCCACCCCGGGTCGTGAACAAGGGAGGGCTTCTCAGCGTGGTGGTGCTCAAAGATTACTGACCGGCGAGCTGCCGTGCTCGTCGGTGTTTATTGTGGTGCGGGTGACCACTGTTGCCTGCCGAGCTATAGCAGGCCGCCGAGCTTGGCGGGTGAACCAAGATTATGTCCGAGGGGGCGTCACCTACTTGCTACAACCCCTCACCCCCAGTTTGTTTGTTAAAATAAAAAACACAAACCTCCAAGTTCAAACAAATGTCCAAGTTCAACAACGTCCAAGTTCAAGTTAAACTCGTGAAACAAACGTCCAAGTTCGCACTATGAGGCTCCGCCTCCACCCTAGCTGGGTCGACAGTGCCTGCTACCCAGGCGAGTAACGGTCTGGTGGCCTCCGCCGTCGAGTACTCCGCCTGGGCACCGGTGTTGACGGGTCGGGTGTGGCAACGCCGGGTGCTGCCTGAGCCAGCCTTGCTCCATCCGGGGGGTCCGTAGTGGTCGGCCTTGCGAGTGGTGCCGGGCTTGACACCGGTCCCACGGGTGCCGCACCACTGGCTACGGTTGCCGCCTCCGAGGTAGGTGGTACTCCGCTAGAAGCGACTGGTGCTGCCGCTAGTCCTCCTGCGGGCTGGAACTCAGTGGCAGTCGAGGGTGCTGGCCGGGTCCCGAGGCGTGGTCTGACATGGTCGGCGTGTCTATGCCACATGGCCCCGTCTGGCATGCGGACAAGCAGCGATGAGGCGCTGGCAGGAGACACCACCTGTCCGGCAGACCAGGGTGGGCCAGGACGGAAGTTCCTGGCAACAACTGGAGCTCCCGGCTCTGGCAAATGCCCGGGACGGCACCCTTGGTCAGCAGCCAGCTTCTGCTTCAGCTTCTGCGTCTCCGATTGAGCCTTGTGCAGCTTGCGCTTGCTGCGGGAGACCTCGCTCTTGAGCTGCCTGTTGCGGCTCTGCAGGCTCGTTATAATGTGCCGCATCTCCCGGTTGATTGGCTGAGCCTGCTCGCTGGACACCGACGACGCCTCAAACTCAGTGCGTAGATTCTCGTACTCTCGACGAATCTGCACGATGTTGTCCTCGGGGCGAATGACCTCCGAGCGAAGCTTCTTTTGGACAACGAGCTCCTCGCTTTCCATCTGCTCAAAGTGGCGAAGGTGCGAGTTTTTGGCTGTCGACAGCAAGGAGCGACACTCGTCCAGCTGAGTCTTGAGTTGCATGCTCTCGTTGTACAGCACGGAGAACTGGCTCTGCAGGCCCTTGTACTCTGCCGTGCTCACCACCAGGCTCTTGGGCAGCGACCGCAGCTCTATCCGCAGCCGCTCCACCGTCTTCAGGGCCTCCTTGTGGTCAAGCTGGAGCTGCTCTAGCTCCAACAGCCGTGCCGATGCCAGCTCCCTCTGTTCCTCGAGCTGGCTCTGCAGGTCCTCCAAGCGCAGGGAGGCTGCTCCGCCACCACCGCCACAGCCCCCCAAATCCACATGTAGGCGGGACCAGGGTCTCTGTGGGAACGGCCAGGGGGTGCTTTCCACATTACGCGAGGCTCGCTGATGCACCTGGCAGATTTGGCAGCTCTGCATCACATGCAAGCTGGCTTCCGGGTACTCTGGCAGACGAATGCCCAGTACATGAATCCAGTTTCGGCCAAGCAGCGTCGGCGACGACCCCTTCGTTAAGTAAAGGGGAAGGGTTGCTTCCCTGTCGCCAAAACGAACGCTGACCTGTGCCTGACCCTGGACCTGGGAGAGTTGCCCGGAGGAGCTGCGCAGCATCACGCCCGAAGCCTCGACGGACACGCCGGGGAAAGTCCGCTTGAAGAGCTTCCCGGCCATTACAGACACGCTGGCCCCCGTGTCCAGCTCCATGGAAATGGGGTGCCCGCAGATTTCGACGGTCAGCATGTATGGCGGCACAGACGACGGTACAAAGCCTGTGTGCCACATGTCGAAAATCGGCGGGTCCTCGGCCACGACGTGGAGCCTGGCCGCGGAAGAGCTTGAGCTTGCTACCGCATGCCTCCGCCGCGTACCCTTGCGACGGCTACCCTGGCCACGGGCTTGTGTTGTACCTGGGCTTGAATCCGGCTGCTGCTTGCTGTTCATCCTCCCACTTCGGCATACACGTGCCAGGTGCCCAGTTTTCCCGCACGTAAAGCATTGTGCTTCAGAGAACTGGCACTGTGAAGGGGAGTGGGCACCACCACAGCGACCGCAGGTACTGCCCTTTGTCGCGAATTTGTTGACCGCCGCTTCCGTCGACGGTGAGCCAGTCGCACGGGAAATTTCGCCGGCGTCCTTGGCGGCAGCTTCCATTGCCAGCGCTGCCTTCACGGAGTCGTCCAGCGACGGGTCGGGAAGCTCCAGGAGTCGCGTCTGCATGGCGAGGTTGTTGATTCCGCAGACGAAACGGTCCCGGAGCAGCGAGTCCAGTTGGTCCCCGAAGGCGCAGGCACTCGCTAACCCTCGTAGCGCAGCAACGAATTGCCCGAGGGTCTCTCCTTCCCGGCGGCTCCGGTTGTTGAAGCGGAAACGCTCCATTAGTGTGGACGGTGCTGGGTTAAAATGCGAGCGCAGTATGGCAAGCAGCTCACCCACCGTCTTAATGTGCGGCGTGGCTGGCTTGAGAAGGTCGAGCAGGAGGCTGAAGACGCGGGTCCCGCAGCTGGCCAGGAAAATGTCCCGCTGTTTGGCCTCGGGTGTGTCGTTTGCCCGGAAGAACACGTGGACTTGCTCCTCGTAAATTTGCCAGGCGGACCCATCTCCCTCGAACGGCTCGAGCCTTCCGTACAGCGGCATGGCGACAGCACGGGGGGCGGTGTTTCGCCGCTCGCGGCGGCGTGGGACGCTCCGTAGGTACTCGTCGCCAGCTTCTTCGCCAGAGTCACGAGGATCCCATCCTCGTCGCCAGTGTCACGATCCACCCCGGGTCGTGAACAAGGGAGGGCTTCTCAGCGTGGTGGTGCTCAAAGATTACTGACCGGCGAGCTGCCGTGCTCGTCGGTGTTTATTGTGGTGCGGGTGACCACTGTTGCCTGCCGAGCTATAGCAGGCCGCCGAGCTTGGCGGGTGAACCAAGATTATGTCCGAGGGGGCGTCACCTACTTGCTACAGCGCTCTAAGCCCGAAACTCTGTACTTTTGCAGACTGCACTCAGGTGTGACGTCGACCGTCCTACGCTGGGATCTTCAAGTATCCAACAAGAAAGATCAGGGAGCGCCCATCTGCAGTGAAACTTCGCCGTATCAGCCGCTGCTGGCGCTCTCATATACCAGGAAGTTATCACACTGATCCCCGAGGGCACACCCATCTCATTGGCAGCAGTAGCAGCAGTGTGCCTCTCAGCGCTCTAAGCCCGAACCTCTGTACTTTTGCAGACTGCACTCAGGTGTGACGTCGACATTTCTGCGCTTGGATCTTCAAGTGTCCAAGAAGAAAGATCACGAAGCGCCTATCTGCAGTGAATCTTTGCCGTATCAGCCGCTGCTGGCGCTGTCATCTACAAGGAAGTTGTCAGACTGATCCCCGAGGACACACCCATCACATTGGCAGCAATAGCAGCAGTGTGCATCTCAGCGCTCTAAGCCCGAACCTCTGTACTTTTGCAGACTGCACTCAGGTGTGACGTCGATGGGATCTTCAAGTATCCAACAAGAAAGATCAGGGAGCGCCTATCTGCAGTGAAACTTCGCCGTATCAGACGCTGCTGGCGCTGTCATCTACCAGGAAGTTATCAGACTGATCCCCGAGGACACACCCATCATATTGGCAGCAGTAGCAGCAGTGTGCATCTCAGCGCTCTAAGCCCAAACGTCTGTACTTTTGCAGACTGCTCTCAGGTGTGACGTCGACAGTTCTACGCTGGGATCTTCAAGTATCCAACAAGAAAGATCAGGGAGCGCCTATCTGCAGTGAAACTTCGCGGTATCAGCCGCTGCTGGCGCTGTCATCTTTCAGGAGTCTATTAGACTGATCCCCGAGGGCACGCCCATCACATTGGCAGCAGTAGCAGCAGTGTGCATCTCAGCGCTCGAAGCCCTAACCTCTGTACTTTTGCAGGCTGCACTCAGGTGTGACGTCTACAGTCCTACGCTGGGATCTTCAAGACCCCAACAAGAGAAATCAGGCAGCGCCTATCTGAAGTGAAACTTCGCCGTATCAACCGCTGCTGGCGCTGTCATCTACAAGGAAGTTATCAGACTGATCGCCGAGGACACACCCATCACATTGGCAGCAATAGCAGCAGTGTGCCTCTCAGCGCTCTAAGCCCGAACCTCTGTACTTTTGCAGACTGCACTCAGGTGTTACGTCGACAGTCCTACGCTGGGATCTTCAAGTATCCAACAAGAAAGATCAGGGAGCGCCTATCTGCAGTGAAACTTCACCGTATCAACCGCTGCTGGCGCTGTCATCTACCAGGAAGTTATCAGACTGATCCCCGACGACACACCCATCACATTGGCAGCAGTAGCAGCAGTGTGCATCTCAGCGCTCTAGGCTAGAACCTCTGTACTTTTGCAGACTGCTTTTAGGTGTGACGTCGACAGTTCTACGCTGGGATCTTCAAGTATCCAACAAGAAAGATCAGGGAGCGCCTATCTGCAGGGTAACTTTGCCGTATCAGCCGCTGCTGGCGCTGTCATCCACCAGGAGTCTATTAGACTGAGCCCCGAGGGCACGCCCATCACATAGGCAGCAGTAGCAGCAGTGTGCATCTCAGCGCTCGAAGCCCTAACCTCTGTACTTTTGCAGACTGCACTCAGGTGTGACGTCTACAGTTCTACGCTTGGAGCTTCAAGTATCCAACAAGAAAGATCACGGAGCGCCTATCGGCAGTGAATCTTCGCCGTATGAGCCGCTGCTGGCGCTGTCATCTACCAGGAAGTTATCAGACTGATTCCCGAGGACACACCCATCACATTGGCAGCAGTAGCTGCAGTGTGCATCTCAGCGCTCTAAGCCCGAACCTCTGTACTTTTGCAGACTGCACTCAGGTGTGACGTCGACAGTCCTACGCTGGGATCTTCAAGTCCCGAAAAAGAAAGATCAGGCAGCGCCTATCTGAAGTGAAACTTCGCCGTATCAACCGCTGCTGGCGCAGTCATCTACAAGGAAGTTATCAGACTGATCCCCGAGGACACACCCATCACATTGGCAGCAATAGCAGTAGTGTGCATCTCAGCGCTCTAAGCCCGAACCTCTGTACTTTTGCAGACTGCACTCAGGTGTGACGTCGACAGTCCTACGCTGGGATCTTCAAGTATCCAACAAGAAAGATCAGGGAGCGCCTATCTGCAGTGAAACTTCGCCGTATCAACCGCGGCTGGCGCTGTGATCTAGAAGGAAGTTATCAGACTGATCCCCGAGGACACACCCATCACATTGGCAGCAGTAGCAGCAGTGTGCATCTCAGCGCTCTAGGCTAGAACGTCTGTACTTTTGCAGACTGCTCTCAGGTGTGACGTCGACAGTTCTACGCTGGTATCTTCAAGTATCCAACAAGAAAGATCAGGGAGCGCCTATCTGCAGTGAAACTTCGCCGTATCAGCCGCTCCTGGTGCTGTCATCTACCAGGAGTCTATTAGTCTGATCCCCGGTGCACGCCCATCACATTGGCAGCAGTAGCAGCAGTGTGCATCTCAGCGCTTGAAGCCCTAACCTCTGTACTTTTGCAGACTGCACTCAGGTGTGACGTCGACAGTTCTACCCTTGGAACTTCAAGTATCCAACAAGAAAGATCACGGAGCACCTATCTGCAATGAATCTTCGCCGTATGAGCCGCTACTGGCGCTGTTATCTACCAGGAGGCTATAAGACTGATTCCGAGGGCACGCCCATCACATTGGCAGCAGTAGCAGCAGTGTGCATCTCAGCGTTCTAAGCCCGAACCTCTGTACTTTTGCAGACTGCACTCAGGTGTGACGTCGACAGTCCTACGCTGGGATCTTCAAGTATCCAACAAGAAAGATCAGGGAGCGCCTATCTGCAGTGAAACTTCCCCGTATCAACCGCTGCTGGCGCTATCATCTACCAGGAAATTTACAAGACTGATCCCGGAGGACACACCCATCACACTGGCAGCAGTAGCAGCAGTGTGCATCTCAGCGCTCTAAGCCCGAACCTCTGTACGTTTGCAGACTTCACTCAGGTGTGACGTCGACAGTCCTACGCTGGGATCTTCAAGTATCCAACAAGAAAGATCAGAGAGCGCCTATCTGCAGTGAAACTTCGCCGTATCAGCCACTGCTGGCGCTGTCGTCTACCATTAGGTTATTAGACTGATCCCCGATGGCACACCCATCACATTGGCAACAGTAGCAGCAGTGTGCATCTCAGCGCTCTAAGCCCGAACCTCTGTACTTTTGTAGACTGCTCTCAGGTGTGACGCCGACAGTTCTACGCTTGGATTTTCAAGTACCCAACAAGAATGATCACGGAACGCCTATCTGCAGTGAATCTTCGCCGTATCAGCCGCTGCTGGCGCTGTCATCTACCAGGAGTCCATTAGACTGATCCCCGAGGACACACCCATCACATTGGCAGCAATAGCAGCAGTGTGCGTCTCAGCGCTCTAAGCCCGAACCTCTGTACTTTTGCAGACTGCACTCAGGTGTGACGTCGACAGTCCTACGCTGGGATCTCTCAGGTATCCAACAAGAAAGATCAGGGAGCGCCTATCTGCAGTGAAACTTCGCCGTATCAGACGCTGCGGGCGCTGTCATCTACCAGGAAGTTATCAGACTGATCCCCGAGGACACACCCATCATATTGGCAGCAGTAGCAGCAGTGTGCATCTCAGCGCTCTAAGCGTAAACGTCTGTACTTTTGCAGACTGCTCTCAGCTGTGACGTCGACAGTTCTACGCTGGGATCTTCAGGTATCCAACAAGAAAGATCAGGGAGCGCCTATCTGCAGTGAAACTTCGCGGTATCAGCCGCTGCTGGCGCTGTCATCTTTCAGGAGTCTATTAGACTGATCCCCGAGGGCACGCCCATCACATTGGCAGCAGTAGCAGCAGTGTGCATCTCAGCGCTCGAAGCCCTAACCTCTGTACTTTTGCAGGCTGCACTCAGGTGTGACGTCTACAGTCCTACGCTGGGATCTTCAAGACCCCAACAAGAGAAATCAGGCAGCGCCTATCTGAAGTGAAACTTCGCCGTATCAACCGCTGCTGGCGCTGTCATCTACAAGGAAGTTATCAGACTGATCGCCGAGGACACACCCATCACATTGGCAGCAATAGCAGCAGTGTGCCTCTCAGCGCTCTAAGCCCGAACCTCTGTACTTTTGCAGACTGCACTCAGGTGTTACGTCGACAGTCCTACGCTGGGATCTTCAAGTCCCGAAAAAGAAAGATCAGGCAGCGCCTATCTGAAGTGAAACTTCGCCGTATCAACCGCTGCTGGCGCAGTCATCTACAAGGAAGTTATCAGACTGATCCCCGAGGACACACCCATCACATTGGCAGCAATAGCAGTAGTGTGCATCTCAGCGCTCTAAGCCCGAACCTCTGTACTTTTGCAGACTGCACTCAGGTGTGACGTCGACAGTCCTACGCTGGGATCTTCAAGTATCCAACAAGAAAGATCAGGGAGCGCCTATCTGCAGTGAAACTTCACCGTATCAACCGCTGCTGGCGCTGTCATCTACCAGGAAGTTATCAGACTGATCCCCGACGACACACCCATCACATTGGCAGCAGTAGCAGCAGTGTGCATCTCAGCGCTCTAGGCTAGAACCTCTGTACTTTTGCAGACTGCTTTTAGGTGTGACGTCGACAGTTCTACGCTGGGATCTTCAAGTATCCAACAAGAAAGATCAGGGAGCGCCTATCTGCAGGGTAACTTTGCCGTATCAGCCGCTGCTGGCGCTGTCATCCACCAGGAGTCTATTAGACTGAGCCCCGAGGGCACGCCCATCACATAGGCAGCAGTAGCAGCAGTGTGCATCTCAGCGCTCGAAGCCCTAACCTCTGTACTTTTGCAGACTGCACTCAGGTGTGACGTCTACAGTTCTACGCTTGGAGCTTCAAGTATCCAACAAGAAAGATCACGGAGCGCCTATCGGCAGTGAATCTTCGCCGTATGAGCCGCTGCTGGCGCTGTCATCTACCAGGAAGTTATCAGACTGATTCCCGAGGACACACCCATCACATTGGCAGCAGTAGCTGCAGTGTGCATCTCAGCGCTCTAAGCCCGAACCTCTGTACTTTTGCAGACTGCACTCAGGTGTGACGTCGACAGTCCTACGCTGGGATCTTCAAGTCCCGAAAAAGAAAGATCAGGCAGCGCCTATCTGAAGTGAAACTTCGCCGTATCAACCGCTGCTGGCGCAGTCATCTACAAGGAAGTCATCAGACTGATCCCCGAGGACACACCCATCACATTGGCAGCAATAGCAGTAGTGTGCATCTCAGCGCTCTAAGCCCGAACCTCTGTACTTTTGCAGACTGCACTCAGGTGTGACGTCGACAGTCCTACGCTGGGATCTTCAAGTATCCAACAAGAAAGATCAGGGAGCGCCTATCTGCAGTGAAACTTCGCCGTATCAACCGCTGCTGGCGCTGTGATCTACCAGGAAGTTATCAGACTGATCCCTGAGGACACACCCATCACATTGGCAGCAGTAGCAGCAGTGTGCATCTCAGCGCTCTAGGCTAGAACGTCTGTACTTTTGCAGACTGCTCTCAGGTGTGACGTCGACAGTTCTACGCTGGTATCTTCAAGTATCCAACAAGAAAGATCAGGGAGCGCCTATCTGCAGTGAAACTTCGCCGTATCAGCCGCTCCTGGTGCTGTCATCTACCAGGAGTCTATTAGTCTGATCCCCGGTGCACGCCCATCACATTGGCAGCAGTAGCAGCAGTGTGCATCTCAGCGCTTGAAGCCCTAACCTCTGTACTTTTGCAGACTGCACTCAGGTGTGACGTCGACAGTTCTACCCTTGGAACTTCAAGTATCCAACAAGAAAGATCACGGAGCACCTATCTGCAATGAATCTTCGCCGTATGAGCCGCTACTGGCGCTGTCATCTACCAGAAGGCTATAAGACTGATTCCGAGGGCACGCCCATCACATTGGCAGCAGTAGCAGCAGTGTGCATCTCAGCGTTCTAAGCCCGAACCTCTGTACTTTTGCAGACTGCACTCAGGTGTGACGTCGACAGTCCTACGCTGGGATCTTCAAGTATCCAACAAGAAAGATCAGGGAGCGCCTATCTGCAGTGAAACTTCCCCGTATCAAGCGCTGCTGGCGCTATCATCTACCAGGAAATTTACAAGACTGATCCCGGAGGACACACCCATCACACTGGCAGCAGTAGCAGCAGTGTGCATCTCAGCGCTCTAAGCCCGAACCTCTGTACGTTTGCAGACTTCACTCAGGTGTGACGTCGACAGTCCTACGCTGGGATCTTCAAGTATCCAACAAGAAAGATCAGAGAGCGCCTATCTGCAGTGAAACTTCGCCGTATCAGCCACTGCTGGCGCTGTCGTCTACCATTAGGTTATTAGACTGATCCCCGATGGCACACCCATCACATTGGCAACAGTAGCAGCAGTGTGCATCTCAGCGCTCTAAGCCCGAACCTCTGTACTTTTGTAGACTGCTCTCAGGTGTGACGCCGACAGTTCTACGCTTGGATTTTCAAGTACCCAACAAGAATGATCACGGAACTCCTATCTGCAGTGAATCTTCGCCGTATCAGCCGCTGCTGGCGCTGTCATCTACCAGGAGTCCATTAGACTGATCCCCGAGGACACACCCATCACATTGGCAGCAATAGCAGCAGTGTGCGTCTCAGCGCTCTAAGCCCGAACCTCTGTACTTTTGCAGACTGCACTCAGGTGTGACGTCGACAGTCCTACGCTGGGATCTCTCAGGTATCCAACAAGAAAGATCAGGGAGCGCCTATCTGCAGTGAAACTTCGCCGTATCAGACGCTGCTGGCGCTGTCATCTACCAGGAAGTTATCAGACTGATCCCCGAGGACACACCCATCATATTGGCAGCAGTAGCAGCAGTGTGCATCTCAGCGCTCTAAGCGTAAACGTCTGTACTTTTGCAGACTGCTCTCAGCTGTGACGTCGACAGTTCTACGCTGGGATCTTCAGGTATCCAACAAGAAAGATCAGGGAGCGCCTATCTGCAGTGAAACTTCGCGGTATCAGCCGCTGCTGGCGCTGTCATCTTTCAGGAGTCTATTAGACTGATCCCCGAGGGCACGCCCATCACATTGGCAGCAGTAGCAGCAGTGTGCATCTCAGCGCTCGAAGCCCTAACCTCTGTACTTTTGCAGGCTGCACTCAGGTGTGACGTCTACAGTCCTACGCTGGGATCTTCAAGACCCCAACAAGAGAAATCAGGCAGCGCCTATCTGAAGTGAAACTTCGCCGTATCAACCGCTGCTGGCGCTGTCATCTACAAGGAAGTTATCAGACTGATCGCCGAGGACACACCCATCACATTGGCAGCAATAGCAGCAGTGTGCCTCTCAGCGCTCTAAGCCCGAACCTCTGTACTTTTGCAGACTGCACTCAGGTGTTACGTCGACAGTCCTACGCTGGGATCTTCAAGTCCCGAAAAAGAAAGATCAGGCAGCGCCTATCTGAAGAGAAACTTCGCCGTATCAACCGCTGCTGGCGCAGTCATCTACAAGGAAGTTATCAGACTGATCCCCGAGGACACACCCATCACATTGGCAGCAATAGCCGTAGTGTGCATCTCAGCGCTCTAAGCCCGAACCTCTGTACTTTTGCAGACTGCACTCAGGTGTGACGTCGACAGTCCTACGCTGGGATCTTCAAGTATCCAACAAGAAAGATCAGGGAGCGCCTATCTGCAGTGAAACTTCGCCGTATCAACCGCTGCTGGCGCTGTGATCTACCAGGAAGTTATCAGACTGATCCCCGAGGACACACCCATCACATTGGCAGCAGCAGCAGTGTGCATCTCAGCGCTCTAGGCTAGAACGTCTGTACTTTTGCAGACTGCTCTCAGGTGTGACGTCGACAGTTCTACGCTGGTATCTTCAAGTATCCAACAAGAAAGATCAGGGAGCGCCTATCTGCAGTGAAACTTCGCCGTATCAGCCGCTGCTGGCGCTGTCATCTACCAGGAGTCTATTAGTCTGATCCCCGGTGCACGCCCATCACATTGGCAGCAGTAGCAGCAGTGTGCATCTCAGCGCTTGAAGCCCTAACCTCTGTACTTTTGCAGACTGCACTCAGGTGTGACGTCGACAGTTCTACCCTTGGAACTTCAAGTATCCAACAAGAAAGATCACGGAGCACCTATCTGCAATGAATCTTCGCGGTATGAGCCGCTACTGGCGCTGTCATCTACCAGAAGGCTATAAGACTGATTCCGAGGGCACGCCCATCACATTGGCAGCAGTAGCAGCAGTGTGCATCTCAGCGTTCTAAGCCCGAACCTCTGTACTTTTGCAGACTGCACTCAGGTGTGACGTCGACAGTCCTACGCTGGGATCTTCAAGTATCCAACAAGAAAGATCAGGGAGCGCCTATCTGCAGTGAAACTTCCCCGTATCAACCGCTGCTGGCGCTATCATCTACCAGGAAATTTACAAGACTGATCCCGGAGGACACACCCATCACACTGGCAGCAGTAGCAGCAGTGTGCATCTCAGCGCTCTAAGCCCGAACCTCTGTACGTTTGCAGACTTCACTCAGGTGTGACGTCGACAGTCCTACGCTGGGATCTTCAAGTATCCAACAAGAAAGATCAGGGAGCGCCTATCTGCAGTGAAACTTCGCCATATCAGCCACTGCTGGCGCTGTCGTCTACCATTAGGTTATTAGACTGATCCCTGATGGCACACCCATCACATTGGCAACAGTAGCAGCAGTGTGCATCTCAGCGCTCTAAGCCCGAACCTCTGTACTTTTGTAGACTGCTCTCAGGTGTGACGCCGACAGTTCTACGCTTGGATGTTCAAGCACCCAACAAGAATGATCACGGAACGCCTATCTGCAGTGAATCTTCGCCGTATCAGCCGCTGCTGGCGCTGTCATCTACCAGGAGTCCATTAGACTGATCCCCGAGGACACACCCATCACATTGGCAGCAATAGCAGCAGTGTGCGTCTCAGCGCTCTAAGCCCGAACCTCTGTACTTTTGCAGACTGCACTCAGGTGTGACGTCGACAGTCCTACGCTGGGATCTCTCAAGTATCCAACAAGAAAGATCAGGGAGCGCCTATCTGCAGTGAAACTTCGCCGTATCAGACGCTGCTGGCGCTGTCATCTACCAGGAAGTTATCAGACTGATCCCCGAGGGCACGCCCATCACATTGGCAGCAGTAGCAGCAGTGTGCATCTCAGCGCTCGAAGCCCTAACCTCTGTACTTTTGCAGACTGCACTCAGGTGTGACGTCTACAGTCCTACGCTGGGATCTTCAAGACCCCAACAAGAGAGATCAGGCAGCGCCTATCTGAAGTGAAACTTCGCCGTATCAACCGCTGCTGGCGCTGTCATCTACAAGGAAGTTATCAGACTGATCCCCGAGGACACACCCATCACATTGGCAGCAATAGCAGCATTGTGCCTCTCAGCGCTCTAAGCCCGAACCTCTGTACTTTTGCAGACTGCACTCAGGTGTTACGTCGACAGTCCTACGCTGGGATCTTCAAGTATCCAACAAGAAAGATCAGGGAGCGCCTATCTGCAGTGAAACTTCACCGTATCAACCGCTGCTGGCGCTGTCATCTACCAGGAAGTTATCAGACTGATCCCCGACGACACACCCATCACATTGGCAGCAGTAGCAGCAGTGTGCATCTCAGCGCTCTAGGCTAGAACCTCTGTACTTTTGCAGACTGCTTTTAGGTGTGACGTCGACAGTTCTACGCTGGGATCTTCAAGTATCCAACAAGAAAGATCAGGGAGCGCCTATCTGCAGGGTAACTTTGCCGTATCAGCCGCTGCTGGCGCTGTCATCTACCAGGAGTCTATTAGACTGAGCCCCGAGGGCACGCCCATCACATAGGCAGCAGTAGCAGCAGTGTGCATCTCAGCGCTCGAAGCCCTAACCTCTGTACTTTTGCAGACTGCACTCAGGTGTGACGTCTACAGTTCTACGCTTGGAACTTCAAGTATCCAACAAGAAAGATCACGGAGCGCCTATCGGCAGTGAATCTTCGCCGTATGAGCCGCTGCTGGCGCTGTCATCTACCAGGAAGTTATCAGACTGATTCCCGAGGACACACCCATCACATTGGCAGCAGTAGCTGCAGTGTGCATCTCAGCGCTCTAAGCCCGAACCTCTGTACTTTTGCAGACTGCACTCAGGTGTGACGTCGACAGTCCTACGCTGGGATCTTCAAGTCCCGAAAAAGAAAGATCAGGCAGCGCCTATCTGAAGTGAAACTTCGCCGTATCAACCGCTGCTGGCGCAGTCATCTACAAGGAAGTTATCAGACTGATCCCCGAGGACACACCCATCACATTGGCAGCAATAGCAGTAGTGTGCATCTCAGCGCTCTAAGCCCGAACCTCTGTACTTTTGCAGACTGCACTCAGGTGTGACGTCGACAGTCCTACGCTGGGATCTTCAAGTATCCAACAAGAAAGATCAGGGAGCGCCTATCTGCAGTGAAACTTCGCCGTATCAACGGCTGCTGGCGCTGTCATCTACCAGGAAGTTATCAGACTGATCCCCGAGGACACACCCATCACATTGGCAGCAGTAGCAGCAGTGTGCATCTCAGCGCTTGAAGCCCTAACCTCTGTACTTTTGCAGACTGCACTCAGGTGTGACGTCGACAGTTCTACCCTTGGAACTTCAAGTATCCAACAAGAAAGATCACGGAGCACCTATCTGCAATGAATCTTCGCCGTATGAGCCGCTACTGGCGCTGTCATCTACCAGAAGGCTATAAGACTGATTCCGAGGGCACGCCCATCACATTGGCAGCAGTAGCAGCAGTGTGCATCTCAGCGTTCTAAGCCCGAACCTCTGTACTTTTGCAGACTGCACTCAGGTGTGACGTCGACAGTCCTACGCTGGGATCTTCAAGTATCCAACAAGAAAGATCAGGGAGCGCCTATCTGCAGTGAAACTTCTCCGTATCAACCGCTGCTGGCGCTATCATCTACCAGGAAATTTACAAGACTGATCCCGGAGGACACACCCATCACACTGGCAGCAGTAGCAGCAGTGTGCATCTCAGCGCTCTAAGCCCGAACCTCTGTACGTTTGCAGACTTCACTCAGGTGTGACGTCGACAGTCCTACGCTGGGATCTTCAAGTATCCAACAAGAAAGATCAGGGAGCGCCTATCTGCAGTGAAACTTCGCCGTATCAGCCACTGCTGGCGGGGTCGTCTACCATTAGGTTATTAGACTGATCCCCGATGGCACACCCATCACATTGGCAACAGTAGCAGCAGTGTGCATCTGAGCGCTCTAAGCCCGAACCTCTGTACTTTTGTAGACTGCTCTCAGGTGTGACGCCGACAGTTCTACGCTTGCATTTTCAAGTACCCAACAAGAATGATCACGGAACGCCTATCTGCAGTGAATCTTCGCCGTATCAGCCGCTGCTGGCGCTGTCATCTACCAGGAGTCCATTAGACTGATCCCCGAGGACACACCCATCACATTGGCAGCAATAGCAGCAGTGTGCGTCTCAGCGCTCTAAGCCCGAACCTCTGTACTTTACAGACTGCACTCAGGTGTGACGTCGACAGTCCTACGCTGGGATCTCTCAAGTATCCAACAAGAAAGATCAGGGAGCGCCTATCTGCAGTGAAACTTCGCCGTATCAGACGCTGCTGGCGCTGTCATCTTTCAGGAGTCTATTAGACTGATCCCCGAGGGCACGCCCATCACATTGGCAGCAGTAGCAGCAGTGTGCATCTCAGCGCTCGAAGCCCTAACCTCTGTACTTTTGCAGACTGCACTCAGGTGTGACGTCTACAGTCCTACGCTGGGATCTTCAAGACCCCAACAAGAGAGATCAGGCAGCGCCTATCTGAAGTGAAACTTCGCCGTATCAACCGCTGCTGGCGCTATCATCTACCAGGAAATTTACAAGACTGATCCCGGAGGACACACCCATCACACTGGCAGCAGTAGCAGCAGTGTGCATCTCAGCGCTCTAAGCCCGAACCTCTGTACGTTTGCAGACTTCACTCAGGTGTGACGTCGACAGTCCTACGCTGGGATCTTCAAGTATCCAACAAGAAAGATCAGGGAGCGCCTATCTGCAGTGAAACTTCGCCGTATCAGCCACTGCTGGCGCTGTCGTCTACCATTAGGTTATTAGACTGATCCCCGATGGCACACCCATCACATTGGCAACAGTAGCAGCAGTGTGCATCTCAGCGCTCTAAGCCCGAACCTCTGTACTTTTGTAGACTGCTCTCAGGTGTGACGCCGACAGTTCTACGCTTGGATTTTCAAGTACCCAACACGAATGATCACGGAACGCCTATCTGCAGTGAATCTTCGCCGTATCAACCGCTGCTGGCGCTGTCATCTACAAGGAAGTTATCAGACTGATCCCCGAGGACACACCATCACATTGGCAGCAATAGCAGCAGTGTGCATCTCAGCGCTCTAAGCCCGAACCTCTGTACTTTTGCAGACTGCACTCAGGTGTGACGTCGATGGGATCTTCAAGTATCCAACAAGAAAGATCAGGGAGCGCCTATCTGCAGTGAAACTTCGCCGTATCAGACGCTGCTGGCGCTGTCATCTACAAGGAAGTTATCAGACTGATCCCCGAGGACACACCCATCACATTGGCAGCAATAGCAGCAGTGTGCATCTCAGCGCTCTAAGCCCGAACCTCTTTACTTTTGCAGACTGCACTCAGGTGTGACGTCGATGGGATCTTCAAGTATCCAACAAGAAAGATCAGGGAGCGCCTATCTGCAGTGAAACTTCGCCGTATTAGACGCTGCTGGCGCTGTCATCTACCAGGAAGTTATCAGACTGATCCCCGAGGACACACCCATCATATTGGCAGCAGTAGCAGCAGTGTGCATCTCAGCGCTCTAAGCCTAAACGTCTGTACTTTTGCAGACTGCTCTCAGGTGTGACGTCGACAGTTCTACGCTGGGATCTTCAGGTATCCAACAAGAAAGATCAGGGAGCGCCTATCTGCACTGAAACTTCGCGGTATCAGCCGCTGCTGGCGCTGTCATCTACCAGGAGTCTATTAGACTGATCCCCGAGGGCACGCCCATCACATTGGCAGCAGTAGCAGCAGTGCGCATCTCAGCGCTCGAAGCCCTAACCTCTGTACTTTTGCAGACTGCACTCAGGTGTGACGTCTACAGTCCTACGCTGGGATATTCAAGTCCCCAACAAGAGAGATCAGGCAGCGCCTATCTGAAGTGAAACTTCGCCGTATCAACCGCTGCTGGCGCTGTCATCTACAAGGAAGTTATCAGACGGATCCCCGAGGACACACCCATCACATTGGCAGCAATAGCAGCAGTGTGCATCTCAGCGCTCTAAGCCCGAACCTCTGTACTTTTGCAGACTGCACTCAGGTGTGACGTCGATGGGATCTTCAAGTATCCAACAAGAAAGATCAGGGAGCGCCTATCTGCAGTGAAACTTCGCCGTATCAGACGCTGCTGGCGCTGTCATCTACCAGGAAGTTATCAGACTGATCCCCGAGGACACACCCATCACATTGGCAGCAATAGCAGTAGTGTGCATCTCAGCGCTCTAAGCCCGAACCTCTGTACTTTTGCAGACTGCACTCAGGTGTGACGTCGACAGTCCTACGCTGGGATCTTCAAGTATCCAACAAGAAAGATCAGGGAGCGCCTATCTGCAGTGAAACTTCACCGTATCAACCGCTGCTGGCGCTGTCATCTACCAGGAAGTTATCAGACTGATCCCCGACGACACACCCATCACATTGGCAGCAGTAGCTGCAGTGTGCATCTCAGCGCTCTAAGCCCGAACCTCTGTACTTTTGCAGACTGCACTCAGGTGTGACGTCGACAGTCCTACGCTGGGATCTTCAAGTCCCGAAAAAGAAAGATCAGGCAGCGCCTATCTGAAGTGAAACTTCGCCGTATCAACCGCTGCTGGCGCAGTCATCTACAAGGAAGTTATCAGACTGATCCCCGAGGACACACCCATCACATTGGCAGCAATAGCAGTAGTGTGCATCTCAGCGCTCTAAGCCCGAACCTCTGTACTTTTGCAGACTGCACTCAGGTGTGACGTCGACAGTCCTACGCTGGGATCTTCAAGTATCCAACAAGAAAGATCAGGGAGCGCCTATCTGCAGTGAAACTTCGCCGTATCAACCGCTGCTGGCGCTGTGATCTACCAGGAAGTTATCAGACTGATCCCCGAGAACACACCCATCACATTGGCAGCAGTAGCAGCAGTGTGCATCTCAGCGCTCTAGGCTAGAACGTCTGTACTTTTGCAGACTGCTCTCAGGTGTGACGTCGACAGTTCTACGCTGGTATCTTCAAGTATCCAACAAGAAAGATCAGGGAGCGCCTATCTGCAGTGAAACTTCGCCGTATCAGCCGCTCCTGGTGCTGTCATCTACCAGGAGTCTATTAGTCTGATCCCCGGTGCACGCCCATCACATTGGCAGCAGTAGCAGCAGTGTGCATCTCAGCGCTTGAAGCCCTAACCTCTGTACTTTTGCAGACTGCACTCAGGTGTGACGTCGACAGTTCTACCCTTGGAACTTCAAGTATCCAACAAGAAAGATCACGGAGCACCTATCTGCAATGAATCTTCGCCGTATGAGCCGCTACTGGCGCTGTCATCTACCAGAAGGCTATAAGACTGATTCCGAGGGCACGCCCATCACATTGGCAGCAGTAGCAGCAGTGTGCATCTCAGCGTTCTAAGCCCGAACCTCTGTACTTTTGCAGACTGCACTCAGGTGTGACGTCGACAGTCCTACGCTGGGATCTTCAAGTATCCAACAAGAAAGATCAGGGAGCGCCTATCTGCAGTGAAACTTCCCCGTATCACCCGCTGCTGGCGCTATCATCTACCAGGAAATTTACAAGACTGATCCCGGAGGACACACCCATCACACTGGCAGCAGTAGCAGCAGTGTGCATCTCAGCGCTCTAAGCCCGAACCTCTGTACGTTTGCAGACTTCACTCAGGTGTGACGTCGACAGTCCTACGCTGGGATCTTCAAGTATCCAACAAGAAAGATCAGAGAGCGCCTATCTGCAGTGAAACTTCGCCGTATCAGCCACTGCTGGCGCTGTCGTCTACCATTAGGTTATTAGACTGATCCCCGATGGCACACCCATCACATCGGCAACAGTAGCAGCAGTGTGCATCTCAGCGCTCTAAGCCCGAACCTCTGTACTTTTGTAGACTGCTCTCAGGTGTGACGCCGACAGTTCTACGCTTGGATTTTCAAGTACCCAACAAGAATGATCACGGAACACCTATCTGCAGTGAATCTTCACCGTATCAGCCGCTACTGGCGCTGTCATCTACCAGGAGTCCATTAGACTGATCCCCGAGGACACACCCATCACATTGGCAGCAATAGCAGCAGTGTGCGTCTCAGCGCTCTAAGCCCGAACCTCTGTACTTTTGCAGACTGCACTCAGGTGTGACGTCGACAGTCCTACGCTGGGATCTCTCAGGTATCCAACAAGAAAGATCAGGGAGCGCCTATCTGCAGTGAAACTTCGCCGTATCAGACGCTGCTGGCGCTGTCATCTACCAGGAAGTTATCAGACTGATCCCCGAGGACACACCCATCATATTGGCAGCAGTAGCAGCAGTGTGCATCTCAGCGCTCTAAGCGTAAATGTCTGTACTTTTGCAGACTGCTCTCAGCTGTGACGTCGACAGTTCTACGCTGGGATCTTCAGGTATCCAACAAGAAAGATCAGGGAGCGCCTATCTGCAGTGAAACTTCGCGGTATCAGCCGCTGCTGGCGCTGTCATCTTTCAGGAGTCTATTAGACTGATCCCCGAGGGCACGCCCATCACATTGGCAGCAGTAGCAGCAGTGTGCATCTCAGCGCTCGAAGCCCTAACCTCTGTACTTTTGCAGGCTGCACTCAGGTGTGACGTCTACAGTCCTACGCTGGGATCTTCAAGACCCCAACAAGAGAAATCAGGCAGCGCCTATCTGAAGTGAAACTTCGCCGTATCAACCGCTGCTGGCGCTGTCATCTACAAGGAAGTTATCAGACTGATCGCCGAGGACACACCCATCACATTGGCAGCAATAGCAGCAGTGTACCTCTCAGCGCTCTAAGCCCGAACCTCTGTACTTTTGCAGACTGCACTCAGGTGTTACGTCGACAGTCCTACGCTGGGATCTTCAAGTCCCGAAAAAGAAAGATCAGGCAGCGCCTATCTGAAGTGAAACTTCGCCGTATCAACCGCTGCTGGCGCAGTCATCTACAAGGAAGTTATCAGACTGATCCCCGAGGACACACCCATCACATTGGCAGCAATAGCAGTAGTGTGCATCTCAGCGCTCTAAGCCCGAACCTCTGTACTTTTGCAGACTGCACTCAGGTGTGACGTCGACAGTCCTACGCTGGGATCTTCAAGTATCCAACAAGAAAGATCAGGGAGCGCCTATCTGCAGTGAAACTTCGCCGTATCAACCGCTGCTGGCGCTGTGATCTACCAGGAAGTTATCAGACTGATCCCCGAGGACACACCCATCACATTGGCAGCAGCAGCAGTGTGCATCTCAGCGCTCTAGGCTAGAACGTCTGTACTTTTGCAGACTGCTCTCAGGTGTGACGTCGACAGTTCTACGCTGGTATCTTCAAGTATCCAACAAGAAAGATCAGGGAACGCCTATCTGCAGTGAAACTTCGCCGTATCAGCCGCTGCTGGCGCTGTCATCTACCAGGAGTCTATTAGTCTGATCCCCGGTGCACGCCCATCACATTGGCAGCAGTAGCAGCAGTGTGCATCTCAGCGCTTGAAGCCCTAACCTCTGTACTTTTGCAGACTGCACTCAGGTGTGACGTCGACAGTTCTACCCTTGGAACTTCAGGTATCCAACAAGAAAGATCAGGGAGCGCCTATCTGCAGTGAAACTTCGCCATATCAGCCACTGCTGGCGCTGTCGTCTACCATTAGGTTATTAGACTGATCCCTGATGGCACACCCATCACATTGGCAACAGTAGCAGCAGTGTGCATCTCAGCGCTCTAAGCCCGAACCTCTGTACTTTTGTAGACTGCTCTCAGGTGTGACGCCGACAGTTCTACGCTTGGATGTTCAAGTACCCAACAAGAATGATCACGGAACGCCTATCTGCAGTGAATCTTCGCCGTATCAGCCGCTGCTGGCGCTGTCATCTACCAGGAGTCCATTAGACTGATCCCCGAGGACACACCCATCACATTGGCAGCAATAGCAGCAGTGTGCGTCTCAGCGCTCTAAGCCCGAACCTCTGTACTTTTGCAGACTGCACTCAGGTGTGACGTCGACAGTCCTACGCTGGGATCTCTCAAGTATCCAACAAGAAAGATCAGGGAGCGCCTATCTGCAGTGAAACTTCGCCGTATCAGACGCTGCTGGCGCTGTCATCTACCAGGAAGTTATCAGACTGATCCCCGAGGACACACCCATCATATTGGCAGCAGTAGCAGCAGTGTGCATCTCAGCGCTCTAAGCCTAAACGTCTGTACTTTTGCAGACTGCTCTCAGGTGTGACGTCGACAGTTCTACGCTGGGATCTTCAGGTATCCAACAAGAAAGATCAGGGAGCGCCTATATGCAGTGAAACTTCGCGGTATCAGCCGCTGCTGGCGCTGTCATCTTTCAGGAGTCTATTAGACTGATCCCCGAGGGCACGCCCATCACATTGGCAGCAGTAGCAGCAGTGTGCATCTCAGCGCTCGAAGCCCTAACCTCTGTACTTTTGCAGACTGCACTCAGGTGTGACGTCTACAGTCCTACGCTGGGATCTTCAAGACCCCAACAAGAGAGATCAGGCAGCGCCTATCTGAAGTGAAACTTCGCCGTATCAACCGCTGCTGGCGCTGTCATCTACAAGGAAGTTATCAGACTGATCCCCGAGGACACACCCATCACATTGGCAGCAATAGCAGCATTGTGCCTCTCAGCGCTCTAAGCCCGAACCGCTGTACTTTTGCAGACTGCACTCAGGTGTTACGTCGACAGTCCTACGCTGGGATCTTCAAGTATCCAACGAGAAAGATCAGGGAGCGCCTATCTGCAGTGAAACTTCACCGTATCAACCGCTGCTGGCGCTGTCATCTACCAGGAAGTTATCAGACTGATCCCCGACGACACACCCATCACATTGGCAGCAGTAGCAGCAGTGTGCATCTCAGCGCTCTAGGCTAGAACCTCTGTACTTTTGCAGACTGCTTTTAGGTGTGACGTCGACAGTTCTACGCTGGGATCTTCAAGTATCCAACAAGAAAGATCAGGGAGCGCCTATCTGCAGGGTAACTTTGCCGTATCAGCCGCTGCTGGCGCTGTCATCTACCAGGAGTCTATTAGACTGAGCCCCGAGGGCACGCCCATCACATAGGCAGCAGTAGCAGCAGTGTGCATCTCAGCGCTCGAAGCCCTAACCTCTGTACTTTTGCAGACTGCACTCAGGTGTGACGTCTACAGTTCTACGCTTGGAACTTCAAGTATCCAACAAGAAAGATCACGGAGCGCCTATCGGCAGTGAATCTTCGCCGTATGAGCCGCTGCTGGCGCTGTCATCTACCAGGAAGTTATCAGACTGATTCCCGAGGACACACCCATCACATTGGCAGCAGTAGCTGCAGTGTGCATCTCAGCGCTCTAAGCCCGAACCTCTGTACTTTTGCAGACTGCACTCAGGTGTGACGTCGACAGTCCTACGCTGGGATCTTCAAGTCCCGAAAAAGAAAGATCAGGCAGCGCCTATCTGAAGTGAAACTTCGCCGTATCAACCGCTGCTGGCGCAGTCATCTACAAGGAAGTTATCAGACTGATCCCCGAGGACACACCCATCACATTGGCAGCAATAGCAGTAGTGTGCATCTCAGCGCTCTAAGCCCGAACCTCTGTACTTTTGCAGACTGCACTCAGGTGTGACGTCGACAGTCCTACGCTGGGATCTTCAAGTATCCAACAAGAAAGATCAGGGAGCGCCTATCTGCAGTGAAACTTCGCCGTATCAACGGCTGCTGGCGCTGTCATCTACCAGGAAGTTATCAGACTGATCCCCGAGGACACACCCATCACATTGGCAGCAGTAGCAGCAGTGTGCATCTCAGCGCTTGAAGCCCTAACCTCTGTACTTTTGCAGACTGCACTCAGGTGTGACGTCGACAGTTCTACCCTTGGAACTTCAAGTATCCAACAAGAAAGATCACGGAGCACCTATCTGCAATGAATCTTCGCCGTATGAGCCGCTACTGGCGCTGTCATCTACCAGAAGGCTATAAGACTGATTCCGAGGGCACGCCCATCACATTGGCAGCAGTAGCAGCAGTGTGCATCTCAGCGTTCTAAGCCCGAACCTCTGTACTTTTGCAGACTGCACTCAGGTGTGACGTCGACAGTCCTACGCTGGGATCTTCAAGTATCCAACAAGAAAGATCAGGGAGCGCCTATCTGCAGTGAAACTTCTCCGTATCAACCGCTGCTGGCGCTATCATCTACCAGGAAATTTACAAGACTGATCCCGGAGGACACACCCATCACACTGGCAGCAGTAGCAGCAGTGTGCATCTCAGCGCTCTAAGCCCGAACCTCTGTACGTTTGCAGACTTCACTCAGGTGTGACGTCGACAGTCCTACGCTGGGATCTTCAAGTATCCAACAAGAAAGATCAGGGAGCGCCTATCTGCAGTGAAACTTCGCCGTATCAGCCACTGCTGGCGCTGTCGTCTACCATTAGGTTATTAGACTGATCCCCGATGGCACACCCATCACATTGGCAACAGTAGCAGCAGTGTGCATCTGAGCGCTCTAAGCCCGAACCTCTGTACTTTTGTAGACTGCTCTCAGGTGTGACGCCGACAGTTCTACGCTTGCATTTTCAAGTACCCAACAAGAATGATCACGGAACGCCTATCTGCAGTGAATCTTCGCCGTATCAGCCGCTGCTGGCGCTGTCATCTACCAGGAGTCCATTAGACTGATCCCCGAGGACACACCCATCACATTGGCAGCAATAGCAGCAGTGTGCGTCTCAGCGCTCTAAGCCCGAACCTCTGTACTTTTGCAGACTGCACTCAGGTGTGACGTCGACAGTCCTACGCTGGGATCTCTCAAGTATCCAACAAGAAAGATCAGGGAGCGCCTATCTGCAGTGAAACTTCGCCGTATCAGACGCTGCTGGCGCTGTCATCTGCCAGGAAGTTATCAGACTGATCCCCGAGGACACACCCATCATATTGGCAGCAGTAGCAGCAGTGTGCATCTCAGCGCTCTAAGCCTAAACGTCTGTACTTTTGCAGACTGCTCTCAGGTGTGACGTCGACAGTTCTACGCTGGGATCTTCAGGTATCCAACAAGAAAGATCAGGGAGCGCCTATCTGCAGTGAAACTTCGCGGTATCAGCCGCTGCTGGCGCTGTCATCTTTCAGGAGTCTGTTAGACTGATCCCCGAGGGCACGCCCATCACATTGGCAGCAGTAGCAGCAGTGTGCATCTCAGCGCTCGAAGCCCTAACCTCTGTACTTTTGCAGACTGCACTCAGGTGTGACGTCTACAGTCCTACGCTGGGATCTTCAAGACCCCAACAAGAGAGATCAGGCAGCGCCTATCTGAAGTGAAACTTCGCCGTATCAACCGCTGCTGGCTCTATCATCTACCAGGAAATTTACAAGACTGATCCCGGAGGACACACCCATCACACTGGCAGCAGTAGCAGCAGTGTGCATCTCAGCGCTCTAAGCCCGAACCTCTGTACGTTTGCAGACTTCACTCAGGTGTGACGTCGACAGTCCTACGCTGGGATCTTCAAGTATCCAACAAGAAAGATCAGGGAGCGCCTATCTGCAGTGAAACTTCGCCGTATCAGCCACTGCTGGCGCTGTCGTCTACCATTAGGTTATTAGACTGATCCCCGATGGCACACCCATCACATTGGCAACAGTAGCAGCAGTGTGCATCTCAGCGCTCTAAGCCCGAACCTCTGTACTTTTGTAGACTGCTCTCAGGTGTGACGCCGACAGTTCTACGCTTGGATTTTCAAGTACCCAACACGAATGATCACGGAACGCCTATCTGCAGTGAATCTTAGCCGTATCAACCGCTGCTGGCGCTGTCATCTACAAGGAAGTTATCAGACTGATCCCCGAGGACACACCATCACATTGGCAGCAATAGCAGCAGTGTGCATCTCAGCGCTCTAAGCCCGAACCTCTGTACTTTTGCAGACTGCACTCAGGTGTGACGTCGATGGGATCTTCAAGTATCCAACAAGAAAGATCAGGGAGCGCCTATCTGCAGTGAAACTTCGCCGTAT